>NW_027183543.1:0-295039 GCF_041296385.1 Aphelocoma coerulescens
GGAATTTTGGGTCTTTAAGGGGATTTTTGGGGGTCTCTGGGGGGGTTTTTTTTGGAATTTTGGGGGTTTTGGGGGGTTTTTGGGGGGGAATTTGGGTCGGCAGGGCCGGGAGGGGGCGGGGCTAAAGGGGAAATGGGCGGGGCTAGAGGGGGAGTGGGCGGGGCTAAGGGGTGGCTTTGCAGGGGTCCTGAGGAGATTTAGGGGGTTTGGGGCTTTTATTTGGGAATTTTGGGTCTTTAAGGGGATTTTTGGGGGTCTCTGGGGGGGGTTTTTTTTGGAATTTTGGGGGTTTTGGGGGGTTTTTGGGGGGGAATTTGGGTCGGCAGGGCCGGGAGGGGGCGGGGCTAAAGGGGAAATGGGCGGGGCTAAGGGGTGCTTTGCAGGGGTCCTGAGGAGATTTAGGGGGTTTGGGGCTTTTATTTGGGAATTTTGGGTCTTTAAGGGGATTTTTGGGGGTCTCTGGGGGGTTTTTTTTTGGAATTTTGGGGGTTTTGGGGGGTTTTTGGGGGGGAATTTGGGTCGGCAGGGCCGGGAGGGGGCGGGGCTAAAGGGGAAATGGGCGGGGCTAAGGGGTGGCTTTGCAGGGGTCCTGAGGAGATTTAGGGGGTTTGGGGCTTTTATTTGGGAATGTTGGGTCTTTAAGGGGATTTTTGGGGGTCTCTGGGGGGGTTTTTTTTTGGAATTTTGGGGGTTTTGGGGGGTTTTTGGGGGGGAATTTGGGTCGGCAGGGCCGGGAGGGGGCGGGGCTAAAGGGGAAATGGGCGGGGCTAGAGGGGGAGTGGGCGGGGCTAAGGGGTGGCTTTGCAGGGGTCCTGAGGAGATTTAGGGGGTTTGGGGCTTTTATTTGGGAATGTTGGGTCTTTAAGGGGATTTTTGGGGGTCTCTGGGGGGGTTTTTTTTGGAATTTTGGGGGTTTTGGGGGGTTTTTGGGGGGGAATTTGGGTCGGCAGGGCCGGGAGGGGGCGGGGCTAAAGGGGAAATGGGCGGGGCTAAGGGGTGGCTTTGCAGGGGTCCTGAGGAGATTTAGGGGGTTTGGGGCTTTTATTTGGGAATTTTGGGTCTTTAAGGGGATTTTTGGGGGTCTCTGGGGGGTTTTTTTTTGGAATTTTGGGGGTTTTGGGGGGTTTTTGGGGGGGAATTTGGGTCGGCAGGGCCGGGAGGGGGCGGGGCTAAAGGGGAAATGGGCGGGGCTAGAGGGGGAGTGGGCGGGGCTAAGGGGTGGCTTTGCAGGGGTCCTGAGGAGATTTAGGGGGTTTGGGGCTTTTATTTGGGAATTTTGGGTCTTTAAGGGGATTTTTGGGGGTCTCTGGGGGGGTTTTTTTTGGAATTTTGGGGGTTTTGGGGGGTTTTTGGGGGGGAATTTGGGTCGGCAGGGCCGGGAGGGGGGCGGGGCTAAAGGGGAAATGGGCGGGGCTAAGGTGTGGCTTTGCAGGGGTCCTGAGGAGATTTAGGGGGTTTGGGGCTTTTATTTGGGAATTTTGGGCCTTTAAGGGGATTTTTGGGGGTCTCTGGGGGGTTTTTTTTTGGAATTTTGGGGGTTTTGGGGGGTTTTTGGGGGGGAATTTGGGTCGGCAGGGCCGGGAGGGGGCGGGGCTAAAGGGGAAATGGGCGGGGCTAAGGGGTGGCTTTGCAGGGGTCCTGAGGAGATTTAGGGGGTTTGGGGGCTTTTATTTGGGAATTTTGGGTCTTTAAGGGGATTTTTGGGGGTCTCTGGGGGGGTTTTTTTTGGAATTTTGGGGGTTTTGGGGGGTTTTTGGGGGGGAATTTGGGTCGGCAGGGCCGGGAGGGGGCGGGGCTAAAGGGGAAATGGGCGGGGCTAAGGGGTGGCTTTGCAGGGGTCCTGAGGACATTTAGGGGGTTTGGGGCTTTTATTTGGGAATGTTGGGTCTTTAAGGGGATGTTTGGGGGTCTCTGGGGGGTTTTTTTCTGGAATTTTGGGGGTTTTGGGGGGTTTTTGGGGGGGAATTTGGGTCGGCAGGGCCGGGAGGGGGCGGGGCTAAAGGGGAAATGGGCGGGGCTAGAGGGGGAGTGGGCGGGGCTAAGGGGTGGCTTTGCAGGGGTCCTGAGGAGATTTAGGGGGTTTGGGGCTTTTATTTGGGAATGTTGGGTCTTTAAGGGGATTTTTGGGGGTCTCTGGGGGGGTTTTTTTTGGAATTTTGGGGGGTTTTGGGGGGTTTTTGGGGGGGAATTTGGGTCGGCAGGGCCGGGAGGGGGCGGGGCTAAAGGGGAAATGGGCGGGGCTAAGGGGTGGCTTTGCAGGGGTCCTGAGGAGATTTAGGGGGTTTGGGGCTTTTATTTGGGAATTTTGGGTCTTTAAGGGGATTTTTGGGGGTCTCTGGGGGGTTTTTTTTTGGAATTTTGGGGGTTTTGGGGGGTTTTTGGGGGGGAATTTGGGTCGGCAGGGCCGGGAGGGGGCGGGGCTAAAGGGGAAATGGGCGGGGCTAGAGGGGGAGTGGGCGGGGCTAAGGGGTGGCTTTGCAGGGGTCCTGAGGAGATTTAGGGGGTTTGGGGCTTTTATTTGGGAATTTTGGGTCTTTAAGGGATTTTTGGGGGTCTCTGGGGGGGTTTTTTTTGGAATTTTGGGGGTTTTGGGGGGTTTTTGGAGGGGAATTTGGGTCGGCAGGGCCGGGAGGGGGCGGGGCTAAAGGGGAAATGGGCGGGGCTAAGGTGTGGCTTTGCAGGGGTCCTGAGGAGATTTAGGGGGTTTGGGGCTTTTATTTGGGAATTTTGGGCCTTTAAGGGGATTTTTGGGGGTCTCTGGGGGGTTTTTTTTTGGAATTTTGGGGGTTTTGGGGGGTTTTTGGGGGGGGAATTTGGGTCGGCAGGGCCGGGAGGGGGGCGGGGCTAAAGGGGAAATGGGCGGGGCTAAGGGGTGGCTTTGCAGGGGTCCTGAGGAGATTTAGGGGGTTTGGGGCTTTTATTTGGGAATTTTGGGTCTTTAAGGGGATTTTTGGGGGTCTCTGGGGGGGTTTTTTTTGGAATTTTGGGGGTTTTGGGGGGTTTTTGGGGGGGAATTTGGGTCGGCAGGGCCGGGAGGGGGCGGGGCTAAAGGGGAAATGGGCGGGGCTAGAGGGGGAGTGGGCGGGGCTAAGGGGTGGCTTTGCAGGGGTCCTGAGGAGATTTAGGGGGTTTGGGGCTTTTATTTGGGAATTTTGGGTCTTTAAGGGGATTTTTGGGGGTCTCTGGGGGGGTTTTTTTTGGAATTTTGGGGGTTTTGGGGGGTTTTTGGGGGGGAATTTGGGTCGGCAGGGCCGGGAGGGGGCGGGGCTAAAGGGGAAATGGGCGGGGCTAAGGGGTGGCTTTGCAGGGGTCCTGAGGAGATTTAGGGGGTTTGGGGCTTTTATTTGGGAATTTTGGGTCTTTAAGGGGATTTTTGGGGGTCTCTGGGGGGTTTTTTTTTGGAATTTTGGGGGTTTTGGGGGGTTTTTGGGGGGGAATTTGGGTCGGCAGGGCCGGGAGGGGGCGGGGCTAAAGGGGAAATGGGCGGGGCTAAGGGGTGGCTTTGCAGGGGTCCTGAGGAGATTTAGGGGGTTTGGGGCTTTTATTTGGGAATGTTGGGTCTTTAAGGGGATGTTTGGGGGTCTCTGGGGGGTTTTTTTCTGGAATTTTGGGGGTTTTGGGGGGTTTTTGGGGGGGAATTTGGGTCGGCAGGGCCGGGAGGGGGCGGGGCTAAAGGTGAAATGGGCGGGGCTAGAGGGGGAGTGGGCGGGGCTAAGGGGTGGCTTTGCAGGGGTCCTGAGGAGATTTAGGGGGTTTGGGGCTTTTATTTGGGAATGTTGGGTCTTTAAGGGGATTTTCGGGGGTCTCTGGGGGGGTTTTTTTTGGAATTTTGGGGGTTTTGGGGGGTTTTTGGGGGGGAATTTGGGTCGGCAGGGCCGGGAGGGGGCGGGGCTAAAGGGGAAATGGGCGGGGCTAAGGGGTGGCTTTGCAGGGGTCCTGAGGAGATTTAGGGGGTTTGGGGCTTTTATTTGGGAATTTTGGGTCTTTAAGGGGATTTTTGGGGGTCTCTGGGGGGTTTTTTTTTGGAATTTTGGGGGTTTTGGGGGGTTTTTGGGGGGGAATTTGGGTCGGCAGGGCCGGGAGGGGGCGGGGCTAAAGGGGAAATGGGCGGGGCTAAGGGGTGGCTTTGCAGGGGTCCTGAGGAGATTTAGGGGGTTTGGGGCTTTTATTTGGGAATGTTGGGTCTTTAAGGGGATTTTTGGGGGTCTCTGGGGGGGTTTTTTTTGGAATTTTGGGGGTTTTGGGGGGTTTTTGGGGGGGAATTTGGGTCGGCAGGGCCGGGAGGGGGCGGGGCTAAAGGGGAAATGGGCGGGGCTAGAGGGGGAGTGGGCGGGGCTAAGGGGTGGCTTTGCAGGGGTCCTGAGGAGATTTAGGGGGTTTGGGGCTTTTATTTGGGAATGTTGGGTCTTTAAGGGGATTTTTGGGGGTCTCTGGGGGGGTTTTTTTTGGAATTTTGGGGGTTTTGGGGGGTTTTTGGGGGGGAATTTGGGTCGGCAGGGCCGGGAGGGGGCGGGGCTAAAGGGGAAATGGGCGGGGCTAAGGGGTGGCTTTGCAGGGGTCCTGAGGAGATTTAGGGGGTTTGGGGCTTTTATTTGGGAATTTTGGGTCTTTAAGGGGATTTTTGGGGGTCTCTGGGGGGTTTTTTTTTGGAATTTTGGGGGTTTTGGGGGGTTTTTGGGGGGGAATTTGGGTCGGCAGGGCCGGGAGGGGGCGGGGCTAAAGGGGAAATGGGCGGGGCTAGAGGGGGAGTGGGCGGGGCTAAGGGGTGGCTTTGCAGGGGTCCTGAGGAGATTTAGGGGGTTTGGGGCTTTTATTTGGGAATTTTGGGTCTTTAAGGGGATTTTTGGGGGTCTCTGGGGGGGTTTTTTTTGGAATTTTGGGGGTTTTGGGGGGTTTTTGGGGGGGAATTTGGGTCGGCAGGGCCGGGAGGGGGCGGGGCTAAAGGGGAAATGGGCGGGGCTAAGGTGTGGCTTTGCAGGGGTCCTGAGGAGATTTAGGGGGTTTGGGGCTTTTATTTGGGAATTTTGGGTCTTTAAGGGGATTTTTGGGGGTCTCTGGGGGGTTTTTTTTTGGAATTTTGGGGGTTTTGGGGGGTTTTTGGGGGGGAATTTGGGTCGGCAGGGCCGGGAGGGGGCGGGGCTAAAGGGGAAATGGGCGGGGCTAAGGGGTGGCTTTGCAGGGGTCCTGAGGAGATTTAGGGGGTTTGGGGCTTTTATTTGGGAATTTTGGGTCTTTAAGGGGATTTTTGGGGGTCTCTGGGGGGTTTTTTTTTGGAATTTTGGGGGTTTTGGGGGGTTTTTGGGGGGGAATTTGGGTCGGCAGGGCCGGGAGGGGGCGGGGCTAAAGGGGAAATGGGCGGGGCTAGAGGGGGAGTGGGCGGGGCTAAGGGGTGGCTTTGCAGGGGTCCTGAGGAGATTTAGGGGGTTTGGGGCTTTTATTTGGGAATTTTGGGTCTTTAAGGGGATTTTTGGGGGTCTCTGGGGGGGTTTTTTTGGAATTTTGGGGGTTTTGGGGGGTTTTTGGGGGGGAATTTGGGTCGGCAGGGCCGGGAGGGGGCGGGGCTAAAGGGGAAATGGGCGGGGCTAAGGGGTGGCTTTGCAGGGGTCCTGAGGAGATTTAGGGGGTTTGGGGCTTTTATTTGGGAATGTTGGGTCTTTAAAGGGATTTTTGGGGGTCTCTGGGGGGTTTTTTTTTTGGAATTTTGGGGGTTTTGGGGGGTTTTTGGGGGGGAATTTGGGTCGGCAGGGCCGGGAGGGGGCGGGGCTAAAGGGGAAATGGGCGGGGCTAAGGGGTGGCTTTGCAGGGGTCCTGAGGAGATTTAGGGGGTTTGGGGCTTTTATTTGGGAATGTTGGGTCTTTAAGGGGATTTTTGGGGGTCTCTGGGGGGTTTTTTTTCTGGAATTTTGGGGGTTTTGGGGGGTTTTTGGGGGGGAATTTGGGTCGGCAGGGCCGGGAGGGGGCGGGGCTAAAGGGGAAATGGGCGGGGCTAGAGGGGGAGTGGGCGGGGCTAAGGGGTGGCTTTGCAGGGGTCCTGAGGAGATTTAGGGGGTTTGGGGCTTTTATTTGGGAATTTTGGGTCTTTAAGGGGATTTTTGGGGGTCTCTGGGGGGGTTTTTTTTGGAATTTTGGGGGTTTTGGGGGGTTTTTGGGGGGGAATTTGGGTCGGCAGGGCCGGGAGGGGGCGGGGCTAAAGGGGAAATGGGCGGGGCTAAGGGGTGGCTTTGCAGGGGTCCTGAGGAGATTTAGGGGGTTTGGGGCTTTTATTTGGGAATTTTGGGTCTTTAAGGGGATTTTTGGGGGTCTCTGGGGGGTTTTTTTTTGGAATTTTGAGGGTTTTGGGGGGTTTTTGGGGGGGAATTTGGGTCGGCAGGGCCGGAGGGGGCGGGGCTAAAGGGGAAATGGGCGGGGCTAAGGGGTGGCTTTGCAGGGGTCCTGAGGAGATTTAGGGGGTTTGGGGCTTTTATTTGGGAATGTTGGGTCTTTAAGGGGATTTTTGGGGGTCTCTGGGGGGGTTTTTTTGGAATTTTGGGGGTTTTGGGGGGTTTTTGGGGGGGAATTTGGGTCGGCAGGGCCGGGAGGGGGCGGGGCTAAAGGGAAATGGGCGGGGCTAGAGGGGGAGTGGGCGGGGCTAAGGGGTGGCTTTGCAGGGGTCCTGAGGAGATTTAGGGGGTTTGGGGCTTTTATTTGGGAATGTTGGGTCTTTAAGGGATTTTTGGGGGTCTCTGGGGGGGTTTTTTTTGGAATTTTGGGGGTTTTGGGGGGTTTTTGGGGGGGAATTTGGGTCGGCAGGGCCGGGAGGGGCGGGGCTAAAGGGGAAATGGGCGGGGCTAAGGGGTGGCTTTGCAGGGGTCCTGAGGAGATTTAGGGGGTTTGGGGCTTTTATTTGGGAATTTTGGGTCTTTAAGGGGATTTTTGGGGGTCTCTGGGGGGTTTTTTTTTGGAATTTTGGGGGTTTTGGGGGGTTTTTGGGGGGGAATTTGGGGTCGGCAGGGCCGGGAGGGGGCGGGGCTAAAGGGGAAATGGGCGGGGCTAGAGGGGGAGTGGGCGGGGCTAAGGGGTGGCTTTGCAGGGGTCCTGAGGAGATTTAGGGGGTTTGGGGCTTTTATTTGGGAATTTTGGGTCTTTAAGGGGATTTTTGGGGGTCTCTGGGGGGGTTTTTTTTGGAATTTTGGGGGTTTTGGGGGGTTTTTGGGGGGGAATTTGGGTCGGCAGGGCCGGGAGGGGGCGGGGCTAAAGGGGAAATGGGCGGGGCTAGAGGGGGAGTGGGCGGGGCTAAGGGGTGGCTTTGCAGGGGTCCTGAGGAGATTTAGGGGGTTTGGGGCTTTTATTTGGAATTTTGGGTCTTTAAGGGGATTTTTGGGGGTCTCTGGGGGGGTTTTTTTTGGAATTTTGGGGGTTTTGGGGGGTTTTTGGGGGGGAATTTGGGTCGGCAGGGCCGGGAGGGGGCGGGGCTAAAGGGGAAATGGGCGGGGCTAAGGGGTGGCTTTGCAGGGGTCCTGAGGAGATTTAGGGGGTTTGGGGCTTTTATTTGGGAATTTTGGGTCTTTAAGGGGATTTTTGGGGGTCTCTGGGGGGTTTTTTTTTTGGAATTTTGTGGGTTTTGGGGGGTTTTTGGGGGGGAATTTGGGTCGGCAGGGCCGGGAGGGGGCGGGGCTAAAGGGGAAATGGGCGGGGCTAAGGTGTGGCTTTGCAGGGGTCCTGAGGAGATTTAGGGGGTTTGGGGCTTTTATTTGGGAATGTTGGGTCTTTAAGGGGATGTTTGGGGGTCTCTGGGGGTTTTTTTTCTGGAATTTTGGGGGTTTTGGGGGGTTTTTGGGGGGGAATTTGGGTCGGCAGGGCCGGGAGGGGGCGGGGCTAAAGGGGAAATGGGCGGGGCTAGAGGGGGAGTGGGCGGGGCTAAGGGGTGGCTTTGCAGGGGTCCTGAGGAGATTTAGGGGGTTTGGGGCTTTTATTTGGGAATGTTGGGTCTTTAAGGGGATGTTTGGGGGTCTCTGGGGGGTTTTTTTCTGGAATTTTGGGGGTTTTGGGGGGTTTTTGGGGGGGAATTTGGGTCGGCAGGGCCGGGAGGGGGCGGGGCTAAAGGGGAAATGGGCGGGGCTAGAGGGGGAGTGGGCGGGGCTAAGGGGTGGCTTTGCAGGGGTCCTGAGGAGATTTAGGGGGTTTGGGGCTTTTATTTGGGAATTTTGGGTCTTTAAGGGGATTTTTGGGGGTCTCTGGGGGGGTTTTTTTTGGAATTTTGGGGGTTTTGGGGGGTTTTTGGGGGGGAATTTGGGTCGGCAGGGCCGGGAGGGGGCGGGGCTAAAGGGGAAATGGGCGGGGCTAAGGGGTGGCTTTGCAGGGGTCCTGAGGAGATTTAGGGGGTTTGGGGCTTTTATTTGGGAATTTTGGGTCTTTAAGGGGATTTTTGGGGGTCTCTGGGGGGTTTTTTTTTGGAATTTTGGGGGTTTTGGGGGGTTTTTGGGGGGGAATTTGGGTCGGCAGGGCCGGGAGGGGGCGGGGCTAAAGGGGAAATGGGCGGGGCTAAGGGGTGGCTTTGCAGGGGTCCTGAGGAGATTTAGGGGGTTTGGGGCTTTTATTTGGGAATGTTGGGTCTTTAAGGGGATTTTTGGGGGTCTCTGGGGGGGTTTTTTTTGGAATTTTGGGGGTTTTGGGGGGTTTTTGGGGGGGAATTTGGGTCGGCAGGGCCGGGAGGGGGCGGGGCTAAAGGGGAAATGGGCGGGGCTAGAGGGGGAGTGGGCGGGGCTAAGGGGTGGCTTTGCAGGGGTCCTGAGGAGATTTAGGGGGTTTGGGGCTTTTATTTGGGAATTTTGGGTCTTTAAGGGGATTTTTGGGGGTCTCTGGGGGGGTTTTTTTTGGAATTTTGGGGGTTTTGGGGGGTTTTTGGGGGGGAATTTGGGTCGGCAGGGCCGGGAGGGGGCGGGGCTAAAGGGGAAATGGGCGGGGCTAAGGGGTGGCTTTGCAGGGGTCCTGAGGAGATTTAGGGGGTTTGGGGCTTTTATTTGGGAATTTTGGGTCTTTAAGGGGATTTTTGGGGGTCTCTGGGGGGTTTTTTTTTGGAATTTTGGGGGTTTTGGGGGGTTTTTGGGGGGGAATTTGGGTCGGCAGGGCCGGGAGGGGGCGGGGCTAAAGGGGAAATGGGCGGGGCTAAGGTGTGGCTTTGCAGGGGTCCTGAGGAGATTTAGGGGGTTTGGGGCTTTTATTTGGGAATGTTGGGTCTTTAAGGGGATGTTTGGGGGTCTCTGGGGGGTTTTTTTCTGGAATTTTGGGGGTTTTGGGGGGTTTTTGGGGGGGAATTTGGGTCGGCAGGGCCGGGAGGGGGCGGGGCTAAAGGGGAAATGGGCGGGGCTAGAGGGGGAGTGGGCGGGGCTAAGGGGTGGCTTTGCAGGGGTCCTGAGGAGATTTAGGGGGTTTGGGGCTTTTATTTGGGAATGTTGGGTCTTTAAGGGGATGTTTGGGGGTCTCTGGGGGGTTTTTTTCTGGAATTTTGGGGGTTTTGGGGGGTTTTTGGGGGGGAATTTGGGTCGGCAGGGCCGGGAGGGGGCGGGGCTAAAGGGGAAATGGGCGGGGCTAGAGGGGGAGTGGGCGGGGCTAAGGGGTGGCTTTGCAGGGGTCCTGAGGAGATTTAGGGGGTTTGGGGCTTTTATTTGGGAATTTTGGGTCTTTAAGGGGATTTTTGGGGGTCTCTGGGGGGGTTTTTTTTGGAATTTTGGGGGTTTTGGGGGGTTTTTGGGGGGGAATTTGGGTCGGCAGGGCCGGGAGGGGGCGGGGCTAAAGGGGAAATGGGCGGGGCTAAGGGGTGGCTTTGCAGGGGTCCTGAGGAGATTTAGGGGGTTTGGGGCTTTTATTTGGGAATTTTGGGTCTTTAAGGGGATTTTTGGGGGTCTCTGGGGGGTTTTTTTTTTGGAATTTTGGGGGTTTTGGGGGGTTTTTGGGGGGGAATTTGGGTCGGCAGGGCCGGGAGGGGGCGGGGCTAAAGGGGAAATGGGCGGGGCTAAGGGGTGGCTTTGCAGGGGTCCTGAGGAGATTTAGGGGGTTTGGGGCTTTTATTTGGGAATGTTGGGTCTTTAAGGGGATTTTTGGGGGTCTCTGGGGGGTTTTTTTTTGGAATTTTGGGGGTTTTGGGGGGTTTTTGGGGGGGAATTTGGGTCGGCAGGGCCGGGAGGGGGCGGGGCTAAAGGGGAAATGGGCGGGGCTAGAGGGGGAGTGGGCGGGGCTAAGGGGTGGCTTTGCAGGGGTCCTGAGGAGATTTAGGGGGTTTGGGGCTTTTATTTGGGAATGTTGGGTCTTTAAGGGGATTTTTGGGGGTCTCTGGGGGGGTTTTTTTTGGAATTTTGGGGGTTTTGGGGGGTTTTTGGGGGGGAATTTGGGTCGGCAGGGCTGGGAGGGGGCGGGGCTAAAGGGGAAATGGGCGGGGCTAAGGGGTGGCTTTGCAGGGGTCCTGAGGAGATTTAGGGGGTTTGGGGCTTTTATTTGGGAATTTTGGGTCTTTAAGGGGATTTTTGGGGGTCTCTGGGGGGGTTTTTTTTGGAATTTTGGGAGTTTTGGGGGGTTTTTGGGGGAGAATTTGGGTCGGCAGGGCCGGGAGGGGGCGGGGCTAAAGGGGAAATGGGCGGGGCTAGAGGGGGAGTGGGCGGGGCTAAAGGGGTGGCTTTGCAGGGGTCCTGAGGAGATTTAGGGGGTTTGGGGCTTTTATTTGGGAATTTTGGGTCTTTAAGGGGATTTTTGGGGGTCTCTGGGGGGGTTTTTTTTGGAATTTTGGGGGTTTTGGGGGGTTTTTGGGGGGGAATTTGGGTCGGCAGGGCCGGGAGGGGGCGTGGCTAAAGGGGAAATGGGCGGGGCTAAGGTGTGGCTTTGCAGGGGTCCTGAGGAGATTTAGGGGGTTTGGGGCTTTTATTTGGGAATTTTGGGCCTTTAAGGGGATTTTTGGGGGTCTCTGGGGGGTTTTTTTTGGGAATTTTGGGGGTTTTGGGGGGTTTTTGGGGGGGAATTTGGGTCGGCAGGGCCGGGAGGGGGCGGGGCTAAAGGGGAAATGGGCGGGGCTAGAGGGGGAGTGGGCGGGGCTAAGGGGTGGCTTTTCAGGGGTCCTGAGGAGATTTAGGGGGTTTGGGGCTTTTATTTGGGAATGTTGGGTCTTTAAGGGGATTTTTGGGGGTCTCTGGGGGGGTTTTTTTTTGAATTTTGGGGGTTTTGGGGGGTTTTTGGGGGGGAATTTGGGTCGGCAGGGCCGGGAGGGGGCGGGGCTAAAGGGGAAATGGGCGGGGCTAAGGGGTGGCTTTGCAGGGGTCCTGAGGGGATTTAGGGGGTTTGGGGCTTTTATTTGGGAATTTTGGGTCTTTAAGGGGATTTTTGGGGGTCTCTGGGGGGTTTTTTTCTGGAATTTTGGGGGTTTTGGGGGGTTTTTGGGGGGGAATTTGGGTCGGCAGGGCCGGGAGGGGGCGGGGCTAAAGGGGAAATGGGCGGGGCTAAGGGGTGGCTGTGCAGGGGTCCTGAGGAGATTTAGGGGCTTTGGGGCTTTTATTTGGGAATTTTGGGTCTTTAAGGGGATTTTTGGGGGTCTCTGGGGGAGTTTTTTTTGGAATTTTGGGGGTTTTGGGGGGTTTTTGGGGGGGAATTAGGGTCGGCAGGGCCGGGAGGGGGCGGGGCTAAAGGGGAAATGGGCGGGGCTAAGGGGTGGCTTTGCAGGGGTCCTGAGGAGATTTAGGGGGTTTGGGGCTTTTATTTGGGAATTTTGGGTCTTTAAGGGGATTTTTGGGGGTCTCTGGGGGGTTTTTTTTTTGAATTTTGGGGGTTTTGGGGGGTTTTTGGGGGGGAATTTGGGTCGGCAGGGCCGGGAGGGGGCGGGGCTAAAGGGGAAATGGGCGGGGCTAAGGGGTGGCTTTGCAGGGGTCCTGAGGAGATTTAGGGGGTTTGGGGCTTTTATTTGGGAATGTTGGGTCTTTAAGGGGATTTTTGGGGGTCTCTGGGGGGTTTTTTTCTGGAATTTTGGGGGTTTTGGGGGGTTTTTGGGGGGGAATTTGGGTCGGCAGGGCCGGGAGGGGGCGGGGCTAAAGGGGAAATGGGCGGGGCTAAGGGGTGGCTTTGCAGGGGTCCTGAGGAGATTTAGGGGGTTTGGGGCTTTTATTTGGGAATGTTGGGTCTTTAAGGGGATTTTTGGGGGTCTCTGGGGGGGTTTTTTTTGGAATTTTGGGGGTTTTGGGGGGTTTTTGGGGGGGAATTTGGGTCGGCAGGGCCGGGAGGGGGCGGGGCTAAAGGGGAAATGGGCGGGGCTAAGGTGTGGCTTTGCAGGGGTCCTGAGGAGATTTAGGGGGTTTGGGGCTTTTATTTGGGAATTTTGGGCCTTTAAGGGGATTTTTGGGGGTCTCTGGGGGGTTTTTTTTGGGAATTTTGGGGGTTTTGGGGGGTTTTTGGGGGGGAATTTGGGTCGGCAGGGCCGGGAGGGGGCGGGGCTAAAGGGGAAATGGGCGGGGCTAGAGGGGGAGTGGGCGGGGCTAAGGGGTGGCTTTTCAGGGGTCCTGAGGAGATTTAGGGGGTTTGGGGCTTTTATTTGGGAATGTTGGGTCTTTAAGGGGATTTTTGGGGGTCTCTGGGGGGGTTTTTTTTTGAATTTTGGGGGTTTTGGGGGGTTTTTGGGGGGGAATTTGGGTCGGCAGGGCCGGGAGGGGGCGGGGCTAAAGGGGAAATGGGCGGGGCTAAGGGGTGGCTTTGCAGGGGTCCTGAGGGGATTTAGGGGGTTTGGGGCTTTTATTTGGGAATTTTGGGTCTTTAAGGGGATTTTTGGGGGTCTCTGGGGGGTTTTTTTCTGGAATTTTGGGGGTTTTGGGGGGTTTTTGGGGGGGAATTTGGGTCGGCAGGGCCGGGAGGGGGCGGGGCTAAAGGGGAAATGGGCGGGGCTAAGGGGTGGCTGTGCAGGGGTCCTGAGGAGATTTAGGGGCTTTGGGGCTTTTATTTGGGAATTTTGGGTCTTTAAGGGGATTTTTGGGGGTCTCTGGGGGAGTTTTTTTTGGAATTTTGGGGGTTTTGGGGGGTTTTTGGGGGGGAATTTGGGTCGGCAGGGCCGGGAGGGGGCGGGGCTAAAGGGGAAATGGGCGGGGCTAAGGGGTGGCTTTGCAGGGGTCCTGAGGAGATTTAGGGGGTTTGGGGCTTTTATTTGGGAATTTTGGGTCTTTAAGGGGATTTTTGGGGGTCTCTGGGGGGTTTTTTTTTTGAATTTTGGGGGTTTTGGGGGGTTTTTGGGGGGGAATTTGGGTCGGCAGGGCCGGGAGGGGGCGGGGCTAAAGGGGAAATGGGCGGGGCTAAGGGGTGGCTTTGCAGGGGTCCTGAGGAGATTTAGGGGGTTTGGGGCTTTTATTTGGGAATGTTGGGTCTTTAAGGGGATTTTTGGGGGTCTCTGGGGGGTTTTTTTCTGGAATTTTGGGGGTTTTGGGGGGTTTTTGGGGGGGAATTTGGGTCGGCAGGGCCGGGAGGGGGCGGGGCTAAAGGGGAAATGGGTGGGGCTAAGGGGTGGCTTTGCAGGGGTCCTGAGGAGATTTAGGGGGTTTGGGGCTTTTATTTGGGAATGTTGGGTCTTTAAGGGGATTTTTGGGGGTCTCTGGGGGGGTTTTTTTTTGGAATTTTGGGGGTTTTGGGGGGTTTTTGGGGGGGAATTTGGGTCGGCAGGGCCGGGAGGGGGCGGGGCTAAAGGGGAAATGGGCGGGGCTAGAGGGGGAGTGGGCGAGGCTAAGGGGTGGCTTTGCAGGGGTCCTGAGGAGATTTAGGGGGTTTGGGGCTTTTATTTGGGAATGTTGGGTCTTTAAGGGGATTTTTGGGGGTCTCTGGGGGGGTTTTTTTTGGAATTTTGGGGGTTTTGGGGGGTTTTTGGGGGGGAATTTGGGTCGGCAGGGCCGGGAGGGGGCGTGGCTAAAGGGGAAATGGGCGGGGCTAAGGGGTGGCTTTGCAGGGGTCCTGAGGAGATTTAGGGGGTTTGGGGCTTTTATTTGGGAATGTTGGGTCTTTAAGGGGATGTTTGGGGGTCTCTGGGGGGTTTTTTTCTGGAATTTTGGGGGTTTTGGGGGGTTTTTGGGGGGGAATTTGGGTCGGCAGGGCCGGGAGGGGGCGGGGCTAAAGGGGAAATGGGCGGGGCTAGAGGGGGAGTGGGCGGGGCTAAGGGGTGGCTTTGCAGGGGTCCTGAGGAGATTTAGGGGGTTTGGGGCTTTTATTTGGGAATTTTGGGTCTTTAAGGGGATTTTTGGGGGTCTCTGGGGGGGTTTTTTTTGGAATTTTGGGGGTTTTGGGGGGTTTTTGGGGGGGAATTTGGGTCGGCAGGGCCGGGAGGGGGCGGGGCTAAAGGGGAAATGGGCGGGGCTAAGGGGTGGCTTTGCAGGGGTCCTGAGGGGATTTAGGGGGTTTGGGGCTTTTATTTGGGAATTTTGGGTCTTTAAGGGGATTTTTGGGGGTCTCTGGGGGGTTTTTTTCTGGAATTTTGGGGGTTTTGGGGGGTTTTTGGGGGGGAATTTGGGTCGGCAGGGCCGGGAGGGGGCGGGGCTAAAGGGGAAATGGGCGGGGCTAAGGGGTGGCTGTGCAGGGGTCCTGAGGAGATTTAGGGGCTTTGGGGCTTTTATTTGGGAATTTTGGGTCTTTAAGGGGATTTTTGGGGGTCTCTGGGGGAGTTTTTTTTGGAATTTTGGGGGTTTTGGGGGGTTTTTGGGGGGGAATTAGGGTCGGCAGGGCCGGGAGGGGGCGGGGCTAAAGGGGAAATGGGCGGGGCTAAGGGGTGGCTTTGCAGGGGTCCTGAGGAGATTTAGGGGGTTTGGGGCTTTTATTTGGGAATTTTGGGTCTTTAAGGGGATTTTTGGGGGTCTCTGGGGGGTTTTTTTTTTGAATTTTGGGGGTTTTGGGGGGTTCTTGGGGGGGAATTTGGGTCGGCAGGGCCGGGAGGGGGCGGGGCTAAAGGGGAAATGGGCGGGGCTAAGGGGTGGCTTTGCAGGGGTCCTGAGGAGATTTAGGGGGTTTGGGGCTTTTATTTGGGAATGTTGGGTCTTTAAGGGGATTTTTGGGGGTCTCTGGGGGGTTTTTTTCTGGAATTTTGGGGGTTTTGGGGGGTTTTTGGGGGGGAATTTGGGTCGGCAGGGCCGGGAGGGGGCGGGGCTAAAGGGGAAATGGGCGGGGCTAAGGGGTGGCTTTGCAGGGGTCCTGAGGAGATTTAGGGGGTTTGGGGCTTTTATTTGGGAATGTTGGGTCTTTAAGGGGATTTTTGGGGGTCTCTGGGGGGGTTTTTTTTGGAATTTTGGGGGTTTTGGGGGGTTTTTGGGGGGGAATTTGGGTCGGCAGGGCCGGGAGGGGGCGTGGCTAAAGGGGAAATGGGCGGGGCTAAGGTGTGGCTTTGCAGGGGTCCTGAGGAGATTTAGGGGGTTTGGGGCTTTTATTTGGGAATTTTGGGCCTTTAAGGGGATTTTTGGGGGTCTCTGGGGGGTTTTTTTTGGGAATTTTGGGGGTTTTGGGGGGTTTTTGGGGGGGAATTTGGGTCGGCAGGGCCGGGAGGGGGCGGGGCTAAAGGGGAAATGGGCGGGGCTAGAGGGGGAGTGGGCGGGGCTAAGGGGTGGCTTTTCAGGGGTCCTGAGGAGATTTAGGGGGTTTGGGGCTTTTATTTGGGAATGTTGGGTCTTTAAGGGGATTTTTGGGGGTCTCTGGGGGGGTTTTTTTTTGAATTTTGGGGGTTTTGGGGGGTTTTTGGGGGGGAATTTGGGTCGGCAGGGCCGGGAGGGGGCGGGGCTAAAGGGGAAATGGGCGGGGCTAAGGGGTGGCTTTGCAGGGGTCCTGAGGGGATTTAGGGGGTTTGGGGCTTTTATTTGGGAATTTTGGGTCTTTAAGGGGATTTTTGGGGGTCTCTGGGGGGTTTTTTTCTGGAATTTTGGGGGTTTTGGGGGGTTTTTGGGGGGGAATTTGGGTCGGCAGGGCCGGGAGGGGGCGGGGCTAAAGGGGAAATGGGCGGGGCTAAGGGGTGGCTGTGCAGGGGTCCTGAGGAGATTTAGGGGCTTTGGGGCTTTTATTTGGGAATTTTGGGTCTTTAAGGGGATTTTTGGGGGTCTCTGGGGGAGTTTTTTTTGGAATTTTGGGGGTTTTGGGGGGTTTTTGGGGGGGAATTTGGGTCGGCAGGGCCGGGAGGGGGCGGGGCTAAAGGGGAAATGGGCGGGGCTAAGGGGTGGCTTTGCAGGGGTCCTGAGGAGATTTAGGGGGTTTGGGGCTTTTATTTGGGAATTTTGGGTCTTTAAGGGGATTTTTGGGGGTCTCTGGGGGGTTTTTTTTTTGAATTTTGGGGGTTTTGGGGGGTTTTTGGGGGGGAATTTGGGTCGGCAGGGCCGGGAGGGGGCGGGGCTAAAGGGGAAATGGGCGGGGCTAAGGGGTGGCTTTGCAGGGGTCCTGAGGAGATTTAGGGGGTTTGGGGCTTTTATTTGGGAATGTTGGGTCTTTAAGGGGATTTTTGGGGGTCTCTGGGGGGTTTTTTTCTGGAATTTTGGGGGTTTTGGGGGGTTTTTGGGGGGGAATTTGGGTCGGCAGGGCCGGGAGGGGGCGGGGCTAAAGGGGAAATGGGTGGGGCTAAGGGGTGGCTTTGCAGGGGTCCTGAGGAGATTTAGGGGGTTTGGGGCTTTTATTTGGGAATGTTGGGTCTTTAAGGGGATTTTTGGGGGTCTCTGGGGGGGTTTTTTTTGGAATTTTGGGGGTTTTGGGGGGTTTTTGGGGGGGAATTTGGGTCGGCAGGGCCGGGAGGGGGCGGGGCTAAAGGGGAAATGGGCGGGGCTAGAGGGGGAGTGGGCGAGGCTAAGGGGTGGCTTTGCAGGGGTCCTGAGGAGATTTAGGGGGTTTGGGGCTTTTATTTGGGAATGTTGGGTCTTTAAGGGGATTTTTGGGGGTCTCTGGGGGGGTTTTTTTTGGAATTTTGGGGGTTTTGGGGGGTTTTTGGGGGGGAATTTGGGTCGGCAGGGCCGGGAGGGGGCGTGGCTAAAGGGGAAATGGGCGGGGCTAAGGGGTGGCTTTGCAGGGGTCCTGAGGAGATTTAGGGGGTTTGGGGCTTTTATTTGGGAATGTTGGGTCTTTAAGGGGATGTTTGGGGGTCTCTGGGGGGTTTTTTTCTGGAATTTTGGGGGTTTTGGGGGGTTTTTGGGGGGGAATTTGGGTCGGCAGGGCCGGGAGGGGGCGGGGCTAAAGGGGAAATGGGCGGGGCTAGAGGGGGAGTGGGCGGGGCTAAGGGGTGGCTTTGCAGGGGTCCTGAGGAGATTTAGGGGGTTTGGGGCTTTTATTTGGGAATTTTGGGTCTTTAAGGGGATTTTTGGGGGTCTCTGGGGGGTTTTTTTTTTGGAATTTTGGGGGTTTTGGGGGGTTTTTGGGGGGGAATTTGGGTCGGCAGGGCCGGGAGGGGGCGGGGCTAAAGGGGAAATGGGCGGGGCTAAGGGGTGGCTTTGCAGGGGTCCTGAGGAGATTTAGGGGGTTTGGGGCTTTTATTTGGGAATGTTGGGTCTTTAAGGGGATTTTTGGGGGTCTCTGGGGGGGGTTTTTTTGGAATTTTGGGGGTTTTGGGGGGTTTTTGGGGGGGAATTTGGGTCGGCAGGGCCGGGAGGGGGCGGGGCTAAAGGGGAAATGGGCGGGGCTAGAGGGGGAGTGGGCGGGGCTAAGGGGTGGCTTTGCAGGGGTCCTGAGGAGATTTAGGGGGTTTGGGGCTTTTATTTGGGAATGTTGGGTCTTTAAGGGGATTTTTGGGGGTCTCTGGGGGGGTTTTTTTTGGAATTTTGGGGGTTTTGGGGGGTTTTTGGGGGGGAATTTGGGTCGGCAGGGCCGGGAGGGGGCGGGGCTAAAGGGGAAATGGGCGGGGCTAGAGGGGGAGTGGGCGGGGCTAAGGGGTGGCTTTGCAGGGGTCCTGAGGAGATTTAGGGGGTTTGGGGCTTTTATTTGGGAATTTTGGGTCTTTAAGGGGATTTTTGGGGGTCTCTGGGGGGGTTTTTTTTGGAATTTTGGGGGTTTTGGGGGGTTTTTGGGGGGGAATTTCGGTCGGCAGGGCCGGGAGGGGGCGGGGCTAAAGGGGAAATGGGCGGGGCTAGAGGGGGAGTGGGCGGGGCTAAGGGGTGGCTTTGCAGGGGTCCTGAGGAGATTTAGGGGGTTTGGGGCTTTTATTTGGGAATTTTGGGTCTTTAAGGGGATTTTTGGGGGTCTCTGGGGGGTTTTTTTTTGGAATTTTGGGGGTTTTGGGGGGTTTTTGGGGGGGAATTTGGGTCGGCAGGGCCGGGAGGGGGCGGGGCTAAAGGGGAAATGGGCGGGGCTAAGGGGTGGCTTTGCAGGGGTCCTGAGGAGATTTAGGGGGTTTGGGGCTTTTATTTGGGAATGTTGGGTCTTTAAGGGGATTTTTGGGGGTCTCTGGGGGGGGTTTTTTTGGAATTTTGGGGGTTTTGGGGGGTTTTTGGGGGGGAATTTGGGTCGGCAGGGCCGGGAGGGGGCGGGGCTAAAGGGGAAATGGGCGGGGCTAGAGGGGGAGAGGGCGGGGCTAAGGGGTGGCTTTGCAGGGGTCCTGAGGAGATTTAGGGGGTTTGGGGCTTTTATTTGGGAATGTTGGGTCTTTAAGGGGATTTTTGGGGGTCTCTGGGGGGGTTTTTTTTTGGAATTTTGGGGGTTTTGGGGGGTTTTTGGGGGGGAATTTGGGTCGGCAGGGCCGGGAGGGGGCGGGGCTAAAGGGGAAATGGGCGGGGCTAGAGGGGGAGTGGGCGGGGCTAAGGGGTGGCTTTGCAGGGGTCCTGAGGAGATTTAGGGGGTTTGGGGCTTTTATTTGGGAATTTTGGGTCTTTAAGGGGATTTTTGGGGGTCTCTGGGGGGGTTTTTTTTGGAATTTTGGGGGTTTTGGGGGGTTTTTGGGGGGGAATTTGGGTCGGCAGGGCCGGGAGGGGGCGTGGCTAAAGGGGAAATGGGCGGGGCTAAGGGGTGGCTTTGCAGGGGTCCTGAGGAGATTTAGGGGGTTTGGGGCTTTTATTTGGGAATGTTGGGTCTTTAAGGGGATGTTTGGGGGTCTCTGGGGGGTTTTTTTCTGGAATTTTGGGGGTTTTGGGGGGTTTTTGGGGGGGAATTTGGGTCGGCAGGGCCGGGAGGGGGCGGGGCTAAAGGGGAAATGGGCGGGGCTAGAGGGGGAGTGGGCGGGGCTAAGGGGTGGCTTTGCAGGGGTCCTGAGGAGATTTAGGGGGTTTGGGGCTTTTATTTGGGAATTTTGGGTCTTTAAGGGGATTTTTGGGGGTCTCTGGGGGGTTTTTTTTTTGGAATTTTGGGGGTTTTGGGGGGTTTTTGGGGGGGAATTTGGGTCGGCAGGGCCGGGAGGGGGCGGGGCTAAAGGGGAAATGGGCGGGGCTAAGGGGTGGCTTTGCAGGGGTCCTGAGGAGATTTAGGGGGTTTGGGGCTTTTATTTGGGAATGTTGGGTCTTTAAGGGGATTTTTGGGGGTCTCTGGGGGGGGTTTTTTTGGAATTTTGGGGGTTTTGGGGGGTTTTTGGGGGGGAATTTGGGTCGGCAGGGCCGGGAGGGGGCGGGGCTAAAGGGGAAATGGGCGGGGCTAGAGGGGGAGTGGGCGGGGCTAAGGGGTGGCTTTGCAGGGGTCCTGAGGAGATTTAGGGGGTTTGGGGCTTTTATTTGGGAATGTTGGGTCTTTAAGGGGATTTTTGGGGGTCTCTGGGGGGGTTTTTTTTGGAATTTTGGGGGTTTTGGGGGGTTTTTGGGGGGGAATTTGGGTCGGCAGGGCCGGGAGGGGGCGGGGCTAAAGGGGAAATGGGCGGGGCTAGAGGGGGAGTGGGCGGGGCTAAGGGGTGGCTTTGCAGGGGTCCTGAGGAGATTTAGGGGGTTTGGGGCTTTTATTTGGGAATTTTGGGTCTTTAAGGGGATTTTTGGGGGTCTCTGGGGGGGTTTTTTTTGGAATTTTGGGGGTTTTGGGGGGTTTTTGGGGGGGAATTTGGGTCGGCAGGGCCGGGAGGGGGCGGGGCTAAAGGGGAAATGGGCGGGGCTAGAGGGGGAGTGGGCGGGGCTAAGGGGTGGCTTTGCAGGGGTCCTGAGGAGATTTAGGGGGTTTGGGGCTTTTATTTGGGAATTTTGGGTCTTTAAGGGGATTTTTGGGGGTCTCTGGGGGGTTTTTTTTTGGAATTTTGGGGGTTTTGGGGGGTTTTTGGGGGGGAATTTGGGTCGGCAGGGCCGGGAGGGGGCGGGGCTAAAGGGGAAATGGGCGGGGCTAAGGGGTGGCTTTGCAGGGGTCCTGAGGAGATTTAGGGGGTTTGGGGCTTTTATTTGGGAATGTTGGGTCTTTAAGGGGATTTTTGGGGGTCTCTGGGGGGGGTTTTTTTGGAATTTTGGGGGTTTTGGGGGGTTTTTGGGGGGGAATTTGGGTCGGCAGGGCCGGGAGGGGGCGGGGCTAAAGGGGAAATGGGCGGGGCTAGAGGGGGAGTGGGCGGGGCTAAGGGGTGGCTTTGCAGGGGTCCTGAGGAGATTTAGGGGGTTTGGGGCTTTTATTTGGGAATGTTGGGTCTTTAAGGGGATTTTTGGGGGTCTCTGGGGGGGTTTTTTTTGGAATTTTGGGGGTTTTGGGGGGTTTTTGGGGGGGAATTTGGGTCGGCAGGGCCGGGAGGGGGCGGGGCTAAAGGGGAAATGGGCGGGGCTAGAGGGGGAGTGGGCGGGGCTAAGGGGTGGCTTTGCAGGGGTCCTGAGGAGATTTAGGGGGTTTGGGGCTTTTATTTGGGAATTTTGGGTCTTTAAGGGGATTTTTGGGGGTCTCTGGGGGGGTTTTTTTTGGAATTTTGGGGGTTTTGGGGGGTTTTTGGGGGGGAATTTGGGTCGGCAGGGCCGGGAGGGGGCGGGGCTAAAGGGGAAATGGGCGGGGCTAAGGTGTGGCTTTGCAGGGGTCCTGAGGAGATTTAGGGGGTTTGGGGCTTTTATTTGGGAATTTTGGGCCTTTAAGGGGATTTTTGGGGGTCTCTGGGGGGGTTTTTTTTGGAATTTTGGGGGTTTTGGGGGGTTTTTGGGGGGGAATTTGGGTCGGCAGGGCCGGGAGGGGGCGTGGCTAAAGGGGAAATGGGCGGGGCTAAGGGGTGGCTTTGGAGGGGTCCTGAGGAGATTTAGGGGGTTTGGGGCTTTTATTTGGGAATGTTGGGTCTTTAAGGGGATGTTTGGGGGTCTCTGGGGGGTTTTTTTCTGGAATTTTGGGGGTTTTGGGGGGTTTTTGGGGGGGAATTTGGGTCGGCAGGGCCGGGAGGGGGCGGGGCTAAAGGGGAAATGGGCGGGGCTAGAGGGGGAGTGGGCGGGGCTAAGGGGTGGCTTTGCAGGGGTCCTGAGGAGATTTAGGGGGTTTGGGGCTTTTATTTGGGAATTTTGGGTCTTTAAGGGGATTTTTGGGGGTCTCTGGGGGGTTTTTTTTTGGAATTTTGGGGGTTTTGGGGGGTTTTTGGGGGGGAATTTGGGTCGGCAGGGCCGGGAGGGGGCGGGGCTAAAGGGGAAATGGGCGGGGCTAAGGGGTGGCTTTGCAGGGGTCCTGAGGAGATTTAGGGGGTTTGGGGCTTTTATTTGGGAATGTTGGGTCTTTAAGGGGATTTTTGGGGGTCTCTGGGGGGGGTTTTTTTTGGAATTTTGGGGGTTTTGGGGGGTTTTTGGGGGGGAATTTGGGTCGGCAGGGCCGGGAGGGGGCGGGGCTAAAGGGGAAATGGGCGGGGCTAGAGGGGGAGTGGGCGGGGCTAAGGGGTGGCTTTGCAGGGGTCCTGAGGAGATTTAGGGGGTTTGGGGCTTTTATTTGGGAATGTTGGGTCTTTAAGGGGATTTTTGGGGGTCTCTGGGGGGGTTTTTTTTGGAATTTTGGGGGTTTTGGGGGGTTTTTGGGGGGGAATTTGGGTCGGCAGGGCCGGGAGGGGGCGGGGCTAAAGGGGAAATGGGCGGGGCTAGAGGGGGAGTGGGCGGGGCTAAGGGGTGGCTTTGCAGGGGTCCTGAGGAGATTTAGGGGGTTTGGGGCTTTTATTTGGGAATTTTGGGTCTTTAAGGGGATTTTTGGGGGTCTCTGGGGGGGTTTTTTTTGGAATTTTGGGGGTTTTGGGGGGTTTTTGGGGGGGAATTTGGGTCGGCAGGGCCGGGAGGGGGCGGGGCTAAAGGGGAAATGGGCGGGGCTAAGGTGTGGCTTTGCAGGGGTCCTGAGGAGATTTAGGGGGTTTGGGGCTTTTATTTGGGAATTTTGGGCCTTTAAGGGGATTTTTGGGGGTCTCTGGGGGGGTTTTTTTTGGAATTTTGGGGGTTTTGGGGGGTTTTTGGGGGGGAATTTGGGTCGGCAGGGCCGGGAGGGGGCGAGGCTAAAGGGGAAATGGGCGGGGCTAAGGGGTGGCTTTGCAGGGGTCCTGAGGAGATTTAGGGGGTTTGGGGCTTTTATTTGGGAATTTTGGGTCTTTAAGGGGATTTTTGGGGGTCTCTGGGGGGGTTTTTTTTGGAATTTTGGGGGTTTTGGGGGGTTTTTGGGGGGGAATTTGGGTCGGCAGGGCCGGGAGGGGGCGGGGCTAAAGGGGAAATGGGCGGGGCTAGAGGGGGAGTGGGCGGGGCTAAGGGGTGGCTTTGCAGGGGTCCTGAGGAGATTTAGGGGGTTTGGGGCTTTTATTTGGGAATGTTGGGTCTTTAAGGGGATTTTTGGGGGTCTCTGGGGGGGTTTTTTTTGGAATTTTGGGGGTTTTGGGGGGTTTTTGGGGGGGAATTTGGGTCGGCAGGGCCGGGAGGGGGCGGGGCTAAAGGGGAAATGGGCGGGGCTAAGGGGTGGCTTTGCAGGGGTCCTGAGGAGATTTAGGGGGTTTGGGGCTTTTATTTGGGAATGTTGGGTCTTTAAGGGGATGTTTGGGGGTCTCTGGGGGGTTTTTTTCTGGAATTTTGGGGGTTTTGGGGGGTTTTTGGGGGGGAATTTGGGTCGGCAGGGCCGGGAGGGGGCGGGGCTAAAGGGGAAATGGGCGGGGCTAGAGGGGGAGTGGGCGGGGCTAAGGGGTGGCTTTGCAGGGGTCCTGAGGAGATTTAGGGGGTTTGGGGCTTTTATTTGGGAATTTTGGGTCTTTAAGGGGATTTTTGGGGGTCTCTGGGGGGGTTTTTTTTGGAATTTTGGGGGTTTTGGGGGGTTTTTGGGGGGGAATTTGGGTCGGCAGGGCCGGGAGGGGGCGGGGCTAAAGGGGAAATGGGCGGGGCTAAGGGGTGGCTTTGCAGGGGTCCTGAGGAGATTTAGGGGGTTTGGGGCTTTTATTTGGGAATTTTGGGTCTTTAAGGGGATTTTTGGGGGTCTCTGGGGGGTTTTTTTTTGGAATTTTGGGGGTTTTGGGGGGTTTTTGGGGGGGAATTTGGGTCGGCAGGGCCGGGAGGGGGCGGGGCTAAAGGGGAAATGGGCGGGGCTAAGGGGTGGCTTTGCAGGGGTCCTGAGGAGATTTAGGGGGTTTGGGGCTTTTATTTGGGAATGTTGGGTCTTTAAGGGGATTTTTGGGGGTCTCTGGGGGGGGTTTTTTTTGAATTTTGGGGGTTTTGGGGGGTTTTTGGGGGGGAATTTGGGTCGGCAGGGCCGGGAGGGGGCGGGGCTAAAGGGGAAATGGGCGGGGCTAGAGGGGGAGTGGGCGGGGCTAAGGGGTGGCTTTGCAGGGGTCCTGAGGAGATTTAGGGGGTTTGGGGCTTTTATTTGGGAATGTTGGGTCTTTAAGGGGATTTTTGGGGGTCTCTGGGGGGGTTTTTTTTGGAATTTTGGGGGTTTTGGGGGGTTTTTGGGGGGGAATTTGGGTCGGCAGGGCCGGGAGGGGGCGGGGCTAAAGGGGAAATGGGCGGGGCTAGAGGGGGAGTGGGCGGGGCTAAGGGGTGGCTTTGCAGGGGTCCTGAGGAGATTTAGGGGGTTTGGGGCTTTTATTTGGGAATTTTGGGTCTTTAAGGGGATTTTTGGGGGTCTCTGGGGGGGTTTTTTTTGGAATTTTGGGGGTTTTGGGGGGTTTTTGGGGGGGAATTTGGGTCGGCAGGGCCGGGAGGGGGCGGGGCTAAAGGGGAAATGGGCGGGGCTAAGGTGTGGCTTTGCAGGGGTCCTGAGGAGATTTAGGGGGTTTGGGGCTTTTATTTGGGAATTTTGGGCCTTTAAGGGGATTTTTGGGGGTCTCTGGGGGGTTTTTTTTTGGAATTTTGGGGGTTTTGGGGGGTTTTTGGGGGGGAATTTGGGTCGGCAGGGCCGGGAGGGGGCGAGGCTAAAGGGGAAATGGGCGGGGCTAAGGGGTGGCTTTGCAGGGGTCCTGAGGAGATTTAGGGGGTTTGGGGCTTTTATTTGGGAATTTTGGGTCTTTAAGGGGATTTTTGGGGGTCTCTGGGGGGGTTTTTTTTGGAATTTTGGGGGTTTTGGGGGGTTTTTGGGGGGGAATTTGGGTCGGCAGGGCCGGGAGGGGGCGGGGCTAAAGGGGAAATGGGCGGGGCTAGAGGGGGAGTGGGCGGGGCTAAGGGGTGGCTTTGCAGGGGTCCTGAGGAGATTTAGGGGGTTTGGGGCTTTTATTTGGGAATTTTGGGTCTTTAAGGGGATTTTTGGGGGTCTCTGGGGGGGTTTTTTTTGGAATTTTGGGGGTTTTGGGGGGTTTTTGGGGGGGAATTTGGGTCGGCAGGGCCGGGAGGGGGCGGGGCTAAAGGGGAAATGGGCGGGGCTAAGGGGTGGCTTTGCAGGGGTCCTGAGGAGATTTAGGGGGTTTGGGGCTTTTATTTGGGAATTTTGGGTCTTTAAGGGGATTTTTGGGGGTCTCTGGGGGGTTTTTTTTTGGAATTTTGGGGGTTTTGGGGGGTTTTTGGGGGGGAATTTGGGTCGGCAGGGCCGGGAGGGGGCGGGGCTAAAGGGGAAATGGGCGGGGCTAAGGGGTGGCTTTGCAGGGGTCCTGAGGAGATTTAGGGGGTTTGGGGCTTTTATTTGGGAATGTTGGGTCTTTAAGGGGATGTTTGGGGGTCTCTGGGGGTTTTTTTTCTGGAATTTTGGGGGTTTTGGGGGGTTTTTGGGGGGGAATTTGGGTCGGCAGGGCCGGGAGGGGGCGGGGCTAAAGGGGAAATGGGCGGGGCTAGAGGGGGAGTGGGCGGGGCTAAGGGGTGGCTTTGCAGGGGTCCTGAGGAGATTTAGGGGGTTTGGGGCTTTTATTTGGGAATGTTGGGTCTTTAAGGGGATTTTTGGGGGTCTCTGGGGGGGTTTTTTTTGGAATTTTGGGGGTTTTGGGGGGTTTTTGGGGGGGAATTTGGGTCGGCAGGGCCGGGAGGGGGCGGGGCTAAAGGGGAAATGGGCGGGGCTAAGGGGTGGCTTTGCAGGGGTCCTGAGGAGATTTAGGGGGTTTGGGGCTTTTATTTGGGAATTTTGGGTCTTTAAGGGGATTTTTGGGGGTCTCTGGGGGGTTTTTTTTTGGAATTTTGGGGGTTTTGGGGGGTTTTTGGGGGGGAATTTGGGTCGGCAGGGCCGGGAGGGGGCGGGGCTAAAGGGGAAATGGGCGGGGCTAAGGGGTGGCTTTGCAGGGGTCCTGAGGAGATTTAGGGGGTTTGGGGCTTTTATTTGGGAATGTTGGGTCTTTAAGGGGATTTTTGGGGGTCTCTGGGGGGGTTTTTTTTGGAATTTTGGGGGTTTTGGGGGGTTTTTGGGGGGGAATTTGGGTCGGCAGGGCCGGGAGGGGGCGGGGCTAAAGGGGAAATGGGCGGGGCTAAGGGGTGGCTTTGCAGGGGTCCTGAGGAGATTTAGGGGGTTTGGGGCTTTTATTTGGGAATGTTGGGTCTTTAAGGGGATTTTTGGGGGTCTCTGGGGGGGTTTTTTTTGGAATTTTGAGGGTTTTGGGGGGTTTTTGGGGGGGAATTTGGGTCGGCAGGGCCGGGAGGGGGCGGGGCTAAAGGGGAAATGGGCGGGGCTAAGGGGTGGCTTTGCAGGGGTCCTGAGGAGATTTAGGGGGTTTGGGGCTTTTATTTGGGAATTTTGGGTCTTTAAGGGGATTTTTGGGGGTCTCTGGGGGGTTTTTTTTTGGAATTTTGGGGGTTTTGGGGGGTTTTTGGGGGGGAATTTGGGTCGGCAGGGCCGGGAGGGGGCGGGGCTAAAGGGGAAATGGGCGGGGCTAGAGGGGGAGTGGGCGGGGCTAAGGGGTGGCTTTGCAGGGGTCCTGAGGAGATTTAGGGGGTTTGGGGCTTTTATTTGGGAATTTTGGGTCTTTAAGGGGATTTTTGGGGGTCTCTGGGGGGGTTTTTTTTGGAATTTTGGGGGTTTTGGGGGGTTTTTGGGGGGGAATTTGGGTCGGCAGGGCCGGGAGGGGGCGGGGCTAAAGGGGAAATGGGCGGGGCTAAGGGGTGGCTTTGCAGGGGTCCTGAGGAGATTTAGGGGGTTTGGGGCTTTTATTTGGGAATTTTGGGTCTTTAAGGGGATTTTTGGGGGTCTCTGGGGGGTTTTTTTTTTGGAATTTTGGGGGTTTTGGGGGGTTTTTGGGGGGGAATTTGGGTCGGCAGGGCCGGGAGGGGGCGGGGCTAAAGGGGAAATGGGCGGGGCTAAGGTGTGGCTTTGCAGGGGTCCTGAGGACATTTAGGGGGTTTGGGGCTTTTATTTGGGAATGTTGGGTCTTTAAGGGGATGTTTGGGGGTCTCTGGGGGGTTTTTTTCTGGAATTTTGGGGGTTTTGGGGGGTTTTTGGGGGGGAATTTGGGTCGGCAGGGCCGGGAGGGGGCGGGGCTAAAGGGGAAATGGGCGGGGCTAGAGGGGGAGTGGGCGGGGCTAAGGGGTGGCTTTGCAGGGGTCCTGAGGAGATTTAGGGGGTTTGGGGCTTTTATTTGGGAATGTTGGGTCTTTAAGGGGATTTTTGGGGGTCTCTGGGGGGGTTTTTTTTGGAATTTTGGGGGTTTTGGGGGGTTTTTGGGGGGGAATTTGGGTCGGCAGGGCCGGGAGGGGGCGGGGCTAAAGGGGAAATGGGCGGGGCTAAGGGGTGGCTTTGCAGGGGTCCTGAGGAGATTTAGGGGGTTTGGGGCTTTTATTTGGGAATTTTGGGTCTTTAAGGGGATTTTTGGGGGTCTCTGGGGGGTTTTTTTCTGGAATTTTGGGGGTTTTGGGGGGTTTTTGGGGGGGAATTTGGGTCGGCAGGGCCGGGAGGGGGCGGGGCTAAAGGGGAAATGGGCGGGGCTAGAGGGGGAGTGGGCGGGGCTAAGGGGTGGCTTTGCAGGGGTCCTGAGGAGATTTAGGGGGTTTGGGGCTTTTATTTGGGAATTTTGGGTCTTTAAGGGGATTTTTGGGGGTCTCTGGGGGGGTTTTTTTTTGGAATTTTGGGGGTTTTGGGGGGTTTTTGGGGGGGAATTTGGGTCGGCAGGGCCGGGAGGGGGCGGGGCTAAAGGGGAAATGGGCGGGGCTAAGGGGTGGCTTTGCAGGGGTCCTGAGGAGATTTAGGGGGTTTGGGGCTTTTATTTGGGAATTTTGGGTCTTTAAGGGGATTTTTGGGGGTCTCTGGGGGGTTTTTTTTTGGAATTTTGGGGGTTTTGGGGGGTTTTTGGGGGGGAATTTGGGTCGGCAGGGCCGGGAGGGGGCGGGGCTAAAGGGGAAATGGGCGGGGCTAAGGGGTGGCTTTGCAGGGGTCCTGAGGAGATTTAGGGGGTTTGGGGCTTTTATTTGGGAATGTTGGGTCTTTAAGGGGATTTTTGGGGGTCTCTGGGGGTTTTTTTTCTGGAATTTTGGGGGTTTTGGGGGGTTTTTGGGGGGGAATTTGGGTCGGCAGGGCCGGGAGGGGGCGGGGCTAAAGGGGAAATGGGCGGGGCTAAGGGGTGGCTTTGCAGGGGTCCTGAGGAGATTTAGGGGGTTTGGGGCTTTTATTTGGGAATTTTGGGTCTTTAAGGGGATTTTTGGGGGTCTCTGGGGGGGTTTTTTTTGGAATTTTGGGGGTTTTGGGGGGTTTTTGGGGGGGAATTTGGGTCGGCAGGGCCGGGAGGGGGCGGGGCTAAAGGGGAAATGGGCGGGGCTAAGGGGTGGCTTTGCAGGGGTCCTGAGGAGATTTAGGGGGTTTGGGGCTTTTATTTGGGAATTTTGGGTCTTTAAGGGGATTTTTGGGGGTCTCTGGGGGTTTTTTTTCTGGAATTTTGGGGGTTTTGGGGGGTTTTTGGGGGGGAATTTGGGTCGGCAGGGCCAGGAGGGGGCGGGGCTAAAGGGGAAATGGGCGGGGCTAGAGGGGGAGTGGGCGGGGCTAAGGGGTGGCTTTGCAGGGGTCCTGAGGAGATTTAGGGGGTTTGGGGCTTTTATTTGGGAATTTTGGGTCTTTAAGGGGATTTTTGGGGGTCTCTGGGGGGGTTTTTTTTGGAATTTTGGGGGTTTTGGGGGGGGAATTTGGGTCGGCAGGGCCGGGAGGGGGCGGGGCTAAAGGGGAAATGGGCGGGGCTAAGGGGTGGCTTTGCAGGGGTCCTGAGGAGATTTAGGGGGTTTGGGGCTTTTATTTGGGAATTTTGGGTCTTTAAGGGGATTTTTGGGGGTCTCTGGGGGGTTTTTTTTTGGAATTTTGGGGGTTTTGGGGGGTTTTTGGGGGGGAATTTGGGTCGGCAGGGCCGGGAGGGGGCGGGGCTAAAGGGGGAGTGGGCGGGGCTAAGGGGTGGCTTTGCAGGGGTCCTGAGGAGATTTAGGGGGTTTGGGGCTTTTATTTGGGAATTTTGGGTCTTTAAGGGGATTTTTGGGGGTCTCTGGGGGTTTTTTTTTGGAATTTTGGGGGTTTTGGGGGGTTTTTGGGGGGGAATTTGGGTCGGCAGGGCCGGGAGGGGGCGGGGCTAAAGGGGAAATGGGCGGGGCTAGAGGGGGAGTGGGCGGGGCTAAGGGGTGGCTTTGCAGGGGTCTTGAGGAGATTTAGGGGGTTTGGGGCTTTTATTTGGGAATTTTGGGTCTTTAAGGGGATTTTTGGGGGTCTCTGGGGGGGTTTTTTTTTGGAATTTTGGGGGTTTTGGGGGGTTTTTGGGGGGGAATTTGGGTCGGCAGGGCCGGGAGGGGGCGGGGCTAAAGGGGAAATGGGCGGGGCTAAGGGGTGGCTTTGCAGGGGTCCTGAGGAGATTTAGGGGGTTTGGGGCTTTTATTTGGGAATTTTGGGTCTTTAAGGGGATTTTTGGGGGTCTCTGGGGGGTTTTTTTTTGGAATTTTGGGGGTTTTGGGGGGTTTTTGGGGGGGAATTTGGGTCGGCAGGGCCGGGAGGGGGCGGGGCTAAAGGGGAAATGGGCGGGGCTAAGGTGTGGCTTTGCAGGGGTCCTGAGGAGATTTAGGGGGTTTGGGGCTTTTATTTGGGAATTTTGGGTCTTTAAGGGGATTTTTGGGGGTCTCTGGGGGGTTTTTTTTGGAATTTTGGGGGTTTTGGGGGGTTTTTGGGGGGGAATTTGGGTCGGCAGGGCCGGGAGGGGGCGGGGCTAAAGGGGAAATGGGCGGGGCTAGAGGGGGAGTGGGCGGGGCTAAGGGGTGGCTTTGCAGGGGTCCTGAGGAGATTTAGGGGGTTTGGGGCTTTTATTTGGGAATTTTGGGTCTTTAAGGGGATTTTTGGGGGTCTCTGGGGGGTTTTTTTTGGAATTTTGGGGGTTTTGGGGGGTTTTTGGGGGGGAATTTGGGTCGGCAGGGCCGGGAGGGGGCGGGGCTAAAGGGGAAATGGGCGGGGCTAGAGGGGGAGTGGGCGGGGCTAAGGGGTGGCTTTGCAGGGGTCTTGAGGAGATTTAGGGGGTTTGGGGCTTTTATTTGGGAATTTTGGGTCTTTAAGGGGATTTTTGGGGGTCTCTGGGGGGGTTTTTTTTGGAATTTTGGGGGTTTTGGGGGGTTTTTGGGGGGGAATTTGGGTCGGCAGGGCCGGGAGGGGGCGGGGCTAAAGGGGAAATGGGCGGGGCTAAGGGGTGGCTTTGCAGGGGTCCTGAGGAGATTTAGGGGGTTTGGGGCTTTTATTTGGGAATTTTGGGTCTTTAAGGGGATTTTTGGGGGTCTCTGGGGGGTTTTTTTCTGGAATTTTGGGGGTTTTGGGGGGTTTTTGGGGGGGAATTTGGGTCGGCAGGGCCGGGAGGGGGCGGGGCTAAAGGGGAAATGGGCGGGGCTAAGGGGTGGCTTTGCAGGGGTCCTGAGGAGATTTAGGGGGTTTGGGGCTTTTATTTGGGAATGTTGGGTCTTTAAGGGGATTTTTGGGGGTCTCTGGGGGGTTTTTTTCTGGAATTTTGGGGGTTTTGGGGGGTTTTTGGGGGGGAATTTGGGTCGGCAGGGCCGGGAGGGGGCGGGGCTAAAGGGGAAATGGGCGGGGCTAGAGGGGGAGTGGGCGGGGCTAAGGGGTGGCTTTGCAGGGGTCCTGAGGAGATTTAGGGGGTTTGGGGCTTTTATTTGGGAATTTTGGGTCTTTAAGGGGATTTTTGGGGGTCTCTGGGGGTTTTTTTTTTGGAATTTTGGGGGTTTTGGGGGGTTTTTGGGGGGGAATTTGGGTCGGCAGGGCCGGGAGGGGGCGGGGCTAAAGGGGAAATGGGCGGGGCTAGAGGGGGAGTGGGCGGGGCTAAGGGGTGGCTTTTCAGGGGTCCTGAGGAGATTTAGGGGGTTTGGGGCTTTTATTTGGGAATTTTGGGTCTTTAAGGGGATTTTTGGGGGTCTCTGGGGGTGTTTTTTTTGGAATTTTGGGGGTTTGGGGGGGTTTTTGGGGGGGAATTTGGGTCGGCAGGGCCGGGAGGGGGCGGGGCTAAAGGGGAAATGGGCGGGGCTAAGGGGTGGCTTTGCAGGGGTCCTGAGGAGATTTAGGGGGTTTGGGGCTTTTATTTGGGAATTTTGGGTCTTTAAGGGGATTTTTGGGGGTCTCTGGGGGGGTTTTTTTTGGAATTTTGGGGGTTTTGGGGGGTTTTTGGGGGGGAATTTGGGTCGGCAGGGCCGGGAGGGGGCGGGGCTAAAGGGGAAATGGGCGGGGCTAAGGGGTGGCTTTGCAGGGGTCCTGAGGAGATTTAGGGGGTTTGGGGCTTTTATTTGGGAATTTTGGGTCTTTAAGGGGATTTTTGGGGGTCTCTGGGGGGTTTTTTTCTGGAATTTTGGGGGTTTTGGGGGGTTTTTGGGGGGGAATTTGGGTCGGCAGGGCCGGGAGGGGGCGGGGCTAAAGGGGAAATGGGCGGGGCTAAGGGGTGGCTTTGCAGGGGTCCTGAGGAGATTTAGGGGGTTTGGGGCTTTTATTTGGGAATTTTGGGTCTTTAAGGGGATTTTTGGGGGTCTCTGGGGGGTCTTTTTCTGGAATTTTGGGGGTTTTGGGGGGTTTTTGGGGGGGAATTTGGGTCGGCAGGGCCGGGAGGGGGCGGGGCTAAAGGGGAAATGGGCGGGGCTAGAGGGGGAGTGGGCGGGGCTAAGGGGTGGCTTTGCAGGGGTCCTGAGGAGATTTAGGGGGTTTGGGGCTTTTATTTGGGAATTTTGGGTCTTTAAGGGGATTTTTGGGGGTCTCTGGGGGGGTTTTTTTTGGAATTTTGGGGGTTTTGGGGGGTTTTTGGGGGGGAATTTGGGTCGGCAGGGCCGGGAGGGGGCGGGGCTAAAGGGGAAATGGGCGGGGCTAAGGGGTGGCTTTGCAGGGGTCCTGAGGAGATTTAGGGGGTTTGGGGCTTTTATTTGGGAATTTTGGGTCTTTAAGGGGATTTTTGGGGGTCTCTGGGGGGTCTTTTTCTGGAATTTTGGGGGTTTTGGGGGGTTTTTGGGGGGGAATTTGGGTCGGCAGGGCCGGGAGGGGGCGGGGCTAAAGGGGAAATGGGCGGGGCTAAGGGGTGGCTTTGCAGGGGTCCTGAGGAGATTTAGGGGGTTTGGGGCTTTTATTTGGGAATGTTGGGTCTTTAAGGGGATTTTTGGGGGTCTCTGGGGGTTTTTTTTCTGGAATTTTGGGGGTTTTGGGGGGTTTTTGGGGGGGAATTTGGGTCGGCAGGGCCGGGAGGGGGCGGGGCTAAAGGGGAAATGGGCGGGGCTAAGGGGTGGCTTTGCAGGGGTCCTGAGGAGATTTAGGGGGTTTGGGGCTTTTATTTGGGAATTTTGGGTCTTTAAGGGGATGTTTGGGGGTCTCTGGGGGGTTTTTTTCTGGAATTTTGGGGGTTTTGGGGGGTTTTTGGGGGGGAATTTGGGTCGGCAGGGCCGGGAGGGGGCGGGGCTAAAGGGGAAATGGGCGGGGCTAGAGGGGGAGTGGGCGGGGCTAAGGGGTGGCTTTGCAGGGGTCCTGAGGAGATTTAGGGGGTTTGGGGCTTTTATTTGGGAATTTTGGGTCTTTAAGGGGATTTTTGGGGGTCTCTGGGGGGGTTTTTTTTGGAATTTTGGGGGTTTTGGGGGGTTTTTGGGGGGGAATTTGGGTCGGCAGGGCCGGGAGGGGGCGGGGCTAAAGGGGAAATGGGCGGGGCTAAGGGGTGGCTTTGCAGGGGTCCTGAGGAGATTTAGGGGGTTTGGGGCTTTTATTTGGGAATGTTGGGTCTTTAAGGGGATTTTTGGGGGTCTCTGGGGGTTTTTTTTCTGGAATTTTGGGGGTTTTGGGGGGTTTTTGGGGGGGAATTTGGGTCGGCAGGGCCGGGAGGGGGCGGGGCTAAAGGGGAAATGGGCGGGGCTAAGGGGTGGCTTTGCAGGGGTCCTGAGGAGATTTAGGGGGTTTGGGGCTTTTATTTGGGAATTTTGGGTCTTTAAGGGGATTTTTGGGGGTCTCTGGGGGGTTTTTTTCTGGAATTTTGGGGGTTTTGGGGGGTTTTTGGGGGGGAATTTGGGTCGGCAGGGCCAGGAGGGGGCGGGGCTAAAGGGGAAATGGGCGGGGCTAAAGGGGAAATGGGCGGGGCTAAGGGGTGGCTTTGCAGGGGTCCTGAGGAGATTTAGGGGGTTTGGGGCTTTTATTTGGGAATTTTGGGTCTTTAAGGGGATTTTTGGGGGTCTCTGGGGGGTTTTTTTTTGGAATTTTGGGGGTTTTGGGGGGTTTTTGGGGGGGAATTTGGGTCGGCAGGGCCGGGAGGGGGCGGGGCTAAAGGGGAAATGGGCGGGGCTAAGGGGTGGCTTTGCAGGGGTCCTGAGGAGATTTAGGGGGTTTGGGGCTTTTATTTGGGAATTTTGGGTCTTTAAGGGGATGTTTGGGGGTCTCTGGGGGGTTTTTTTCTGGAATTTTGGGGGTTTTGGGGGGTTTTTGGGGGGGAATTTGGGTCGGCAGGGCCGGGAGGGGGCGGGGCTAAAGGGGAAATGGGCGGGGCTAGAGGGGGAGTGGGCGGGGCTAAGGGGTGGCTTTGCAGGGGTCCTGAGGAGATTTAGGGGGTTTGGGGCTTTTATTTGGGAATTTTGGGTCTTTAAGGGGATTTTTGGGGGTCTCTGGGGGGGTTTTTTTTGGAATTTTGGGGGTTTTGGGGGGTTTTTGGGGGGGAATTTGGGTCGGCAGGGCCGGGAGGGGGCGGGGCTAAAGGGGAAATGGGCGGGGCTAAGGGGTGGCTTTGCAGAGGTCCTGAGGAGATTTAGGGGGTTTGGGGCTTTTATTTGGGAATTTTGGGTCTTTAAGGGGATTTTTGGGGGTCTCTGGGGGGTTTTTTTTTTGAATTTTGGGGGTTTTGGGGGGTTTTTGGGGGGGAATTTGGGTCGGCAGGGCCGGGAGGGGGCGGGGCTAAAGGGGAAATGGGCGGGGCTAAGGTGTGGCTTTGCAGGGGTCCTGAGGAGATTTAGGGGGTTTGGGGCTTTTATTTGGGAATGTTGGGTCTTTAAGGGGATTTTTGGGGGTCTCTGGGGGTTTTTTTTCTGGAATTTTGGGGGTTTTGGGGGGTTTTTGGGGGGGAATTTGGGTCGGCAGGGCCGGGAGGGGGCGGGGCTAAAGGGGAAATGGGCGGGGCTAAGGGGTGGCTTTGCAGGGGTCCTGAGGAGATTTAGGGGGTTTGGGGCTTTTATTTGGGAATTTTGGGTCTTTAAGGGGATTTTTGGGGGTCTCTGGGGGGTTTTTTTCTGGAATTTTGGGGGTTTTGGGGGGTTTTTGGGGGGGAATTTGGGTCGGCAGGGCCAGGAGGGGGCGGGGCTAAAGGGGAAATGGGCGGGGCTAAAGGGGAAATGGGCGGGGCTAAGGGGTGGCTTTGCAGGGGTCCTGAGGAGATTTAGGGGGTTTGGGGCTTTTATTTGGGAATTTTGGGTCTTTAAGGGGATTTTTGGGGGTCTCTGGGGGGTTTTTTTTTTGGAATTTTGGGGGTTTTGGGGGGTTTTTGGGGGGGAATTTGGGTCGGCAGGGCCGGGAGGGGGCGGGGCTAAAGGGGAAATGGGCGGGGCTAAGGGGTGGCTTTGCAGGGGTCCTGAGGAGATTTAGGGGGTTTGGGGCTTTTATTTGGGAATGTTGGGTCTTTAAGGGGATTTTTGGGGGTCTCTGGGGGGTTTTTTTCTGGAATTTTGGGGGTTTTGGGGGGTTTTTGGGGGGGAATTTGGGTCGGCAGGGCCGGGAGGGGGCGGGGCTAAAGGGGAAATGGGCGGGGCTAAGGGGTGGCTTTGCAGGGGTCCTGAGGAGATTTAGGGGGTTTGGGGCTTTTATTTGGGAATTTTGGGTCTTTAAGGGGATTTTTGGGGGTCTCTGGGGGGGTTTTTTTTGGAATTTTGGGGGTTTTGGGGGGTTTTTGGGGGGGAATTTGGGTCGGCAGGGCCGGGAGGGGGCGGGGCTAAAGGGGAAATGGGCGGGGCTAAGGGGTGGCTTTGCAGAGGTCCTGAGGAGATTTAGGGGGTTTGGGGCTTTTATTTGGGAATTTTGGGTCTTTAAGGGGATTTTTGGGGGTCTCTGGGGGGTTTTTTTTTTGAATTTTGGGGGTTTTGGGGGGTTTTTGGGGGGGAATTTGGGTCGGCAGGGCCGGGAGGGGGCGAGGCTAAAGGGGAAATGGGCGGGGCTAAGGTGTGGCTTTGCAGGGGTCCTGAGGAGATTTAGGGGGTTTGGGGCTTTTATTTGGGAATTTTGGGTCTTTAAGGGGATTTTTGGGGGTCTCTGGGGGGTTTTTTTTTGGAATTTTGGGGGTTTTGGGGGGTTTTTGGGGGGGAATTTGGGTCGGCAGGGCCGGGAGGGGGCGGGGCTAAAGGGGAAATGGGCGGGGCTAGAGGGGGAGTGGGCGGGGCTAAGGGGTGGCTTTGCAGGGGTCCTGAGGAGATTTAGGGGGTTTGGGGCTTTTATTTGGGAATTTTGGGTCTTTAAGGGGATTTTTGGGGGTCTCTGGGGGGGTTTTTTTTGGAATTTTGGGGGTTTTGGGGGGTTTTTGGGGGGGAATTTGGGTCGGCAGGGCCGGGAGGGGGCGGGGCTAAAGGGGAAATGGGCGGGGCTAAGGGGTGGCTTTGCAGGGGTCCTGAGGAGATTTAGGGGGTTTGGGGCTTTTATTTGGGAATGTTGGGTCTTTAAGGGGATTTTTGGGGGTCTCTGGGGGTTTTTTTTCTGGAATTTTGGGGGTTTTGGGGGGTTTTTGGGGGGGAATTTGGGTCGGCAGGGCCGGGAGGGGGCGGGGCTAAAGGGGAAATGGGCGGGGCTAAGGGGTGGCTTTGCAGGGGTCCTGAGGAGATTTAGGGGGTTTGGGGCTTTTATTTGGGAATTTTGGGTCTTTAAGGGGATTTTTGGGGGTCTCTGGGGGTTTTTTTTCTGGAATTTTGGGGGTTTTGGGGGGTTTTTGGGAGGGAATTTGGGTCGGCAGGGCCAGGAGGGGGCGGGGCTAAAGGGGAAATGGGCGGGGCTAGAGGGGGAGTGGGCGGGGCTAAGGGGTGGCTTTGCAGGGGTCCTGAGGAGATTTAGGGGGTTTGGGGCTTTTATTTGGGAATTTTGGGTCTTTAAGGGGGTTTTTGGGGGTCTCTGGGGGGTTTTTTTTTGGAATTTTGGGGGTTTTGGGGGGTTTTTGGGGGGGAATTTGGGTCGGCAGGGCCGGGAGGGGGCGGGGCTAAAGGGGAAATGGGCGGGGCTAAGGTGTGGCTTTGCAGGGGTCCTGAGGAGATTTAGGGGGTTTGGTGCTTTTATTTGGGAATTTTGGGTCTTTAAGGGGATTTTTGGGGGTCTCTGGGGGTTTTTTTTTTTGGAATTTTGGGGGTTTTGGGGGGTTTTTGGGGGGGAATTTGGGTCGGCAGGGCCGGGAGGGGGCGGGGCTAAAGGGGAAATGGGCGGGGCTAAAGGGGAAATGGGCGGGGCTAAGGGGTGGCTTTGCAGGGGTCCTGAGGAGATTTAGGGGGTTTGGGGCTTTTATTTGGGAATTTTGGGTCTTTAAGGGGATTTTTGGACGTCTCTGGGGGGTTTTTTTTTGGAATTTTGGGGGTTTTGGGGGGTTTTTGGGGGGGAATTTGGGTCGGCAGGGCCGGGAGGGGGCGGGGCTAAAGGGGAAATGGGCGGGGCTAAGGTGTGGCTTTGCAGGGGTCCTGAGGAGATTTAGGGGGTTTGGGGCTTTTATTTGGGAATTTTGGGTCTTTAAGGGGATTTTTGGGGGTCTCTGGGGGTTTTTTTTCTGGAATTTTGGGGGTTTTGGGGGGTTTTTGGGGGGGAATTTGGGTCGGCAGGGCCGGGAGGGGGCGGGGCTAAAGGGGAAATGGGCGGGGCTAAGGGGTGGCTTTGCAGGGGTCCTGAGGAGATTTAGGGGGTTTGGGGCTTTTATTTGGGAATGTTGGGTCTTTAAGGGGATTTTTGGGGGTCTCTGGGGGGTTTTTTTCTGGAATTTTGGGGGTTTTGGGGGGTTTTTGGGGGGGAATTTGGGTCGGCAGGGCCGGGAGGGGGCGGGGCTAAAGGGGAAATGGGCGGGGCTAAGGGGTGGCTTTGCAGAGGTCCTGAGGAGATTTAGGGGGTTTGGGGCTTTTATTTGGGAATTTTGGGTCTTTAAGGGGATTTTTGGGGGTCTCTGGGGGGTTTTTTTTTGGAATTTTGGGGGTTTTGGGGGGTTTTTGGGGGGGAATTTGGGTCGGCAGGGCCGGGAGGGGGCGGGGCTAAAGGGGAAATGGGCGGGGCTAGAGGGGGAGTGGGCGGGGCTAAGGGGTGGCTTTGCAGGGGTCCTGAGGAGATTTAGGGGGTTTGGGGCTTTTATTTGGGAATTTTGGGTCTTTAAGGGGATTTTTGGGGGTCTCTGGGGGGGTTTTTTTTGGAATTTTGGGGGTTTTGGGGGGTTTTGGGGGGGGAATTTGGGTCGGCAGGGCCGGGAGGGGGCGGGGCTAAAGGGGAAATGGGCGGGGCTAAGGGGTGGCTTTGCAGGGGTCCTGAGGAGATTTAGGGGGTTTGGGGCTTTTATTTGGGAATGTTGGGTCTTTAAGGGGATTTTTGGGGGTCTCTGGGGGTTTTTTTTCTGGAATTTTGGGGGTTTTGGGGGGTTTTTGGGGGGGAATTTGGGTCGGCAGGGCCGGGAGGGGGCGGGGCTAAAGGGGAAATGGGCGGGGCTAAGGGGTGGCTTTGCAGGGGTCCTGAGGAGATTTAGGGGGTTTGGGGCTTTTATTTGGGAATTTTGGGTCTTTAAGGGGATTTTTGGGGGTCTCTGGGGGGTTTTTTTTTGGAATTTTGGGGGTTTTGGGGGGTTTTTGGGGGGGAATTTGGGTCGGCAGGGCCGGGAGGGGGCGGGGCTAAAGGGGAAATGGGCGGGGCTAAGGGGTGGCTTTGCAGGGGTCCTGAGGAGATTTAGGGGGTTTGGGGCTTTTATTTGGGAATTTTGGGTCTTTAAGGGGATTTTTGGGGGTCTCTGGGGGTTTTTTTTCTGGAATTTTGGGGGTTTTGGGGGGTTTTTGGGGGGGAATTTGGGTCGGCAGGGCCAGGAGGGGGCGGGGCTAAAGGGGAAATGGGCGGGGCTAGAGGGGGAGTGGGCGGGGCTAAGGGGTGGCTTTGCAGGGGTCCTGAGGAGATTTAGGGGGTTTGGGGCTTTTATTTGGGAATTTTGGGTCTTTAAGGGGATTTTTGGGGGTCTCTGGGGGGGTTTTTTTTGGAATTTTGGGGGTTTTGGGGGGGGAATTTGGGTCGGCAGGGCCGGGAGGGGGCGGGGCTAAAGGGGAAATGGGCGGGGCTAGAGGGGGAGTGGGCGGGGCTAAGGGGTGGCTTTGCAGGGGTCTTGAGGAGATTTAGGGGGTTTGGGGCTTTTATTTGGGAATTTTGGGTCTTTAAGGGGATTTTTGGGGGTCTCTGGGGGGGTTTTTTTTGGAATTTTGGGGGTTTTGGGGGGTTTTTGGGGGGGAATTTGGGTCGGCAGGGCCGGGAGGGGGCGGGGCTAAAGGGGAAATGGGCGGGGCTAAGGGGTGGCTTTGCAGGGGTCCTGAGGAGATTTAGGGGGTTTGGGGCTTTTATTTGGGAATTTTGGGTCTTTAAGGGGATTTTTGGGGGTCTCTGGGGGGTTTTTTTTTGGAATTTTGGGGGTTTTGGGGGGTTTTTGGGGGGGAATTTGGGTCGGCAGGGCCGGGAGGGGGCGGGGCTAAAGGGGAAATGGGCGGGGCTAAGGTGTGGCTTTGCAGGGGTCCTGAGGAGATTTAGGGGGTTTGGGGCTTTTATTTGGGAATTTTGGGTCTTTAAGGGGATTTTTGGGGGTCTCTGGGGGGTTTTTTTTGGAATTTTGGGGGTTTTGGGGGGTTTTTGGGGGGGAATTTGGGTCGGCAGGGCCGGGAGGGGGCGGGGCTAAAGGGGAAATGGGCGGGGCTAGAGGGGGAGTGGGCGGGGCTAAGGGGTGGCTTTGCAGGGGTCCTGAGGAGATTTAGGGGGTTTGGGGCTTTTATTTGGGAATTTTGGGTCTTTAAGGGGATTTTTGGGGGTCTCTGGGGGGGTTTTTTTTGGAATTTTGGGGGTTTTGGGGGGTTTTTGGGGGGGAATTTGGGTCGGCAGGGCCGGGAGGGGGCGGGGCTAAAGGGGAAATGGGCGGGGCTAAGGGGTGGCTTTGCAGGGGTCCTGAGGAGATTTAGGGGGTTTGGGGCTTTTATTTGGGAATTTTGGGTCTTTAAGGGGATTTTTGGGGGTCTCTGGGGGGGTTTTTTTTGGAATTTTGGGGGTTTTGGGGGGTTTTTGGGGGGGAATTTGGGTCGGCAGGGCCGGGAGGGGGCGGGGCTAAAGGGGAAATGGGCGGGGCTAAGGGGTGGCTTTGCAGGGGTCCTGAGGAGATTTAGGGGGTTTGGGGCTTTTATTTGGGAATTTTGGGTCTTTAAGGGGATTTTTGGGGGTCTCTGGGGGGTTTTTTTCTGGAATTTTGGGGGTTTTGGGGGGTTTTTGGGGGGGAATTTGGGTCGGCAGGGCCGGGAGGGGGCGGGGCTAAAGGGGAAATGGGCGGGGCTAAGGGGTGGCTTTGCAGGGGTCCTGAGGAGATTTAGGGGGTTTGGGGCTTTTATTTGGGAATGTTGGGTCTTTAAGGGGATTTTTGGGGGTCTCTGGGGGGTTTTTTTCTGGAATTTTGGGGGTTTTGGGGGGTTTTTGGGGGGGAATTTGGGTCGGCAGGGCCGGGAGGGGGCGGGGCTAAAGGGGAAATGGGCGGGGCTAGAGGGGGAGTGGGCGGGGCTAAGGGGTGGCTTTGCAGGGGTCCTGAGGAGATTTAGGGGGTTTGGGGCTTTTATTTGGGAATTTTGGGTCTTTAAGGGGATTTTTGGGGGTCTCTGGGGGTTTTTTTTTTGGAATTTTGGGGGTTTTGGGGGGTTTTTGGGGGGGAATTTGGGTCGGCAGGGCCGGGAGGGGGCGGGGCTAAAGGGGAAATGGGCGGGGCTAGAGGGGGAGTGGGCGGGGCTAAGGGGTGGCTTTTCAGGGGTCCTGAGGAGATTTAGGGGGTTTGGGGCTTTTATTTGGGAATTTTGGGTCTTTAAGGGGATTTTTGGGGGTCTCTGGGGGGGTTTTTTTTGGAATTTTGGGGGTTTGGGGGGGTTTTTGGGGGGGAATTTGGGTCGGCAGGGCCGGGAGGGGGCGGGGCTAAAGGGGAAATGGGCGGGGCTAAGGGGTGGCTTTGCAGGGGTCCTGAGGAGATTTAGGGGGTTTGGGGCTTTTATTTGGGAATTTTGGGTCTTTAAGGGGATTTTTGGGGGTCTCTGGGGGGGTTTTTTTTGGAATTTTGGGGGTTTTGGGGGGTTTTTGGGGGGGAATTTGGGTCGGCAGGGCCGGGAGGGGGCGGGGCTAAAGGGGAAATGGGCGGGGCTAAGGGGTGGCTTTGCAGGGGTCCTGAGGAGATTTAGGGGGTTTGGGGCTTTTATTTGGGAATTTTGGGTCTTTAAGGGGATTTTTGGGGGTCTCTGGGGGGTTTTTTTCTGGAATTTTGGGGGTTTTGGGGGGTTTTTGGGGGGGAATTTGGGTCGGCAGGGCCAGGAGGGGGCGGGGCTAAAGGGGAAATGGGCGGGGCTAAGGGGTGGCTTTGCAGGGGTCCTGAGGAGATTTAGGGGGTTTGGGGCTTTTATTTGGGAATGTTGGGTCTTTAAGGGGATTTTTGGGGGTCTCTGGGGGGTCTTTTTCTGGAATTTTGGGGGTTTTGGGGGGTTTTTGGGGGGGAATTTGGGTCGGCAGGGCCGGGAGTGGGCGGGGCTAAAGGGGAAATGGGCGGGGCTAGAGGGGGAGTGGGCGGGGCTAAGGGGTGGCTTTGCAGGGGTCCTGAGGAGATTTAGGGGGTTTGGGGCTTTTATTTGGGAATTTTGGGTCTTTAAGGGGATTTTTGGGGGTCTCTGGGAGGGTTTTTTTTGGAATTTTGGGGGTTTTGGGGGGTTTTTGGGGGGGAATTTGGGTCGGCAGGGCCGGGAGGGGGCGGGGCTAAAGGGGAAATGGGCGGGGCTAAGGGGTGGCTTTGCAGAGGTCCTGAGGAGATTTAGGGGGTTTGGGGCTTTTATTTGGGAATTTTGGGTCTTTAAGGGGATTTTTGGGGGTCTCTGGGGGGTTTTTTTTTGGAATTTTGGGGGTTTTGGGGGGTTTTTGGGGGGGAATTTGGGTCGGCAGGGCCGGGAGGGGGCGGGGCTAAAGGGGAAATGGGCGGGGCTAAGGTGTGGCTTTGCAGGGGTCCTGAGGAGATTTAGGGGGTTTGGGGCTTTTATTTGGGAATTTTGGGTCTTTAAGGGGATTTTTGGGGGTCTCTGGGGGGGTTTTTTTTGGAATTTTGGGGGTTTTGGGGGGTTTTTGGGGGGGAATTTGGGTCGGCAGGGCCGGGAGGGGGCGGGGCTAAAGGGGAAATGGGCGGGGCTAGAGGGGGAGTGGGCGGGGCTAAGGGGTGGCTTTGCAGGGGTCCTGAGGAGATTTAGGGGGTTTGGGGCTTTTATTTGGGAATTTTGGGTCTTTAAGGGGATTTTTGGGGGTCTCTGGGGGGGTTTTTTTTGGAATTTTGGGGGTTTTGGGGGGTTTTTGGGGGGGAATTTGGGTCGGCAGGGCCGGGAGGGGGCGGGGCTAAAGGGGAAATGGGCGGGGCTAAGGGGTGGCTTTGCAGGGGTCCTGAGGAGATTTAGGGGGTTTGGGGCTTTTATTTGGGAATTTTGGGTCTTTAAGGGGATTTTTGGGGGTCTCTGGGGGGTTTTTTTTTGGAATTTTGGGGGTTTTGGGGGGTTTTTGGGGGGGAATTTGGGTCGGCAGGGCCGGGAGGGGGCGGGGCTAAAGGGGAAATGGGCGGGGCTAAGGGGTGGCTTTGCAGGGGTCCTGAGGAGATTTAGGGGGTTTGGGGCTTTTATTTGGGAATGTTGGGTCTTTAAGGGGATTTTTGGGGGTCTCTGGGGGTTTTTTTTTCTGGAATTTTGGGGGTTTTGGGGGGTTTTTGGGGGGGAATTTGGGTCGGCAGGGCCGGGAGGGGGCGGGGCTAAAGGGGAAATGGGCGGGGCTAAGGGGTGGCTTTGCAGGGGTCCTGAGGAGATTTAGGGGGTTTGGGGCTTTTATTTGGGAATTTTGGGTCTTTAAGGGGATGTTTGGGGGTCTCTGGGGGGTTTTTTTCTGGAATTTTGGGGGTTTTGGGGGGTTTTTGGGGGGGAATTTGGGTCGGCAGGGCCGGGAGGGGGCGGGGCTAAAGGGGAAATGGGCGGGGCTAGAGGGGGAGTGGGCGGGGCTAAGGGGTGGCTTTGCAGGGGTCCTGAGGAGATTTAGGGGGTTTGGGGCTTTTATTTGGGAATTTTGGGTCTTTAAGGGGATTTTTGGGGGTCTCTGGGGGGGTTTTTTTTGGAATTTTGGGGGTTTTGGGGGGTTTTTGGGGGGGAATTTGGGTCGGCAGGGCCGGGAGGGGGCGGGGCTAAAGGGGAAATGGGCGGGGCTAAGGGGTGGCTTTGCAGAGGTCCTGAGGAGATTTAGGGGGTTTGGGGCTTTTATTTGGGAATTTTGGGTCTTTAAGGGGATTTTTGGGGGTCTCTGGGGGGTTTTTTTTTTGAATTTTGGGGGTTTTGGGGGGTTTTTGGGGGGGAATTTGGGTCGGCAGGGCCGGGAGGGGGCGGGGCTAAAGGGGAAATGGGCGGGGCTAAGGTGTGGCTTTGCAGGGGTCCTGAGGAGATTTAGGGGGTTTGGGGCTTTTATTTGGGAATGTTGGGTCTTTAAGGGGATTTTTGGGGGTCTCTGGGGGTTTTTTTTCTGGAATTTTGGGGGTTTTGGGGGGTTTTTGGGGGGGAATTTGGGTCGGCAGGGCCGGGAGGGGGCGGGGCTAAAGGGGAAATGGGCGGGGCTAAGGGGTGGCTTTGCAGGGGTCCTGAGGCGATTTAGGGGGTTTGGGGCTTTTATTTGGGAATTTTGGGTCTTTAAGGGGATTTTTGGGGGTCTCTGGGGGGTTTTTTTTCTGGAATTTTGGGGGTTTTGGGGGGTTTTTGGGGGGGAATTTGGGTCGGCAGGGCCAGGAGGGGGCGGGGCTAAAGGGGAAATGGGCGGGGCTAGAGGGGGAGTGGGCGGGGCTAAGGGGTGGCTTTGCAGGGGTCCTGAGGAGATTTAGGGGGTTTGGGGCTTTTATTTGGGAATTTTGGGTCTTTAAGGGGATTTTTGGGGGTCTCTGGGGGGGTTTTTTTTGGAATTTTGGGGGTTTTGGGGGGTTTTTGGGGGGGAATTTGGGTCGGCAGGGCCGGGAGGGGGCGGGGCTAAAGGGGAAATGGGCGGGGCTAAGGGGTTGCTTTGCAGGGGTCCTGAGGAGATTTAGGGGGTTTGGGGCTTTTATTTGGGAATTTTGGGTCTTTAAGGGGATTTTTGGGGGTCTCTGGGGGGTTTTTTTTTGGAATTTTGGGGGTTTTGGGGGGTTTTTGGGGGGGAATTTGGGTCGGCAGGGCCGGGAGGGGGCGGGGCTAAAGGGGAAATGGGCGGGGCTAAGGGGTGGCTTTGCAGGGGTCCTGAGGAGATTTAGGGGGTTTGGGGCTTTTATTTGGGAATTTTGGGTCTTTAAGGGGATTTTTGGGGGTCTCTGGGGGGTTTTTTTTGGAATTTTGGGGGTTTTGGGGGGTTTTTGGGGGGGAATTTGGGTCGGCAGGGCCGGGAGGGGGCGGGGCTAAAGGGGAAATGGGCGGGGCTAGAGGGGGAGTGGGCGGGGCTAAGGGGTGGCTTTGCAGGGGTCCTGAGGAGATTTAGGGGGTTTGGGGCTTTTATTTGGGAATTTTGGGTCTTTAAGGGGATTTTTGGGGGTCTCTGGGGGGGTTTTTTTTGGAATTTTGGGGGTTTTGGGGGGTTTTTGGGGGGGAATTTGGGTCGGCAGGGCCGGGAGGGGGCGGGGCTAAAGGGGAAATGGGCGGGGCTAAGGGGTGGCTTTGCAGGGGTCCTGAGGAGATTTAGGGGGTTTGGGGCTTTTATTTGGGAATTTTGGGTCTTTAAGGGGATTTTTGGGGGTCTCTGGGGGTTTTTTTTCTCGAATTTTGGGGGTTTTGGGGGGTTTTTGGGGGGGAATTTGGGTCGGCAGGGCCGGGAGGGGGCGGGGCTAAAGGGGAAATGGGCGGGGCTAGAGGGGGAGTGGGCGGGGCTAAGGGGTGGCTTTGCAGGGGTCCTGAGGAGATTTAGGGGGTTTGGGGCTTTTATTTGGGAATTTTGGGTCTTTAAGGGGATTTTTGGGGGTCTCTGGGGGGGTTTTTTTTGGAATTTTGGGGGTTTTGGGGGGTTTTTGGGGGGGAATTTGGGTCGGCAGGGCCGGGAGGGGGCGGGGCTAAAGGGGAAATGGGCGGGGCTAAGGGGTGGCTTTGCAGAGGTCCTGAGGAGATTTAGGGGGTTTGGGGCTTTTATTTGGGAATTTTGGGTCTTTAAGGGGATTTTTGGGGGTCTCTGGGGGGTTTTTTTTTGGAATTTTGGGGGTTTTGGGGGGTTTTTGGGGGGGAATTTGGGTCGGCAGGGCCGGGAGGGGGCGGGGCTAAAGGGGAAATGGGCGGGGCTAAGGGGTGGCTTTGCAGGGGTCCTGAGGAGATTTAGGGGGTTTGGGGCTTTTATTTGGGAATGTTGGGTCTTTAAGGGGATTTTTGGGGGTCTCTGGGGGGTTTTTTTCTGGAATTTTGGGGGTTTTGGGGGGTTTTTGGGGGGGAATTTGGGTCGGCAGGGCCGGGAGGGGGCGGGGCTAAAGGGGAAATGGGCGGGGCTAGAGGGGGAGTGGGCGGGGCTAAGGGGTGGCTTTGCAGGGGTCCTGAGGAGATTTAGGGGGTTTGGGGCTTTTATTTGGGAATTTTGGGTCTTTAAGGGGATTTTTGGGGGTCTCTGGGGGGGTTTTTTTTGGAATTTTGGGGGTTTTGGGGGGTTTTTGGGGGGGAATTTGGGTCGGCAGGGCCGGGAGGGGGCGGGGCTAAAGGGGAAATGGGCGGGGCTAAGGGGTGGCTTTGCAGAGGTCCTGAGGAGATTTAGGGGGTTTGGGGCTTTTATTTGGGAATTTTGGGTCTTTAAGGGGATTTTTGGGGGTCTCTGGGGGGTTTTTTTTTGGAATTTTGGGGGTTTTGGGGGGTTTTTGGGGGGGAATTTGGGTCGGCAGGGCCGGGAGGGGGCGGGGCTAAAGGGGAAATGGGCGGGGCTAAGGGGTTGCTTTGCAGGGGTCCTGAGGAGATTTAGGGGGTTTGGGGCTTTTATTTGGGAATTTTGGGTCTTTAAGGGGATTTTTGGGGGTCTCTGGGGGGTTTTTTTTTGGAATTTTGGGGGTTTTGGGGGGTTTTTGGGGGGGAATTTGGGTCGGCAGGGCCGGGAGGGGGCGGGGCTAAAGGGGAAATGGGCGGGGCTAGAGGGGGAGTGGGCGGGGCTAAGGGGTGGCTTTGCAGGGGTCCTGAGGAGATTTAGGGGGTTTGGGGCTTTTATTTGGGAATTTTGGGTCTTTAAGGGGATTTTTGGGGGTCTCTGGGGGGGTTTTTTTTGGAATTTTGGGGGTTTTGGGGGGTTTTTGGGGGGGAATTTGGGTCGGCAGGGCCGGGAGGGGGCGGGGCTAAAGGGGAAATGGGCGGGGCTAAGGGGTGGCTTTGCAGAGGTCCTGAGGAGATTTAGGGGGTTTGGGGCTTTTATTTGGGAATTTTGGGTCTTTAAGGGGATTTTTGGGGGTCTCTGGGGGGTTTTTTTTTTGAATTTTGGGGGTTTTGGGGGGTTTTTGGGGGGGAATTTGGGTCGGCAGGGCCGGGAGGGGGCGGGGCTAAAGGGGAAATGGGCGGGGCTAAGGTGTGGCTTTGCAGGGGTCCTGAGGAGATTTAGGGGGTTTGGGGCTTTTATTTGGGAATGTTGGGTCTTTAAGGGGATTTTTGGGGGTCTCTGGGGGTTTTTTTTCTGGAATTTTGGGGGTTTTGGGGGGTTTTTGGGGGGGAATTTGGGTCGGCAGGGCCGGGAGGGGGCAGGGCTAAAGGGGAAATGGGCGGGGCTAAGGGGTGGCTTTGCAGGGGTCCTGAGGCGATTTAGGGGGTTTGGGGCTTTTATTTGGGAATTTTGGGTCTTTAAGGGGATTTTTGGGGGTCTCTGGGGGGTTTTTTTCTGGAATTTTGGGGGTTTTGGGGGGTTTTTGGGGGGGAATTTGGGTCGGCAGGGCCAGGAGGGGGCGGGGCTAAAGGGGAATGGGCGGGGCTAGAGGGGGAGTGGGCGGGGCTAAGGGGTGGCTTTGCAGGGGTCCTGAGGAGATTTAGGGGGTTTGGGGCTTTTATTTGGGAATTTTGGGTCTTTAAGGGGATTTTTGGGGGTCTCTGGGGGGGTTTTTTTTGGAATTTTGGGGGTTTTGGGGGGTTTTTGGGGGGGAATTTGGGTCGGCAGGGCCGGGAGGGGGCGGGGCTAAAGGGGAAATGGGCGGGGCTAAGGGGTTGCTTTGCAGGGGTCCTGAGGAGATTTAGGGGGTTTGGGGCTTTTATTTGGGAATGTTGGGTCTTTAAGGGGATTTTTGGGGGTCTCTGGGGGTTTTTTTTCTGGAATTTTGGGGGTTTTGGGGGGTTTTTGGGGGGGAATTTGGGTCGGCAGGGCCGGGAGGGGGCGGGGCTAAAGGGGAAATGGGCGGGGCTAGAGGGGGAGTGGGCGGGGCTAAGGGGTGGCTTTGCAGGGGTCCTGAGGAGATTTAGGGGGTTTGGGGCTTTTATTTGGGAATTTTGGGTCTTTAAGGGGATTTTTGGGGGTCTCTGGGGGGGTTTTTTTTGGAATTTTGGGGGTTTTGGGGGGTTTTTGGGGGGGAATTTGGGTCGGCAGGGCCGGGAGGGGGCGGGGCTAAAGGGGAAATGGGCGGGGCTAAGGGGTGGCTTTGCAGGGGTCCTGAGGAGATTTAGGGGGTTTGGGGCTTTTATTTGGGAATTTTGGGTCTTTAAGGGGATTTTTGGGGGTCTCTGGGGGGGTTTTTTTTGGAATTTTGGGGGTTTTGGGGGGTTTTTGGGGGGGAATTTGGGTCGGCAGGGCCGGGAGGGGGCGGGGCTAAAGGGGAAATGGGCGGGGCTAAGGGGTGGCTTTGCAGGGGTCCTGAGGAGATTTAGGGGGTTTGGGGCTTTTATTTGGGAATTTTGGGTCTTTAAGGGGATTTTTGGGGGTCTCTGGGGGGTTTTTTTCTGGAATTTTGGGGGTTTTGGGGGGTTTTTGGGGGGGAATTTGGGTCGGCAGGGCCGGGAGGGGGCGGGGCTAAAGGGGAAATGGGCGGGGCTAAGGGGTGGCTTTGCAGGGGTCCTGAGGAGATTTAGGGGGTTTGGGGCTTTTATTTGGGAATGTTGGGTCTTTAAGGGGATTTTTGGGGGTCTCTGGGGGGTTTTTTTCTGGAATTTTGGGGGTTTTGGGGGGTTTTTGGGGGGGAATTTGGGTCGGCAGGGCCGGGAGGGGGCGGGGCTAAAGGGGAAATGGGCGGGGCTAGAGGGGGAGTGGGCGGGGCTAAGGGGTGGCTTTGCAGGGGTCCTGAGGAGATTTAGGGGGTTTGGGGCTTTTATTTGGGAATTTTGGGTCTTTAAGGGGATTTTTGGGGGTCTCTGGGGGTTTTTTTTTTGGAATTTTGGGGGTTTTGGGGGGTTTTTGGGGGGGAATTTGGGTCGGCAGGGCCGGGAGGGGGCGGGGCTAAAGGGGAAATGGGCGGGGCTAGAGGGGGAGTGGGCGGGGCTAAGGGGTGGCTTTTCAGGGGTCCTGAGGAGATTTAGGGGGTTTGGGGCTTTTATTTGGGAATTTTGGGTCTTTAAGGGGATTTTTGGGGGTCTCTGGGGGGGTTTTTTTTGGAATTTTGGGGGTTTGGGGGGGTTTTTGGGGGGGAATTTGGGTCGGCAGGGCCGGGAGGGGGCGGGGCTAAAGGGGAAATGGGCGGGGCTAAGGGGTGGCTTTGCAGGGGTCCTGAGGAGATTTAGGGGGTTTGGGGCTTTTATTTGGGAATTTTGGGTCTTTAAGGGGATTTTTGGGGGTCTCTGGGGGGGTTTTTTTTGGAATTTTGGGGGTTTTGGGGGGTTTTTGGGGGGGAATTTGGGTCGGCAGGGCCGGGAGGGGGCGGGGCTAAAGGGGAAATGGGCGGGGCTAAGGGGTGGCTTTGCAGGGGTCCTGAGGAGATTTAGGGGGTTTGGGGCTTTTATTTGGGAATTTTGGGTCTTTAAGGGGATTTTTGGGGGTCTCTGGGGGGTTTTTTTCTGGAATTTTGGGGGTTTTGGGGGGTTTTTGGGGGGGAATTTGGGTCGGCAGGGCCAGGAGGGGGCGGGGCTAAAGGGGAAATGGGCGGGGCTAAGGGGTGGCTTTGCAGGGGTCCTGAGGAGATTTAGGGGGTTTGGGGCTTTTATTTGGGAATGTTGGGTCTTTAAGGGGATTTTTGGGGGTCTCTGGGGGGTCTTTTTCTGGAATTTTGGGGGTTTTGGGGGGTTTTTGGGGGGGAATTTGGGTCGGCAGGGCCGGGAGTGGGCGGGGCTAAAGGGGAAATGGGCGGGGCTAGAGGGGGAGTGGGCGGGGCTAAGGGGTGGCTTTGCAGGGGTCCTGAGGAGATTTAGGGGGTTTGGGGCTTTTATTTGGGAATTTTGGGTCTTTAAGGGGATTTTTGGGGGTCTCTGGGAGGGTTTTTTTTTGGAATTTTGGGGGTTTTGGGGAGTTTTTGGGGGGGAATTTGGGTCGGCAGGGCCGGGAGGGGGCGGGGCTAAAGGGGAAATGGGCGGGGCTAAGGGGTGGCTTTGCAGAGGTCCTGAGGAGATTTAGGGGGTTTGGGGCTTTTATTTGGGAATTTTGGGTCTTTAAGGGGATTTTTGGGGGTCTCTGGGGGGTTTTTTTTTGGAATTTTGGGGGTTTTGGGGGGTTTTTGGGGGGGAATTTGGGTCGGCAGGGCCGGGAGGGGGCGGGGCTAAAGGGGAAATGGGCGGGGCTAAGGTGTGGCTTTGCAGGGGTCCTGAGGAGATTTAGGGGGTTTGGGGCTTTTATTTGGGAATTTTGGGTCTTTAAGGGGATTTTTGGGGGTCTCTGGGGGGGTTTTTTTTGGAATTTTGGGGGTTTTGGGGGGTTTTTGGGGGGGAATTTGGGTCGGCAGGGCCGGGAGGGGGCGGGGCTAAAGGGGAAATGGGCGGGGCTAGAGGGGGAGTGGGCGGGGCTAAGGGGTGGCTTTGCAGGGGTCCTGAGGAGATTTAGGGGGTTTGGGGCTTTTATTTGGGAATTTTGGGTCTTTAAGGGGATTTTTGGGGGTCTCTGGGGGGGTTTTTTTTGGAATTTTGGGGGTTTTGGGGGGTTTTTGGGGGGGAATTTGGGTCGGCAGGGCCGGGAGGGGGCGGGGCTAAAGGGGAAATGGGCGGGGCTAAGGGGTGGCTTTGCAGGGGTCCTGAGGAGATTTAGGGGGTTTGGGGCTTTTATTTGGGAATTTTGGGTCTTTAAGGGGATTTTTGGGGGTCTCTGGGGGGTTTTTTTTTGGAATTTTGGGGGTTTTGGGGGGTTTTTGGGGGGGAATTTGGGTCGGCAGGGCCGGGAGGGGGCGGGGCTAAAGGGGAAATGGGCGGGGCTAAGGGGTGGCTTTGCAGGGGTCCTGAGGAGATTTAGGGGGTTTGGGGCTTTTATTTGGGAATGTTGGGTCTTTAAGGGGATTTTTGGGGGTCTCTGGGGGTTTTTTTTCTGGAATTTTGGGGGTTTTGGGGGGTTTTTGGGGGGGAATTTGGGTCGGCAGGGCCGGGAGGGGGCGGGGCTAAAGGGGAAATGGGCGGGGCTAAGGGGTGGCTTTGCAGGGGTCCTGAGGAGATTTAGGGGGTTTGGGGCTTTTATTTGGGAATTTTGGGTCTTTAAGGGGATGTTTGGGGGTCTCTGGGGGGTTTTTTTCTGGAATTTTGGGGGTTTTGGGGGGTTTTTGGGGGGGAATTTGGGTCGGCAGGGCCGGGAGGGGGCGGGGCTAAAGGGGAAATGGGCGGGGCTAGAGGGGGAGTGGGCGGGGCTAAGGGGTGGCTTTGCAGGGGTCCTGAGGAGATTTAGGGGGTTTGGGGCTTTTATTTGGGAATTTTGGGTCTTTAAGGGGATTTTTGGGGGTCTCTGGGGGGGTTTTTTTTGGAATTTTGGGGGTTTTGGGGGGTTTTTGGGGGGGAATTTGGGTCGGCAGGGCCGGGAGGGGGCGGGGCTAAAGGGGAAATGGGCGGGGCTAAGGGGTGGCTTTGCAGAGGTCCTGAGGAGATTTAGGGGGTTTGGGGCTTTTATTTGGGAATTTTGGGTCTTTAAGGGGATTTTTGGGGGTCTCTGGGGGGTTTTTTTTTTGAATTTTGGGGGTTTTGGGGGGTTTTTGGGGGGGAATTTGGGTCGGCAGGGCCGGGAGGGGGCGGGGCTAAAGGGGAAATGGGCGGGGCTAAGGTGTGGCTTTGCAGGGGTCCTGAGGAGATTTAGGGGGTTTGGGGCTTTTATTTGGGAATGTTGGGTCTTTAAGGGGATTTTTGGGGGTCTCTGGGGGTTTTTTTTCTGGAATTTTGGGGGTTTTGGGGGGTTTTTGGGGGGGAATTTGGGTCGGCAGGGCCGGGAGGGGGCGGGGCTAAAGGGGAAATGGGCGGGGCTAAGGGGTGGCTTTGCAGGGGTCCTGAGGCGATTTAGGGGGTTTGGGGCTTTTATTTGGGAATTTTGGGTCTTTAAGGGGATTTTTGGGGGTCTCTGGGGGGTTTTTTTCTGGAATTTTGGGGGTTTTGGGGGGTTTTTGGGGGGGAATTTGGGTCGGCAGGGCCAGGAGGGGGCGGGGCTAAAGGGGAAATGGGCGGGGCTAGAGGGGGAGTGGGCGGGGCTAAGGGGTGGCTTTGCAGGGGTCCTGAGGAGATTTAGGGGGTTTGGGGCTTTTATTTGGGAATTTTGGGTCTTTAAGGGGATTTTTGGGGGTCTCTGGGGGGGTTTTTTTTGGAATTTTGGGGGTTTTGGGGGGTTTTTGGGGGGGAATTTGGGTCGGCAGGGCCGGGAGGGGGCGGGGCTAAAGGGGAAATGGGCGGGGCTAAGGGGTTGCTTTGCAGGGGTCCTGAGGAGATTTAGGGGGTTTGGGGCTTTTATTTGGGAATTTTGGGTCTTTAAGGGGATTTTTGGGGGTCTCTGGGGGGTTTTTTTTTGGAATTTTGGGGGTTTTGGGGGGTTTTTGGGGGGGAATTTGGGTCGGCAGGGCCGGGAGGGGGCGGGGCTAAAGGGGAAATGGGCGGGGCTAAGGGGTGGCTTTGCAGGGGTCCTGAGGAGATTTAGGGGGTTTGGGGCTTTTATTTGGGAATTTTGGGTCTTTAAGGGGATTTTTGGGGGTCTCTGGGGGGTTTTTTTTGGAATTTTGGGGGTTTTGGGGGGTTTTTGGGGGGGAATTTGGGTCGGCAGGGCCGGGAGGGGGCGGGGCTAAAGGGGAAATGGGCGGGGCTAGAGGGGGAGTGGGCGGGGCTAAGGGGTGGCTTTGCAGGGGTCCTGAGGAGATTTAGGGGGTTTGGGGCTTTTATTTGGGAATTTTGGGTCTTTAAGGGGATTTTTGGGGGTCTCTGGGGGGGTTTTTTTTTGGAATTTTGGGGGTTTTGGGGGGTTTTTGGGGGGGAATTTGGGTCGGCAGGGCCGGGAGGGGGCGGGGCTAAAGGGGAAATGGGCGGGGCTAAGGGGTGGCTTTGCAGGGGTCCTGAGGAGATTTAGGGGGTTTGGGGCTTTTATTTGGGAATTTTGGGTCTTTAAGGGGATTTTTGGGGGTCTCTGGGGGTTTTTTTTCTCGAATTTTGGGGGTTTTGGGGGGTTTTTGGGGGGGAATTTGGGTCGGCAGGGCCGGGAGGGGGCGGGGCTAAAGGGGAAATGGGCGGGGCTAGAGGGGGAGTGGGCGGGGCTAAGGGGTGGCTTTGCAGGGGTCCTGAGGAGATTTAGGGGGTTTGGGGCTTTTATTTGGGAATTTTGGGTCTTTAAGGGGATTTTTGGGGGTCTCTGGGGGGGTTTTTTTTGGAATTTTGGGGGTTTTGGGGGGTTTTTGGGGGGGAATTTGGGTCGGCAGGGCCGGGAGGGGGCGGGGCTAAAGGGGAAATGGGCGGGGCTAAGGGGTGGCTTTGCAGGGGTCCTGAGGAGATTTAGGGGGTTTGGGGCTTTTATTTGGGAATTTTGGGTCTTTAAGGGGATTTTTGGGGGTCTCTGGGGGGTTTTTTTTTGGAATTTTGGGGGTTTTGGGGGGTTTTTGGGGGGGAATTTGGGTCGGCAGGGCCGGGAGGGGGCGGGGCTAAAGGGGAAATGGGCGGGGCTAAGGGGTGGCTTTGCAGGGGTCCTGAGGAGATTTAGGGGGTTTGGGGCTTTTATTTGGGAATGTTGGGTCTTTAAGGGGATTTTTGGGGGTCTCTGGGGGGTTTTTTTCTGGAATTTTGGGGGTTTTGGGGGGTTTTTGGGGGGGAATTTGGGTCGGCAGGGCCGGGAGGGGGCGGGGCTAAAGGGGAAATGGGCGGGGCTAGAGGGGGAGTGGGCGGGGCTAAGGGGTGGCTTTGCAGGGGTCCTGAGGAGATTTAGGGGGTTTGGGGCTTTTATTTGGGAATTTTGGGTCTTTAAGGGGATTTTTGGGGGTCTCTGGGGGGGTTTTTTTTGGAATTTTGGGGGTTTTGGGGGGTTTTTGGGGGGGAATTTGGGTCGGCAGGGCCGGGAGGGGGCGGGGCTAAAGGGGAAATGGGCGGGGCTAAGGGGTGGCTTTGCAGAGGTCCTGAGGAGATTTAGGGGGTTTGGGGCTTTTATTTGGGAATTTTGGGTCTTTAAGGGGATTTTTGGGGGTCTCTGGGGGGTTTTTTTTTGGAATTTTGGGGGTTTTGGGGGGTTTTTGGGGGGGAATTTGGGTCGGCAGGGCCGGGAGGGGGCGGGGCTAAAGGGGAAATGGGCGGGGCTAAGGGGTTGCTTTGCAGGGGTCCTGAGGAGATTTAGGGGGTTTGGGGCTTTTATTTGGGAATTTTGGGTCTTTAAGGGGATTTTTGGGGGTCTCTGGGGGGTTTTTTTTTGGAATTTTGGGGGTTTTGGGGGGTTTTTGGGGGGGAATTTGGGTCGGCAGGGCCGGGAGGGGGCGGGGCTAAAGGGGAAATGGGCGGGGCTAGAGGGGGAGTGGGCGGGGCTAAGGGGTGGCTTTGCAGGGGTCCTGAGGAGATTTAGGGGGTTTGGGGCTTTTATTTGGGAATTTTGGGTCTTTAAGGGGATTTTTGGGGGTCTCTGGGGGGGTTTTTTTTGGAATTTTGGGGGTTTTGGGGGGTTTTTGGGGGGGAATTTGGGTCGGCAGGGCCGGGAGGGGGCGGGGCTAAAGGGGAAATGGGCGGGGCTAAGGGGTGGCTTTGCAGAGGTCCTGAGGAGATTTAGGGGGTTTGGGGCTTTTATTTGGGAATTTTGGGTCTTTAAGGGGATTTTTGGGGGTCTCTGGGGGGTTTTTTTTTTGAATTTTGGGGGTTTTGGGGGGTTTTTGGGGGGGAATTTGGGTCGGCAGGGCCGGGAGGGGGCGGGGCTAAAGGGGAAATGGGCGGGGCTAAGGTGTGGCTTTGCAGGGGTCCTGAGGAGATTTAGGGGGTTTGGGGCTTTTATTTGGGAATGTTGGGTCTTTAAGGGGATTTTTGGGGGTCTCTGGGGGTTTTTTTTCTGGAATTTTGGGGGTTTTGGGGGGTTTTTGGGGGGGAATTTGGGTCGGCAGGGCCGGGAGGGGGCAGGGCTAAAGGGGAAATGGGCGGGGCTAAGGGGTGGCTTTGCAGGGGTCCTGAGGCGATTTAGGGGGTTTGGGGCTTTTATTTGGGAATTTTGGGTCTTTAAGGGGATTTTTGGGGGTCTCTGGGGGGTTTTTTTCTGGAATTTTGGGGGTTTTGGGGGGTTTTTGGGGGGGAATTTGGGTCGGCAGGGCCAGGAGGGGGCGGGGCTAAAGGGGAAATGGGCGGGGCTAGAGGGGGAGTGGGCGGGGCTAAGGGGTGGCTTTGCAGGGGTCCTGAGGAGATTTAGGGGGTTTGGGGCTTTTATTTGGGAATTTTGGGTCTTTAAGGGGATTTTTGGGGGTCTCTGGGGGGGTTTTTTTTGGAATTTTGGGGGTTTTGGGGGGTTTTTGGGGGGGAATTTGGGTCGGCAGGGCCGGGAGGGGGCGGGGCTAAAGGGGAAATGGGCGGGGCTAAGGGGTTGCTTTGCAGGGGTCCTGAGGAGATTTAGGGGGTTTGGGGCTTTTATTTGGGAATTTTGGGTCTTTAAGGGGATTTTTGGGGGTCTCTGGGGGGTTTTTTTTTGGAATTTTGGGGGTTTTGGGGGGTTTTTGGGGGGGAATTTGGGTCGGCAGGGCCGGGAGGGGGCGGGGCTAAAGGGGAAATGGGCGGGGCTAAGGGGTGGCTTTGCAGGGGTCCTGAGGAGATTTAGGGGGTTTGGGGCTTTTATTTGGGAATTTTGGGTCTTTAAGGGGATTTTTGGGGGTCTCTGGGGGGTTTTTTTTGGAATTTTGGGGGTTTTGGGGGGTTTTTGGGGGGGAATTTGGGTCGGCAGGGCCGGGAGGGGGCGGGGCTAAAGGGGAAATGGGCGGGGCTAGAGGGGGAGTGGGCGGGGCTAAGGGGTGGCTTTGCAGGGGTCCTGAGGAGATTTAGGGGGTTTGGGGCTTTTATTTGGGAATTTTGGGTCTTTAAGGGGATTTTTGGGGGTCTCTGGGGGGGTTTTTTTTGGAATTTTGGGGGTTTTGGGGGGTTTTTGGGGGGGAATTTGGGTCGGCAGGGCCGGGAGGGGGCGGGGCTAAAGGGGAAATGGGCGGGGCTAAGGGGTGGCTTTGCAGGGGTCCTGAGGAGATTTAGGGGGTTTGGGGCTTTTATTTGGGAATTTTGGGTCTTTAAGGGGATTTTTGGGGGTCTCTGGGGGGGTTTTTTTTGGAATTTTGGGGGTTTTGGGGGGTTTTTGGGGGGGAATTTGGGTCGGCAGGGCCGGGAGGGGGCGGGGCTAAAGGGGAAATGGGCGGGGCTAAGGGGTGGCTTTGCAGGGGTCCTGAGGAGATTTAGGGGGTTTGGGGCTTTTATTTGGGAATTTTGGGTCTTTAAGGGGATTTTTGGGGGTCTCTGGGGGGTTTTTTTTTGGAATTTTGGGGGTTTTGGGGGGTTTTTGGGGGGGAATTTGGGTCGGCAGGGCCGGGAGGGGGCGGGGCTAAAGGGGAAATGGGCGGGGCTAAGGGGTGGCTTTGCAGGGGTCCTGAGGAGATTTAGGGGGTTTGGGGCTTTTATTTGGGAATGTTGGGTCTTTAAGGGGATTTTTGGGGGTCTCTGGGGGGTTTTTTTCTGGAATTTTGGGGGTTTTGGGGGGTTTTTGGGGGGGAATTTGGGTCGGCAGGGCCGGGAGGGGGCGGGGCTAAAGGGGAAATGGGCGGGGCTAGAGGGGGAGTGGGCGGGGCTAAGGGGTGGCTTTGCAGGGGTCCTGAGGAGATTTAGGGGGTTTGGGGCTTTTATTTGGGAATTTTGGGTCTTTAAGGGGATTTTTGGGGGTCTCTGGGGGGGTTTTTTTTGGAATTTTGGGGGTTTTGGGGGGTTTTTGGGGGGGAATTTGGGTCGGCAGGGCCGGGAGGGGGCGGGGCTAAAGGGGAAATGGGCGGGGCTAAGGGGTGGCTTTGCAGAGGTCCTGAGGAGATTTAGGGGGTTTGGGGCTTTTATTTGGGAATTTTGGGTCTTTAAGGGGATTTTTGGGGGTCTCTGGGGGGTTTTTTTTTGGAATTTTGGGGGTTTTGGGGGGTTTTTGGGGGGGAATTTGGGTCGGCAGGGCCGGGAGGGGGCGGGGCTAAAGGGGAAATGGGCGGGGCTAAGGGGTTGCTTTGCAGGGGTCCTGAGGAGATTTAGGGGGTTTGGGGCTTTTATTTGGGAATTTTGGGTCTTTAAGGGGATTTTTGGGGGTCTCTGGGGGGTTTTTTTTTTGGAATTTTGGGGGTTTTGGGGGGTTTTTGGGGGGGAATTTGGGTCGGCAGGGCCGGGAGGGGGCGGGGCTAAAGGGGAAATGGGCGGGGCTAAGGGGTGGCTTTGCAGGGGTCCTGAGGAGATTTAGGGGGTTTGGGGCTTTTATTTGGGAATTTTGGGTCTTTAAGGGGATTTTTGGGGGTCTCTGGGGGGTTTTTTTTGGAATTTTGGGGGTTTTGGGGGGTTTTTGGGGGGGAATTTGGGTCGGCAGGGCCGGGAGGGGGCGGGGCTAAAGGGGAAATGGGCGGGGCTAGAGGGGGAGTGGGCGGGGCTAAGGGGTGGCTTTGCAGGGGTCCTGAGGAGATTTAGGGGGTTTGGGGCTTTTATTTGGGAATTTTGGGTCTTTAAGGGGATTTTTGGGGGTCTCTGGGGGGGTTTTTTTTGGAATTTTGGGGGTTTTGGGGGGTTTTTGGGGGGGAATTTGGGTCGGCAGGGCCGGGAGGGGGCGGGGCTAAAGGGGAAATGGGCGGGGCTAAGGGGTGGCTTTGCAGGGGTCCTGAGGAGATTTAGGGGGTTTGGGGCTTTTATTTGGGAATTTTGGGTCTTTAAGGGGATTTTTGGGGGTCTCTGGGGGTTTTTTTTCTCGAATTTTGGGGGTTTTGGGGGGTTTTTGGGGGGGAATTTGGGTCGGCAGGGCCGGGAGGGGGCGGGGCTAAAGGGGAAATGGGCGGGGCTAGAGGGGGAGTGGGCGGGGCTAAGGGGTGGCTTTGCAGGGGTCCTGAGGAGATTTAGGGGGTTTGGGGCTTTTATTTGGGAATTTTGGGTCTTTAAGGGGATTTTTGGGGGTCTCTGGGGGGGTTTTTTTTGGAATTTTGGGGGTTTTGGGGGGTTTTTGGGGGGGAATTTGGGTCGGCAGGGCCGGGAGGGGGCGGGGCTAAAGGGGAAATGGGCGGGGCTAAGGGGTGGCTTTGCAGGGGTCCTGAGGAGATTTAGGGGGTTTGGGGCTTTTATTTGGGAATTTTGGGTCTTTAAGGGGATTTTTGGGGGTCTCTGGGGGGTTTTTTTTTGGAATTTTGGGGGTTTTGGGGGGTTTTTGGGGGGGAATTTGGGTCGGCAGGGCCGGGAGGGGGCGGGGCTAAAGGGGAAATGGGCGGGGCTAAGGGGTGGCTTTGCAGGGGTCCTGAGGAGATTTAGGGGGTTTGGGGCTTTTATTTGGGAATGTTGGGTCTTTAAGGGGATTTTTGGGGGTCTCTGGGGGTTTTTTTTCTGGAATTTTGGGGGTTTTGGGGGGTTTTTGGGGGGGAATTTGGGTCGGCAGGGCCGGGAGGGGGCGGGGCTAAAGGGGAAATGGGCGGGGCTAAGGGGTGGCTTTGCAGGGGTCCTGAGGAGATTTAGGGGGTTTGGGGCTTTTATTTGGGAATTTTGGGTCTTTAAGGGGATGTTTGGGGGTCTCTGGGGGGTTTTTTTCTGGAATTTTGGGGGTTTTGGGGGGTTTTTGGGGGGGAATTTGGGTCGGCAGGGCCGGGAGGGGGCGGGGCTAAAGGGGAAATGGGCGGGGCTAGAGGGGGAGTGGGCGGGGCTAAGGGGTGGCTTTGCAGGGGTCCTGAGGAGATTTAGGGGGTTTGGGGCTTTTATTTGGGAATTTTGGGTCTTTAAGGGGATTTTTGGGGGTCTCTGGGGGGGTTTTTTTTGGAATTTTGGGGGTTTTGGGGGGTTTTTGGGGGGGAATTTGGGTCGGCAGGGCCGGGAGGGGGCGGGGCTAAAGGGGAAATGGGCGGGGCTAAGGGGTGGCTTTGCAGAGGTCCTGAGGAGATTTAGGGGGTTTGGGGCTTTTATTTGGGAATTTTGGGTCTTTAAGGGGATTTTTGGGGGTCTCTGGGGGGTTTTTTTTTTGAATTTTGGGGGTTTTGGGGGGTTTTTGGGGGGGAATTTGGGTCGGCAGGGCCGGGAGGGGGCGGGGCTAAAGGGGAAATGGGCGGGGCTAAGGGGTGGCTTTGCAGGGGTCCTGAGGAGATTTAGGGGGTTTGGGGCTTTTATTTGGGAATGTTGGGTCTTTAAGGGGATTTTTGGGGGTCTCTGGGGGTTTTTTTTCTGGAATTTTGGGGGTTTTGGGGGGTTTTTGGGGGGGAATTTGGGTCGGCAGGGCCGGGAGGGGGCGGGGCTAAAGGGGAAATGGGCGGGGCTAAGGGGTGGCTTTGCAGGGGTCCTGAGGAGATTTAGGGGGTTTGGGGCTTTTATTTGGGAATTTTGGGTCTTTAAGGGGATTTTTGGGGGTCTCTGGGGGGTTTTTTTCTGGAATTTTGGGGGTTTTGGGGGGTTTTTGGGGGGGAATTTGGGTCGGCAGGGCCAGGAGGGGGCGGGGCTAAAGGGGAAATGGGCGGGGCTAAAGGGGAAATGGGCGGGGCTAAGGGGTGGCTTTGCAGGGGTCCTGAGGAGATTTAGGGGGTTTGGGGCTTTTATTTGGGAATTTTGGGTCTTTAAGGGGATTTTTGGGGGTCTCTGGGGGGTTTTTTTTTGGAATTTTGGGGGTTTTGGGGGGTTTTTGGGGGGGAATTTGGGTCGGCAGGGCCGGGAGGGGGCGGGGCTAAAGGGGAAATGGGCGGGGCTAAGGGGTGGCTTTGCAGGGGTCCTGAGGAGATTTAGGGGGTTTGGGGCTTTTATTTGGGAATTTTGGGTCTTTAAGGGGATGTTTGGGGGTCTCTGGGGGGTTTTTTTCTGGAATTTTGGGGGTTTTGGGGGGTTTTTGGGGGGGAATTTGGGTCGGCAGGGCCGGGAGGGGGCGGGGCTAAAGGGGAAATGGGCGGGGCTAGAGGGGGAGTGGGCGGGGCTAAGGGGTGGCTTTGCAGGGGTCCTGAGGAGATTTAGGGGGTTTGGGGCTTTTATTTGGGAATTTTGGGTCTTTAAGGGGATTTTTGGGGGTCTCTGGGGGGGTTTTTTTTGGAATTTTGGGGGTTTTGGGGGGTTTTTGGGGGGGAATTTGGGTCGGCAGGGCCGGGAGGGGGCGGGGCTAAAGGGGAAATGGGCGGGGCTAAGGGGTGGCTTTGCAGAGGTCCTGAGGAGATTTAGGGGGTTTGGGGCTTTTATTTGGGAATTTTGGGTCTTTAAGGGGATTTTTGGGGGTCTCTGGGGGGTTTTTTTTTTGAATTTTGGGGGTTTTGGGGGGTTTTTGGGGGGGAATTTGGGTCGGCAGGGCCGGGAGGGGGCGGGGCTAAAGGGGAAATGGGCGGGGCTAAGGTGTGGCTTTGCAGGGGTCCTGAGGAGATTTAGGGGGTTTGGGGCTTTTATTTGGGAATGTTGGGTCTTTAAGGGGATTTTTGGGGGTCTCTGGGGGTTTTTTTTCTGGAATTTTGGGGGTTTTGGGGGGTTTTTGGGGGGGAATTTGGGTCGGCAGGGCCGGGAGGGGGCGGGGCTAAAGGGGAAATGGGCGGGGCTAAGGGGTGGCTTTGCAGGGGTCCTGAGGAGATTTAGGGGGTTTGGGGCTTTTATTTGGGAATTTTGGGTCTTTAAGGGGATTTTTGGGGGTCTCTGGGGGGTTTTTTTCTGGAATTTTGGGGGTTTTGGGGGGTTTTTGGGGGGGAATTTGGGTCGGCAGGGCCAGGAGGGGGCGGGGCTAAAGGGGAAATGGGCGGGGCTAAAGGGGAAATGGGCGGGGCTAAGGGGTGGCTTTGCAGGGGTCCTGAGGAGATTTAGGGGGTTTGGGGCTTTTATTTGGGAATTTTGGGTCTTTAAGGGGATTTTTGGGGGTCTCTGGGGGGTTTTTTTTTGGAATTTTGGGGGTTTTGGGGGGTTTTTGGGGGGGAATTTGGGTCGGCAGGGCCGGGAGGGGGCGGGGCTAAAGGGGAAATGGGCGGGGCTAAGGGGTGGCTTTGCAGGGGTCCTGAGGAGATTTAGGGGGTTTGGGGCTTTTATTTGGGAATGTTGGGTCTTTAAGGGGATTTTTGGGGGTCTCTGGGGGGTTTTTTTCTGGAATTTTGGGGGTTTTGGGGGGTTTTTGGGGGGGAATTTGGGTCGGCAGGGCCGGGAGGGGGCGGGGCTAAAGGGGAAATGGGCGGGGCTAAGGGGTGGCTTTGCAGGGGTCCTGAGGAGATTTAGGGGGTTTGGGGCTTTTATTTGGGAATTTTGGGTCTTTAAGGGGATTTTTGGGGGTCTCTGGGGGGGTTTTTTTTGGAATTTTGGGGGTTTTGGGGGGTTTTTGGGGGGGAATTTGGGTCGGCAGGGCCGGGAGGGGGCGGGGCTAAAGGGGAAATGGGCGGGGCTAAGGGGTGGCTTTGCAGAGGTCCTGAGGAGATTTAGGGGGTTTGGGGCTTTTATTTGGGAATTTTGGGTCTTTAAGGGGATTTTTGGGGGTCTCTGGGGGGTTTTTTTTTTGAATTTTGGGGGTTTTGGGGGGTTTTTGGGGGGGAATTTGGGTCGGCAGGGCCGGGAGGGGGCGAGGCTAAAGGGGAAATGGGCGGGGCTAAGGTGTGGCTTTGCAGGGGTCCTGAGGAGATTTAGGGGGTTTGGGGCTTTTATTTGGGAATTTTGGGTCTTTAAGGGGATTTTTGGGGGTCTCTGGGGGGTTTTTTTTTGGAATTTTGGGGGTTTTGGGGGGTTTTTGGGGGGGAATTTGGGTCGGCAGGGCCGGGAGGGGGCGGGGCTAAAGGGGAAATGGGCGGGGCTAGAGGGGGAGTGGGCGGGGCTAAGGGGTGGCTTTGCAGGGGTCCTGAGGAGATTTAGGGGGTTTGGGGCTTTTATTTGGGAATTTTGGGTCTTTAAGGGGATTTTTGGGGGTCTCTGGGGGGGTTTTTTTTGGAATTTTGGGGGTTTTGGGGGGTTTTTGGGGGGGAATTTGGGTCGGCAGGGCCGGGAGGGGGCGGGGCTAAAGGGGAAATGGGCGGGGCTAAGGGGTGGCTTTGCAGGGGTCCTGAGGAGATTTAGGGGGTTTGGGGCTTTTATTTGGGAATGTTGGGTCTTTAAGGGGATTTTTGGGGGTCTCTGGGGGTTTTTTTTCTGGAATTTTGGGGGTTTTGGGGGGTTTTTGGGGGGGAATTTGGGTCGGCAGGGCCGGGAGGGGGCGGGGCTAAAGGGGAAATGGGCGGGGCTAAGGGGTGGCTTTGCAGGGGTCCTGAGGAGATTTAGGGGGTTTGGGGCTTTTATTTGGGAATTTTGGGTCTTTAAGGGGATTTTTGGGGGTCTCTGGGGGTTTTTTTTCTGGAATTTTGGGGGTTTTGGGGGGTTTTTGGGAGGGAATTTGGGTCGGCAGGGCCAGGAGGGGGCGGGGCTAAAGGGGAAATGGGCGGGGCTAGAGGGGGAGTGGGCGGGGCTAAGGGGTGGCTTTGCAGGGGTCCTGAGGAGATTTAGGGGGTTTGGGGCTTTTATTTGGGAATTTTGGGTCTTTAAGGGGGTTTTTGGGGGTCTCTGGGGGGTTTTTTTTTGGAATTTTGGGGGTTTTGGGGGGTTTTTGGGGGGGAATTTGGGTCGGCAGGGCCGGGAGGGGGCGGGGCTAAAGGGGAAATGGGCGGGGCTAAGGTGTGGCTTTGCAGGGGTCCTGAGGAGATTTAGGGGGTTTGGTGCTTTTATTTGGGAATTTTGGGTCTTTAAGGGGATTTTTGGGGGTCTCTGGGGGTTTTTTTTTTGGAATTTTGGGGGTTTTGGGGGGTTTTTGGGGGGGAATTTGGGTCGGCAGGGCCGGGAGGGGGCGGGGCTAAAGGGGAAATGGGCGGGGCTAAAGGGGAAATGGGCGGGGCTAAGGGGTGGCTTTGCAGGGGTCCTGAGGAGATTTAGGGGGTTTGGGGCTTTTATTTGGGAATTTTGGGTCTTTAAGGGGATTTTTGGACGTCTCTGGGGGGTTTTTTTTTGGAATTTTGGGGGTTTTGGGGGGTTTTTGGGGGGGAATTTGGGTCGGCAGGGCCGGGAGGGGGCGGGGCTAAAGGGGAAATGGGCGGGGCTAAGGTGTGGCTTTGCAGGGGTCCTGAGGAGATTTAGGGGGTTTGGGGCTTTTATTTGGGAATTTTGGGTCTTTAAGGGGATTTTTGGGGGTCTCTGGGGGTTTTTTTTCTGGAATTTTGGGGGTTTTGGGGGGTTTTTGGGGGGGAATTTGGGTCGGCAGGGCCGGGAGGGGGCGGGGCTAAAGGGGAAATGGGCGGGGCTAAGGGGTGGCTTTGCAGGGGTCCTGAGGAGATTTAGGGGGTTTGGGGCTTTTATTTGGGAATGTTGGGTCTTTAAGGGGATTTTTGGGGGTCTCTGGGGGGTTTTTTTCTGGAATTTTGGGGGTTTTGGGGGGTTTTTGGGGGGGAATTTGGGTCGGCAGGGCCGGGAGGGGGCGGGGCTAAAGGGGAAATGGGCGGGGCTAAGGGGTGGCTTTGCAGAGGTCCTGAGGAGATTTAGGGGGTTTGGGGCTTTTATTTGGGAATTTTGGGTCTTTAAGGGGATTTTTGGGGGTCTCTGGGGGGTTTTTTTTTGGAATTTTGGGGGTTTTGGGGGGTTTTTGGGGGGGAATTTGGGTCGGCAGGGCCGGGAGGGGGCGGGGCTAAAGGGGAAATGGGCGGGGCTAGAGGGGGAGTGGGCGGGGCTAAGGGGTGGCTTTGCAGGGGTCCTGAGGAGATTTAGGGGGTTTGGGGCTTTTATTTGGGAATTTTGGGTCTTTAAGGGGATTTTTGGGGGTCTCTGGGGGGGTTTTTTTTGGAATTTTGGGGGTTTTGGGGGGTTTTGGGGGGGGAATTTGGGTCGGCAGGGCCGGGAGGGGGCGGGGCTAAAGGGGAAATGGGCGGGGCTAAGGGGTGGCTTTGCAGGGGTCCTGAGGAGATTTAGGGGGTTTGGGGCTTTTATTTGGGAATGTTGGGTCTTTAAGGGGATTTTTGGGGGTCTCTGGGGGTTTTTTTTCTGGAATTTTGGGGGTTTTGGGGGGTTTTTGGGGGGGAATTTGGGTCGGCAGGGCCGGGAGGGGGCGGGGCTAAAGGGGAAATGGGCGGGGCTAAGGGGTGGCTTTGCAGGGGTCCTGAGGAGATTTAGGGGGTTTGGGGCTTTTATTTGGGAATTTTGGGTCTTTAAGGGGATTTTTGGGGGTCTCTGGGGGGTTTTTTTTTGGAATTTTGGGGGTTTTGGGGGGTTTTTGGGGGGGAATTTGGGTCGGCAGGGCCGGGAGGGGGCGGGGCTAAAGGGGAAATGGGCGGGGCTAAGGGGTGGCTTTGCAGGGGTCCTGAGGAGATTTAGGGGGTTTGGGGCTTTTATTTGGGAATTTTGGGTCTTTAAGGGGATTTTTGGGGGTCTCTGGGGGTTTTTTTTCTGGAATTTTGGGGGTTTTGGGGGGTTTTTGGGGGGGAATTTGGGTCGGCAGGGCCAGGAGGGGGCGGGGCTAAAGGGGAAATGGGCGGGGCTAGAGGGGGAGTGGGCGGGGCTAAGGGGTGGCTTTGCAGGGGTCCTGAGGAGATTTAGGGGGTTTGGGGCTTTTATTTGGGAATTTTGGGTCTTTAAGGGGATTTTTGGGGGTCTCTGGGGGGGTTTTTTTTGGAATTTTGGGGGTTTTGGGGGGGGAATTTGGGTCGGCAGGGCCGGGAGGGGGCGGGGCTAAAGGGGAAATGGGCGGGGCTAGAGGGGGAGTGGGCGGGGCTAAGGGGTGGCTTTGCAGGGGTCTTGAGGAGATTTAGGGGGTTTGGGGCTTTTATTTGGGAATTTTGGGTCTTTAAGGGGATTTTTGGGGGTCTCTGGGGGGGTTTTTTTTGGAATTTTGGGGGTTTTGGGGGGTTTTTGGGGGGGAATTTGGGTCGGCAGGGCCGGGAGGGGGCGGGGCTAAAGGGGAAATGGGCGGGGCTAAGGGGTGGCTTTGCAGGGGTCCTGAGGAGATTTAGGGGGTTTGGGGCTTTTATTTGGGAATTTTGGGTCTTTAAGGGGATTTTTGGGGGTCTCTGGGGGGTTTTTTTTTGGAATTTTGGGGGTTTTGGGGGGTTTTTGGGGGGGAATTTGGGTCGGCAGGGCCGGGAGGGGGCGGGGCTAAAGGGGAAATGGGCGGGGCTAAGGTGTGGCTTTGCAGGGGTCCTGAGGAGATTTAGGGGGTTTGGGGCTTTTATTTGGGAATTTTGGGTCTTTAAGGGGATTTTTGGGGGTCTCTGGGGGGTTTTTTTTGGAATTTTGGGGGTTTTGGGGGGTTTTTGGGGGGGAATTTGGGTCGGCAGGGCCGGGAGGGGGCGGGGCTAAAGGGGAAATGGGCGGGGCTAGAGGGGGAGTGGGCGGGGCTAAGGGGTGGCTTTGCAGGGGTCCTGAGGAGATTTAGGGGGTTTGGGGCTTTTATTTGGGAATTTTGGGTCTTTAAGGGGATTTTTGGGGGTCTCTGGGGGGGTTTTTTTTGGAATTTTGGGGGTTTTGGGGGGTTTTTGGGGGGGAATTTGGGTCGGCAGGGCCGGGAGGGGGCGGGGCTAAAGGGGAAATGGGCGGGGCTAAGGGGTGGCTTTGCAGGGGTCCTGAGGAGATTTAGGGGGTTTGGGGCTTTTATTTGGGAATTTTGGGTCTTTAAGGGGATTTTTGGGGGTCTCTGGGGGGGTTTTTTTTGGAATTTTGGGGGTTTTGGGGGGTTTTTGGGGGGGAATTTGGGTCGGCAGGGCCGGGAGGGGGCGGGGCTAAAGGGGAAATGGGCGGGGCTAAGGGGTGGCTTTGCAGGGGTCCTGAGGAGATTTAGGGGGTTTGGGGCTTTTATTTGGGAATTTTGGGTCTTTAAGGGGATTTTTGGGGGTCTCTGGGGGGTTTTTTTCTGGAATTTTGGGGGTTTTGGGGGGTTTTTGGGGGGGAATTTGGGTCGGCAGGGCCGGGAGGGGGCGGGGCTAAAGGGGAAATGGGCGGGGCTAAGGGGTGGCTTTGCAGGGGTCCTGAGGAGATTTAGGGGGTTTGGGGCTTTTATTTGGGAATGTTGGGTCTTTAAGGGGATTTTTGGGGGTCTCTGGGGGGTTTTTTTCTGGAATTTTGGGGGTTTTGGGGGGTTTTTGGGGGGGAATTTGGGTCGGCAGGGCCGGGAGGGGGCGGGGCTAAAGGGGAAATGGGCGGGGCTAGAGGGGGAGTGGGCGGGGCTAAGGGGTGGCTTTGCAGGGGTCCTGAGGAGATTTAGGGGGTTTGGGGCTTTTATTTGGGAATTTTGGGTCTTTAAGGGGATTTTTGGGGGTCTCTGGGGGTTTTTTTTTTGGAATTTTGGGGGTTTTGGGGGGTTTTTGGGGGGGAATTTGGGTCGGCAGGGCCGGGAGGGGGCGGGGCTAAAGGGGAAATGGGCGGGGCTAGAGGGGGAGTGGGCGGGGCTAAGGGGTGGCTTTTCAGGGGTCCTGAGGAGATTTAGGGGGTTTGGGGCTTTTATTTGGGAATTTTGGGTCTTTAAGGGGATTTTTGGGGGTCTCTGGGGGGGTTTTTTTTGGAATTTTGGGGGTTTGGGGGGGTTTTTGGGGGGGAATTTGGGTCGGCAGGGCCGGGAGGGGGCGGGGCTAAAGGGGAAATGGGCGGGGCTAAGGGGTGGCTTTGCAGGGGTCCTGAGGAGATTTAGGGGGTTTGGGGCTTTTATTTGGGAATTTTGGGTCTTTAAGGGGATTTTTGGGGGTCTCTGGGGGGGTTTTTTTTTGGAATTTTGGGGGTTTTGGGGGGTTTTTGGGGGGGAATTTGGGTCGGCAGGGCCGGGAGGGGGCGGGGCTAAAGGGGAAATGGGCGGGGCTAAGGGGTGGCTTTGCAGGGGTCCTGAGGAGATTTAGGGGGTTTGGGGCTTTTATTTGGGAATTTTGGGTCTTTAAGGGGATTTTTGGGGGTCTCTGGGGGGTTTTTTTCTGGAATTTTGGGGGTTTTGGGGGGTTTTTGGGGGGGAATTTGGGTCGGCAGGGCCAGGAGGGGGCGGGGCTAAAGGGGAAATGGGCGGGGCTAAGGGGTGGCTTTGCAGGGGTCCTGAGGAGATTTAGGGGGTTTGGGGCTTTTATTTGGGAATGTTGGGTCTTTAAGGGGATTTTTGGGGGTCTCTGGGGGGTCTTTTTCTGGAATTTTGGGGGTTTTGGGGGGTTTTTGGGGGGGAATTTGGGTCGGCAGGGCCGGGAGTGGGCGGGGCTAAAGGGGAAATGGGCGGGGCTAGAGGGGGAGTGGGCGGGGCTAAGGGGTGGCTTTGCAGGGGTCCTGAGGAGATTTAGGGGGTTTGGGGCTTTTATTTGGGAATTTTGGGTCTTTAAGGGGATTTTTGGGGGTCTCTGGGAGGGTTTTTTTTGGAATTTTGGGGGTTTTGGGGGGTTTTTGGGGGGGAATTTGGGTCGGCAGGGCCGGGAGGGGGCGGGGCTAAAGGGGAAATGGGCGGGGCTAAGGGGTGGCTTTGCAGAGGTCCTGAGGAGATTTAGGGGGTTTGGGGCTTTTATTTGGGAATTTTGGGTCTTTAAGGGGATTTTTGGGGGTCTCTGGGGGGTTTTTTTTTGGAATTTTGGGGGTTTTGGGGGGTTTTTGGGGGGGAATTTGGGTCGGCAGGGCCGGGAGGGGGCGGGGCTAAAGGGGAAATGGGCGGGGCTAAGGTGTGGCTTTGCAGGGGTCCTGAGGAGATTTAGGGGGTTTGGGGCTTTTATTTGGGAATTTTGGGTCTTTAAGGGGATTTTTGGGGGTCTCTGGGGGGGTTTTTTTTGGAATTTTGGGGGTTTTGGGGGGTTTTTGGGGGGGAATTTGGGTCGGCAGGGCCGGGAGGGGGCGGGGCTAAAGGGGAAATGGGCGGGGCTAGAGGGGGAGTGGGCGGGGCTAAGGGGTGGCTTTGCAGGGGTCCTGAGGAGATTTAGGGGGTTTGGGGCTTTTATTTGGGAATTTTGGGTCTTTAAGGGGATTTTTGGGGGTCTCTGGGGGGGTTTTTTTTTGGAATTTTGGGGGTTTTGGGGGGTTTTTGGGGGGGAATTTGGGTCGGCAGGGCCGGGAGGGGGCGGGGCTAAAGGGGAAATGGGCGGGGCTAAGGGGTGGCTTTGCAGGGGTCCTGAGGAGATTTAGGGGGTTTGGGGCTTTTATTTGGGAATTTTGGGTCTTTAAGGGGATTTTTGGGGGTCTCTGGGGGGTTTTTTTTTGGAATTTTGGGGGTTTTGGGGGGTTTTTGGGGGGGGAATTTGGGTCGGCAGGGCCGGGAGGGGGCGGGGCTAAAGGGGAAATGGGCGGGGCTAAGGGGTGGCTTTGCAGGGGTCCTGAGGAGATTTAGGGGGTTTGGGGCTTTTATTTGGGAATGTTGGGTCTTTAAGGGGATTTTTGGGGGTCTCTGGGGGTTTTTTTTCTGGAATTTTGGGGGTTTTGGGGGGTTTTTGGGGGGGAATTTGGGTCGGCAGGGCCGGGAGGGGGCGGGGCTAAAGGGGAAATGGGCGGGGCTAAGGGGTGGCTTTGCAGGGGTCCTGAGGAGATTTAGGGGGTTTGGGGCTTTTATTTGGGAATTTTGGGTCTTTAAGGGGATGTTTGGGGGTCTCTGGGGGGTTTTTTTCTGGAATTTTGGGGGTTTTGGGGGGTTTTTGGGGGGGAATTTGGGTCGGCAGGGCCGGAGGGGGGCGGGGCTAAAGGGGAAATGGGCGGGGCTAGAGGGGGGAGTGGGCGGGGCTAAGGGGTGGCTTTGCAGGGGTCCTGAGGAGATTTAGGGGGTTTGGGGCTTTTATTTGGGAATTTTGGGTCTTTAAGGGGATTTTTGGGGGTCTCTGGGGGGGTTTTTTTTGGAATTTTGGGGGGTTTTGGGGGGTTTTTGGGGGGGAATTTGGGTCGGCAGGGCCGGGAGGGGGCGGGGCTAAAGGGGAAATGGGGCGGGGCTAAGGGGTGGCTTTGCAGAGGTCCTGAGGAGATTTAGGGGGTTTGGGGCTTTTATTTGGGAATTTTGGGTCTTTAAGGGGATTTTTGGGGGTCTCTGGGGGGTTTTTTTTTTTGAATTTTGGGGGTTTTGGGGGGTTTTTGGGGGGGAATTTGGGTCGGCAGGGCCGGGAGGGGGCGGGGCTAAAGGGGAAATGGGCGGGGCTAAGGTGTGGCTTTGCAGGGGTCCTGAGGAGATTTAGGGGGTTTGGGGCTTTTATTTGGGAATGTTGGGTCTTTAAGGGGATTTTTGGGGGTCTCTGGGGGTTTTTTTTCTGGAATTTTGGGGGTTTTGGGGGTTTTTGGGGGGGAATTTGGGTCGGCAGGGGCCGGGAGGGGGCGGGGCTAAAGGGGAAATGGGCGGGGCTAAGGGGTGGCTTTGCAGGGGTCCTGAGGCGATTTAGGGGGTTTGGGGCTTTTATTTGGGAATTTTGGGTCTTTAAGGGGATTTTTGGGGGTCTCTGGGGGGTTTTTTTCTGGAATTTTGGGGGTTTTGGGGGGTTTTTGGGGGGGAATTTGGGTCGGCAGGGCCAGGAGGGGGCGGGGCTAAAGGGGAAATGGGCGGGGCTAGAGGGGGAGTGGGCGGGGCTAAGGGGTGGCTTTGCAGGGGTCCTGAGGAGATTTAGGGGGTTTGGGGCTTTTATTTGGGAATTTTGGGTCTTTAAGGGGATTTTTGGGGGTCTCTGGGGGGGGTTTTTTTTGGAATTTTGGGGGTTTTGGGGGGTTTTTGGGGGGGAATTTGGGTCGGCAGGGCCGGGAGGGGGGCGGGGCTAAAGGGGAAATGGGCGGGGCTAAGGGGTTGCTTTGCAGGGGTCCTGAGGAGATTTAGGGGGTTTGGGGCTTTTATTTGGGAATTTTGGGTCTTTAAGGGGATTTTTGGGGGTCTCTGGGGGGTTTTTTTTTGGAATTTTGGGGGTTTTGGGGGGTTTTTGGGGGGGAATTTGGGTCGGCAGGGCCGGGAGGGGGCGGGGCTAAAGGGGAAATGGGCGGGGCTAAGGGGTGGCTTTGCAGGGGTCCTGAGGAGATTTAGGGGGTTTGGGGCTTTTATTTGGGAATTTTGGGTCTTTAAGGGGATTTTTGGGGGGTCTCTGGGGGGTTTTTTTTGGAATTTTGGGGGTTTTGGGGGGTTTTTGGGGGGGAATTTGGGTCGGCAGGGCCGGGAGGGGGCGGGGCTAAAGGGGAAATGGGCGGGGCTAGAGGGGGAGTGGGCGGGGCTAAGGGGTGGCTTTGCAGGGGTCCTGAGGAGATTTAGGGGGTTTGGGGCTTTTATTTGGGAATTTTGGGTCTTTAAGGGGATTTTTGGGGGTCTCTGGGGGGGTTTTTTTTTGGAATTTTGGGGGTTTTGGGGGGTTTTTGGGGGGGAATTTGGGTCGGCAGGGCCGGGAGGGGGCGGGGCTAAAGGGGAAATGGGCGGGGCTAAGGGGTGGCTTTGCAGGGGTCCTGAGGAGATTTAGGGGGTTTGGGGCTTTTATTTGGGAATTTTGGGTCTTTAAGGGGATTTTTGGGGGTCTCTGGGGGTTTTTTTTCTCGAATTTTGGGGGTTTTGGGGGGTTTTTGGGGGGGAAATTTGGGTCGGCAGGGCCGGGAGGGGGCGGGGCTAAAGGGGAAATGGGCGGGGCTAGAGGGGGAGTGGGCGGGGCTAAGGGGTGGCTTTGCAGGGGTCCTGAGGAGATTTAGGGGGTTTGGGGCTTTTATTTGGGAATTTTGGGTCTTTAAGGGGATTTTTGGGGGTCTCTGGGGGGGTTTTTTTTGGAATTTTGGGGGTTTTGGGGGGTTTTTGGGGGGGAATTTGGGTCGGCAGGGCCGGGAGGGGGCGGGGCTAAAGGGGAAATGGGCGGGGCTAAGGGGTGGCTTTGCAGGGGTCCTGAGGAGATTTAGGGGGTTTGGGGCTTTTATTTGGGAATTTTGGGTCTTTAAGGGGATTTTTGGGGGTCTCTGGGGGGTTTTTTTTTGGAATTTTGGGGGTTTTGGGGGGTTTTTGGGGGGGAATTTGGGTCGGCAGGGCCGGGAGGGGGCGGGGCTAAAGGGGAAATGGGCGGGGCTAAGGGGTGGCTTTGCAGGGGTCCTGAGGAGATTTAGGGGGTTTGGGGCTTTTATTTGGGAATGTTGGGTCTTTAAGGGGATTTTTGGGGGTCTCTGGGGGGTTTTTTTCTGGAATTTTGGGGGTTTTGGGGGGTTTTTGGGGGGGAATTTGGGTCGGCAGGGCCGGGAGGGGGCGGGGCTAAAGGGGAAATGGGCGGGGCTAGAGGGGGAGTGGGCGGGGCTAAGGGGTGGCTTTGCAGGGGTCCTGAGGAGATTTAGGGGGTTTGGGGCTTTTATTTGGGAATTTTGGGTCTTTAAGGGGATTTTTGGGGGTCTCTGGGGGGGTTTTTTTTGGAATTTTGGGGGTTTTGGGGGGTTTTTGGGGGGGAATTTGGGTCGGCAGGGCCGGGAGGGGGCGGGGCTAAAGGGGAAATGGGCGGGGCTAAGGGGTGGCTTTGCAGAGGTCCTGAGGAGATTTAGGGGGTTTGGGGCTTTTATTTGGGAATTTTGGGTCTTTAAGGGGATTTTTGGGGGTCTCTGGGGGGTTTTTTTTTGGAATTTTGGGGGTTTTGGGGGGTTTTTGGGGGGGAATTTGGGTCGGCAGGGCCGGGAGGGGGCGGGGCTAAAGGGGAAATGGGCGGGGCTAAGGGGTTGCTTTGCAGGGGTCCTGAGGAGATTTAGGGGGTTTGGGGCTTTTATTTGGGAATTTTGGGTCTTTAAGGGGATTTTTGGGGGTCTCTGGGGGGTTTTTTTTTGGAATTTTGGGGGTTTTGGGGGGTTTTTGGGGGGGAATTTGGGTCGGCAGGGCCGGGAGGGGGCGGGGCTAAAGGGGAAATGGGCGGGGCTAGAGGGGGAGTGGGCGGGGCTAAGGGGTGGCTTTGCAGGGGTCCTGAGGAGATTTAGGGGGTTTGGGGCTTTTATTTGGGAATTTTGGGTCTTTAAGGGGATTTTTGGGGGTCTCTGGGGGGGTTTTTTTTGGAATTTTGGGGGTTTTGGGGGGTTTTTGGGGGGGAATTTGGGTCGGCAGGGCCGGGAGGGGGCGGGGCTAAAGGGGAAATGGGCGGGGCTAAGGGGTGGCTTTGCAGAGGTCCTGAGGAGATTTAGGGGGTTTGGGGCTTTTATTTGGGAATTTTGGGTCTTTAAGGGGATTTTTGGGGGTCTCTGGGGGGTTTTTTTTTTGAATTTTGGGGGTTTTGGGGGGTTTTTGGGGGGGAATTTGGGTCGGCAGGGCCGGGAGGGGGCGGGGCTAAAGGGGAAATGGGCGGGGCTAAGGTGTGGCTTTGCAGGGGTCCTGAGGAGATTTAGGGGGTTTGGGGCTTTTATTTGGGAATGTTGGGTCTTTAAGGGGATTTTTGGGGGTCTCTGGGGGTTTTTTTTCTGGAATTTTGGGGGTTTTGGGGGGTTTTTGGGGGGGAATTTGGGTCGGCAGGGCCGGGAGGGGGCAGGGCTAAAGGGGAAATGGGCGGGGCTAAGGGGTGGCTTTGCAGGGGTCCTGAGGCGATTTAGGGGGTTTGGGGCTTTTATTTGGGAATTTTGGGTCTTTAAGGGGATTTTTGGGGGTCTCTGGGGGGTTTTTTTCTGGAATTTTGGGGGTTTTGGGGGGTTTTTGGGGGGGAATTTGGGTCGGCAGGGCCAGGAGGGGGCGGGGCTAAAGGGGAAATGGGCGGGGCTAGAGGGGGAGTGGGCGGGGCTAAGGGGTGGCTTTGCAGGGGTCCTGAGGAGATTTAGGGGGTTTGGGGCTTTTATTTGGGAATTTTGGGTCTTTAAGGGGATTTTTGGGGGTCTCTGGGGGGGTTTTTTTTGGAATTTTGGGGGTTTTGGGGGGTTTTTGGGGGGGAATTTGGGTCGGCAGGGCCGGGAGGGGGCGGGGCTAAAGGGGAAATGGGCGGGGCTAAGGGGTTGCTTTGCAGGGGTCCTGAGGAGATTTAGGGGGTTTGGGGCTTTTATTTGGGAATTTTGGGTCTTTAAGGGGATTTTTGGGGGTCTCTGGGGGGTTTTTTTTTGGAATTTTGGGGGTTTTGGGGGGTTTTTGGGGGGGAATTTGGGTCGGCAGGGCCGGGAGGGGGCGGGGCTAAAGGGGAAATGGGCGGGGCTAAGGGGTGGCTTTGCAGGGGTCCTGAGGAGATTTAGGGGGTTTGGGGCTTTTATTTGGGAATTTTGGGTCTTTAAGGGGATTTTTGGGGGTCTCTGGGGGGTTTTTTTTGGAATTTTGGGGGTTTTGGGGGGTTTTTGGGGGGGAATTTGGGTCGGCAGGGCCGGGAGGGGGCGGGGCTAAAGGGGAAATGGGCGGGGCTAGAGGGGGAGTGGGCGGGGCTAAGGGGTGGCTTTGCAGGGGTCCTGAGGAGATTTAGGGGGTTTGGGGCTTTTATTTGGGAATTTTGGGTCTTTAAGGGGATTTTTGGGGGTCTCTGGGGGGGTTTTTTTTGGAATTTTGGGGGTTTTGGGGGGTTTTTGGGGGGGAATTTGGGTCGGCAGGGCCGGGAGGGGGCGGGGCTAAAGGGGAAATGGGCGGGGCTAAGGGGTGGCTTTGCAGGGGTCCTGAGGAGATTTAGGGGGTTTGGGGCTTTTATTTGGGAATTTTGGGTCTTTAAGGGGATTTTTGGGGGTCTCTGGGGGGGTTTTTTTTGGAATTTTGGGGGTTTTGGGGGGTTTTTGGGGGGGAATTTGGGTCGGCAGGGCCGGGAGGGGGCGGGGCTAAAGGGGAAATGGGCGGGGCTAAGGGGTGGCTTTGCAGGGGTCCTGAGGAGATTTAGGGGGTTTGGGGCTTTTATTTGGGAATTTTGGGTCTTTAAGGGGATTTTTGGGGGTCTCTGGGGGGTTTTTTTTTGGAATTTTGGGGGTTTTGGGGGGTTTTTGGGGGGGAATTTGGGTCGGCAGGGCCGGGAGGGGGCGGGGCTAAAGGGGAAATGGGCGGGGCTAAGGGGTGGCTTTGCAGGGGTCCTGAGGAGATTTAGGGGGTTTGGGGCTTTTATTTGGGAATGTTGGGTCTTTAAGGGGATTTTTGGGGGTCTCTGGGGGGTTTTTTTCTGGAATTTTGGGGGTTTTGGGGGGTTTTTGGGGGGGAATTTGGGTCGGCAGGGCCGGGAGGGGGCGGGGCTAAAGGGGAAATGGGCGGGGCTAGAGGGGGAGTGGGCGGGGCTAAGGGGTGGCTTTGCAGGGGTCCTGAGGAGATTTAGGGGGTTTGGGGCTTTTATTTGGGAATTTTGGGTCTTTAAGGGGATTTTTGGGGGTCTCTGGGGGGGTTTTTTTTGGAATTTTGGGGGTTTTGGGGGGTTTTTGGGGGGGAATTTGGGTCGGCAGGGCCGGGAGGGGGCGGGGCTAAAGGGGAAATGGGCGGGGCTAAGGGGTGGCTTTGCAGAGGTCCTGAGGAGATTTAGGGGGTTTGGGGCTTTTATTTGGGAATTTTGGGTCTTTAAGGGGATTTTTGGGGGTCTCTGGGGGGTTTTTTTTTGGAATTTTGGGGGTTTTGGGGGGTTTTTGGGGGGGAATTTGGGTCGGCAGGGCCGGGAGGGGGCGGGGCTAAAGGGGAAATGGGCGGGGCTAAGGGGTTGCTTTGCAGGGGTCCTGAGGAGATTTAGGGGGTTTGGGGCTTTTATTTGGGAATTTTGGGTCTTTAAGGGGATTTTTGGGGGTCTCTGGGGGGTTTTTTTTTGGAATTTTGGGGGTTTTGGGGGGTTTTTGGGGGGGAATTTGGGTCGGCAGGGCCGGGAGGGGGCGGGGCTAAAGGGGAAATGGGCGGGGCTAAGGGGTGGCTTTGCAGGGGTCCTGAGGAGATTTAGGGGGTTTGGGGCTTTTATTTGGGAATTTTGGGTCTTTAAGGGGATTTTTGGGGGTCTCTGGGGGGTTTTTTTTGGAATTTTGGGGGTTTTGGGGGGTTTTTGGGGGGGAATTTGGGTCGGCAGGGCCGGGAGGGGGCGGGGCTAAAGGGGAAATGGGCGGGGCTAGAGGGGGAGTGGGCGGGGCTAAGGGGTGGCTTTGCAGGGGTCCTGAGGAGATTTAGGGGGTTTGGGGCTTTTATTTGGGAATTTTGGGTCTTTAAGGGGATTTTTGGGGGTCTCTGGGGGGGTTTTTTTTGGAATTTTGGGGGTTTTGGGGGGTTTTTGGGGGGGAATTTGGGTCGGCAGGGCCGGGAGGGGGCGGGGCTAAAGGGGAAATGGGCGGGGCTAAGGGGTGGCTTTGCAGGGGTCCTGAGGAGATTTAGGGGGTTTGGGGCTTTTATTTGGGAATTTTGGGTCTTTAAGGGGATTTTTGGGGGTCTCTGGGGGGTTTTTTTTTGGAATTTTGGGGGTTTTGGGGGGTTTTTGGGGGGGAATTTGGGTCGGCAGGGCCGGGAGGGGGCGGGGCTAAAGGGGAAATGGGCGGGGCTAGAGGGGGAGTGGGCGGGGCTAAGGGGTGGCTTTGCAGGGGTCCTGAGGAGATTTAGGGGGTTTGGGGCTTTTATTTGGGAATTTTGGGTCTTTAAGGGGATTTTTGGGGGTCTCTGGGGGGGTTTTTTTTGGAATTTTGGGGGTTTTGGGGGGGTTTTGGGGGGGAATTTGGGTCGGCAGGGCCGGGAGGGGGCGGGGCTAAAGGGGAAATGGGCGGGGCTAAGGGGTGGCTTTGCAGGGGTCCTGAGGAGATTTAGGGGGTTTGGGGCTTTTATTTGGGAATTTTGGGTCTTTAAGGGGATTTTTGGGGGTCTCTGGGGGGTTTTTTTCTGGAATTTTGGGGGTTTTGGGGGGTTTTTGGGGGGGAATTTGGGTCGGCAGGGCCAGGAGGGGGCGGGGCTAAAGGGGAAATGGGCGGGGCTAGAGGGGGAGTGGGCGGGGCTAAGGGGTGGCTTTGCAGGGGTCCTGAGGAGATTTAGGGGGTTTGGGGCTTTTATTTGGGAATTTTGGGTCTTTAAGGGGATTTTTGGGGGTCTCTGGGGGGGTTTTTTTTGGAATTTTGGGGGTTTTGGGGGGTTTTTGGGGGGGAATTTGGGTCGGCAGGGCCGGGAGGGGGCGGGGCTAAAGGGGAAATGGGCGGGGCTAAGGGGTGGCTTTGCAGGGGTCCTGAGGAGATTTAGGGGGTTTGGGGCTTTTATTTGGGAATTTTGGGTCTTTAAGGGGATTTTTGGGGGTCTCTGGGGGGTTTTTTTCTGGAATTTTGGGGGTTTTGGGGGGTTTTTGGGGGGGAATTTGGGTCGGCAGGGCCGGGAGGGGGCGGGGCTAAAGGGGAAATGGGCGGGGCTAAGGGGTGGCTTTGCAGGGGTCCTGAGGAGATTTAGGGGGTTTGGGGCTTTTATTTGGGAATGTTGGGTCTTTAAGGGGATTTTTGGGGGTCTCTGGGGGGTTTTTTTCTGGAATTTTGGGGGTTTTGGGGGGTTTTTGGGGGGGAATTTGGGTCGGCAGGGCCGGGAGGGGGCGGGGCTAAAGGGGAAATGGGCGGGGCTAGAGGGGGAGTGGGCGGGGCTAAGGGGTGGCTTTGCAGGGGTCCTGAGGAGATTTAGGGGGTTTGGGGCTTTTATTTGGGAATTTTGGGTCTTTAAGGGGATTTTTGGGGGTCTCTGGGGGGTTTTTTTCTGGAATTTTGGGGGTTTTGGGGGGTTTTTGGGGGGGAATTTGGGTCGGCAGGGCCGGGAGGGGGCGGGGCTAAAGGGGAAATGGGCGGGGCTAGAGGGGGAGTGGGCGGGGCTAAGGGGTGGCTTTGCAGGGGTCCTGAGGAGATTTAGGGGGTTTGGGGCTTTTATTTGGGAATTTTGGGTCTTTAAGGGGATTTTTGGGGGTCTCTGGGGGGGTTTTTTTTGGAATTTTGGGGGTTTTGGGGGGTTTTTGGGGGGGAATTTGGGTCGGCAGGGCCGGGAGGGGGCGGGGCTAAAGGGGAAATGGGCGGGGCTAAGGGGTGGCTTTGCAGAGGTCCTGAGGAGATTTAGGGGGTTTGGGGCTTTTATTTGGGAATTTTGGGTCTTTAAGGGGATTTTTGGGGGTCTCTGGGGGGTTTTTTTTTGGAATTTTGAGGGTTTTGGGGGGTTTTTGGGGGGGAATTTGGGTCGGCAGGGCCGGGAGGGGGCGGGGCTAAAGGGGAAATGGGCGGGGCTAAGGGGTTGCTTTGCAGGGGTCCTGAGGAGATTTAGGGGGTTTGGGGCTTTTATTTGGGAATTTTGGGTCTTTAAGGGGATTTTTGGGGGTCTCTGGGGGGTTTTTTTTTGGAATTTTGGGGGTTTTGGGGGGTTTTTGGGGGGGAATTTGGGTCGGCAGGGCCGGGAGGGGGCGGGGCTAAAGGGGAAATGGGCGGGGCTAAGGGGTGGCTTTGCAGGGGTCCTGAGGAGATTTAGGGGGTTTGGGGCTTTTATTTGGGAATTTTGGGTCTTTAAGGGGATTTTTGGGGGTCTCTGGGGGGTTTTTTTTGGAATTTTGGGGGTTTTGGGGGGTTTTTGGGGGGGAATTTGGGTCGGCAGGGCCGGGAGGGGGCGGGGCTAAAGGGGAAATGGGCGGGGCTAGAGGGGGAGTGGGCGGGGCTAAGGGGTGGCTTTGCAGGGGTCCTGAGGAGATTTAGGGGGTTTGGGGCTTTTATTTGGGAATTTTGGGTCTTTAAGGGGATTTTTGGGGGTCTCTGGGGGGGGTTTTTTTGGAATTTTGGGGGTTTTGGGGGGTTTTTGGGGGGGAATTTGGGTCGGCAGGGCCGGGAGGGGGCGGGGCTAAAGGGGAAATGGGCGGGGCTAAGGGGTGGCTTTGCAGGGGTCCTGAGGAGATTTAGGGGGTTTGGGGCTTTTATTTGGGAATTTTGGGTCTTTAAGGGGATTTTTGGGGGTCTCTGGGGGGTTTTTTTTTGGAATTTTGGGGGTTTTGGGGGGTTTTTGGGGGGGAATTTGGGTCGGCAGGGCCGGGAGGGGGCGGGGCTAAAGGGGAAATGGGCGGGGCTAGAGGGGGAGTGGGCGGGGCTAAGGGGTGGCTTTGCAGGGGTCCTGAGGAGATTTAGGGGGTTTGGGGCTTTTATTTGGGAATTTTGGGTCTTTAAGGGGATTTTTGGGGGTCTCTGGGGGGGTTTTTTTTGGAATTTTGGGGGTTTTGGGGGGTTTTTGGGGGGGAATTTGGGTCGGCAGGGCCGGGAGGGGGCGGGGCTAAAGGGGAAATGGGCGGGGCTAAGGGGTGGCTTTGCAGGGGTCCTGAGGAGATTTAGGGGGTTTGGGGCTTTTATTTGGGAATTTTGGGTCTTTAAGGGGATTTTTGGGGGTCTCTGGGGGGTTTTTTTCTGGAATTTTGGGGGTTTTGGGGGGTTTTTGGGGGGGAATTTGGGTCGGCAGGGCCGGGAGGGGGCGGGGCTAAAGGGGAAATGGGCGGGGCTAAGGGGTGGCTTTGCAGGGGTCCTGAGGAGATTTAGGGGGTTTGGGGCTTTTATTTGGGAATGTTGGGTCTTTAAGGGGATTTTTGGGGGTCTCTGGGGGGTTTTTTTCTGGAATTTTGGGGGTTTTGGGGGGTTTTTGGGGGGGAATTTGGGTCGGCAGGGCCGGGAGGGGGCGGGGCTAAAGGGGAAATGGGCGGGGCTAGAGGGGGAGTGGGCGGGGCTAAGGGGTGGCTTTGCAGGGGTCCTGAGGAGATTTAGGGGGTTTGGGGCTTTTATTTGGGAATTTTGGGTCTTTAAGGGGATTTTTGGGGGTCTCTGGGGGGGTTTTTTTTGGAATTTTGGGGGTTTTGGGGGGTTTTTGGGGGGGAATTTGGGTCGGCAGGGCCGGGAGGGGGCGGGGCTAAAGGGGAAATGGGCGGGGCTAAGGGGTGGCTTTGCAGAGGTCCTGAGGAGATTTAGGGGGTTTGGGGCTTTTATTTGGGAATTTTGGGTCTTTAAGGGGATTTTTGGGGGTCTCTGGGGGGTTTTTTTTTGGAATTTTGGGGGTTTTGGGGGGTTTTTGGGGGGGAATTTGGGTCGGCAGGGCCGGGAGGGGGCGGGGCTAAAGGGGAAATGGGCGGGGCTAAGGTGTGGCTTTGCAGGGGTCCTGAGGAGATTTAGGGGGTTTGGGGCTTTTATTTGGGAATTTTGGGTCTTTAAGGGGATTTTTGGGGGTCTCTGGGGGGGTTTTTTTTTGGAATTTTGGGGGTTTTGGGGGGTTTTTGGGGGGGAATTTGGGTCGGCAGGGCCGGGAGGGGGCGGGGCTAAAGGGGAAATGGGCGGGGCTAGAGGGGGAGTGGGCGGGGCTAAGGGGTGGCTTTGCAGGGGTCCTGAGGAGATTTAGGGGGTTTGGGGCTTTTATTTGGGAATTTTGGGTCTTTAAGGGGATTTTTGGGGGTCTCTGGGGGGGTTTTTTTTTGGAATTTTGGGGGTTTTGGGGGGTTTTTGGGGGGGAATTTGGGTCGGCAGGGCCGGGAGGGGGCGGGGCTAAAGGGGAAATGGGCGGGGCTAAGGGGTGGCTTTGCAGGGGTCCTGAGGAGATTTAGGGGGTTTGGGGCTTTTATTTGGGAATTTTGGGTCTTTAAGGGGATTTTTGGGGGTCTCTGGGGGGGTTTTTTTTGGAATTTTGGGGGTTTTGGGGGGTTTTTGGGGGGGAATTTGGGTCGGCAGGGCCGGTAGGGGGCGGGGCTAAAGGGGAAATGGGCGGGGCTAAGGGGTGGCTTTGCAGGGGTCCTGAGGAGATTTAGGGGGTTTGGGGCTTTTATTTGGGAATGTTGGGTCTTTAAGGGGATGTTTGGGGGTCTCTGGGGGGTTTTTTTCTGGAATTTTGGGGGTTTTGGGGTGTTTTTGGGGGGGAATTTGGGTCGGCAGGGCCGGGAGGGGGCGGGGCTAAAGGGGAGATGGGCGGGGCTAGAGGGGGAGTGGGCGGGGCTAAGGGGTGGCTTTGCAGGGGTCCTGAGGAGATTTAGGGGGTTTGGGGCTTTTATTTGGGAATTTTGGGTCTTTAAGGGGATTTTTGGGGGTCTCTGGGGGGGTTTTTTTTGGAATTTTGGGGGTTTTGGGGGGTTTTTGGGGGGGAATTTGGGTCGGCAGGGCCGGGAGGGGGCGGGGCTAAAGGGGAAATGGGCGGGGCTAAGGGGTGGCTTTGCAGGGGTCCTGAGGAGATTTAGGGGGTTTGGGGCTTTTATTTGGGAATTTTGGGTCTTTAAGGGGATTTTTGGGGGTCTCTGGGGGGTTTTTTTCTGGAATTTTGGGGGTTTTGGGGGGTTTTTGGGGGGGAATTTGGGTCGGCAGGGCCAGGAGGGGGCGGGGCTAAAGGGGAAATGGGCGGGGCTAGAGGGGGAGTGGGCGGGGCTAAGGGGTGGCTTTGCAGGGGTCCTGAGGAGATTTAGGGGGTTTGGGGCTTTTATTTGGGAATTTTGGGTCTTTAAGGGGATTTTTGGGGGTCTCTGGGGGGGTTTTTTTTGGAATTTTGGGGGTTTTGGGGGGTTTTTGGGGGGGAATTTGGGTCGGCAGGGCCGGGAGGGGGCGGGGCTAAAGGGGAAATGGGCGGGGCTAAGGGGTGGCTTTGCAGGGGTCCTGAGGAGATTTAGGGGGTTTGGGGCTTTTATTTGGGAATTTTGGGTCTTTAAGGGGATTTTTGGGGGTCTCTGGGGGGTTTTTTTCTGGAATTTTGGGGGTTTTGGGGGGTTTTTGGGGGGGAATTTGGGTCGGCAGGGCCGGGAGGGGGCGGGGCTAAAGGGGAAATGGGCGGGGCTAAGGGGTGGCTTTGCAGGGGTCCTGAGGAGATTTAGGGGGTTTGGGGCTTTTATTTGGGAATGTTGGGTCTTTAAGGGGATTTTTGGGGGTCTCTGGGGGGTTTTTTTCTGGAATTTTGGGGGTTTTGGGGGGTTTTTGGGGGGGAATTTGGGTCGGCAGGGCCGGGAGGGGGCGGGGCTAAAGGGGAAATGGGCGGGGCTAGAGGGGGAGTGGGCGGGGCTAAGGGGTGGCTTTGCAGGGGTCCTGAGGAGATTTAGGGGGTTTGGGGCTTTTATTTGGGAATTTTGGGTCTTTAAGGGGATTTTTGGGGGTCTCTGGGGGGGTTTTTTTTGGAATTTTGGGGGTTTTGGGGGGTTTTTGGGGGGGAATTTGGGTCGGCAGGGCCGGGAGGGGGCGGGGCTAAAGGGGAAATGGGCGGGGCTAAGGGGTGGCTTTGCAGAGGTCCTGAGGAGATTTAGGGGGTTTGGGGCTTTTATTTGGGAATTTTGGGTCTTTAAGGGGATTTTTGGGGGTCTCTGGGGGGTTTTTTTTTGGAATTTTGGGGGTTTTGGGGGGTTTTTGGGGGGGAATTTGGGTCGGCAGGGCCGGGAGGGGGCGGGGCTAAAGGGGAAATGGGCGGGGCTAAGGGGTGGCTTTGCAGGGGTCCTGAGGAGATTTAGGGGGTTTGGGGCTTTTATTTGGGAATGTTGGGTCTTTAAGGGGATTTTTGGGGGTCTCTGGGGGGTTTTTTTCTGGAATTTTGGGGGTTTTGGGGGGTTTTTGGGGGGGAATTTGGGTCGGCAGGGCCGGGAGGGGGCGGGGCTAAAGGGGAAATGGGCGGGGCTAGAGGGGGAGTGGGCGGGGCTAAGGGGTGGCTTTGCAGGGGTCCTGAGGAGATTTAGGGGGTTTGGGGCTTTTATTTGGGAATTTTGGGTCTTTAAGGGGATTTTTGGGGGTCTCTGGGGGGGTTTTTTTTGGAATTTTGGGGGTTTTGGGGGGTTTTTGGGGGGGAATTTGGGTCGGCAGGGCCGGGAGGGGGCGGGGCTAAAGGGGAAATGGGCGGGGCTAGAGGGGGAGTGGGCGGGGCTAAGGGGTGGCTTTGCAGGGGTCCTGAGGAGATTTAGGGGGTTTGGGGCTTTTATTTGGGAATTTTGGGTCTTTAAGGGGATTTTTGGGGGTCTCTGGGGGGGTTTTTTTTTGGAATTTTGGGGGTTTTGGGGGGTTTTTGGGGGGGAATTTGGGTCGGCAGGGCCGGGAGGGGGCGGGGCTAAAGGGGAAATGGGCGGGGCTAAGGGGTGGCTTTGCAGGGGTCCTGAGGAGATTTAGGGGGTTTGGGGCTTTTATTTGGGAATTTTGGGTCTTTAAGGGGATTTTTGGGGGTCTCTGGGGGGGTTTTTTTTGGAATTTTGGGGGTTTTGGGGGGTTTTTGGGGGGGAATTTGGGTCGGCAGGGCCGGTAGGGGGCGGGGCTAAAGGGGAAATGGGCGGGGCTAAGGGGTGGCTTTGCAGGGGTCCTGAGGAGATTTAGGGGGTTTGGGGCTTTTATTTGGGAATGTTGGGTCTTTAAGGGGATGTTTGGGGGTCTCTGGGGGGTTTTTTTCTGGAATTTTGGGGGTTTTGGGGGGTTTTTGGGGGGGAATTTGGGTCGGCAGGGCCGGGAGGGGGCGGGGCTAAAGGGGAGATGGGCGGGGCTAGAGGGGGAGTGGGCGGGGCTAAGGGGTGGCTTTGCAGGGGTCCTGAGGAGATTTAGGGGGTTTGGGGCTTTTATTTGGGAATTTTGGGTCTTTAAGGGGATTTTTGGGGGTCTCTGGGGGGGTTTTTTTTGGAATTTTGGGGGTTTTGGGGGGTTTTTGGGGGGGAATTTGGGTCGGCAGGGCCGGGAGGGGGCGGGGCTAAAGGGGAAATGGGCGGGGCTAAGGGGTGGCTTTGCAGGGGTCCTGAGGAGATTTAGGGGGTTTGGGGCTTTTATTTGGGAATTTTGGGTCTTTAAGGGGATTTTTGGGGGTCTCTGGGGGGGTTTTTTTTGGAATTTTGGGGGTTTTGGGGGGTTTTTGGGGGGGAATTTGGGTCGGCAGGGCCGGGAGGGGGCGGGGCTAAAGGGGAAATGGGCGGGGCTAAGGGGTGGCTTTGCAGGGGTCCTGAGGAGATTTAGGGGGTTTGGGGCTTTTATTTGGGAATTTTGGGTCTTTAAGGGGATTTTTGGGGGTCTCTGGGGGGGGTTTTTTTGGAATTTTGGGGGTTTTGGGGGGTTTTTGGGGGGGAATTTGGGTCGGCAGGGCCGGGAGGGGGCGGGGCTAAAGGGGAAATGGGCGGGGCTAGAGGGGGAGTGGGCGGGGCTAAGGGGTGGCTTTGCAGGGGTCCTGAGGAGATTTAGGGGGTTTGGGGCTTTTATTTGGGAATGTTGGGTCTTTAAGGGGATTTTTGGGGGTCTCTGGGGGGGTTTTTTTTGGAATTTTGGGGGTTTTGGGGGGTTTTTGGGGGGGAATTTGGGTCGGCAGGGCCGGGAGGGGGCGAGGCTAAAGGGGAAATGGGCGGGGCTAAGGTGTGGCTTTGCAGGGGTCCTGAGGAGATTTAGGGGGTTTGGGGCTTTTATTTGGGAATGTTGGGTCTTTAAGGGGATTTTTGGGGGTCTCTGGGGGGGTTTTTTTTGGAATTTTGGGGGTTTTGGGGGGTTTTTGGGGGGGAATTTGGGTCGGCAGGGCCGGGAGGGGGCGGGGCTAAAGGGGAAATGGGCGGGGCTAAGGTGTGGCTTTGCAGGGGTCCTGAGGAGATTTAGGGGGTTTGGGGCTTTTATTTGGGAATGTTGGGTCTTTAAGGGGATGTTTGGGGGTCTCTGGGGGGTTTTTTTCTGGAATTTTGGGGGTTTTGGGGGGTTTTTGGGGGGGAATTTGGGTCGGCAGGGCCGGGAGGGGGCGGGGCTAAAAGGGAAATGGGCGGGGCTAGAATCGGAGTGGGCGGGGCTAAGGGGTGGCTTTGCAGGGGTCCTGAGGAGATTTAGGGGGTTTGGGGCTTTTATTTGGGAATTTTGGGTCTTTAAGGGGATTTTTGGGGGTCTCTGGGGGGGTTTTTTTTTGGAATTTTGGGGGTTTTGGGGGGTTTTTGGGGGGGAATTTGGGTCGGCAGGGCCGGGAGGGGGCGGGGCTAAAGGGGAAATGGGCGGGGCTAAGGTGTGGCTTTGCAGGGGTCCTGAGGAGATTTAGGGGGTTTGGGGCTTTTATTTGGGAATTTTGGGCCTTTAAGGGGATTTTTGGGGGTCTCTGGGGGGTTTTGTTTTGGAATTTAGGGGGTTTTGGGGGGTTTTTGGGGGGGAATTTGGGTCGGCAGGGCCGGGAGGGGGCGGGGCTAAAGGGGAAATGGGCGGGGCTAGAGGGGGAGTGGGCGGGGCTAAGGGGTGGCTTTGCAGGGGTCCTGAGGAGATTTAGGGGGTTTGGGGCTTTTATTTGGGAATTTTGGGTCTTTAAGGGGATTTTTGGGGGTCTCTGGGGGGGTTTTTTTTGGAATTTTGGGGGTTTTGGGGGGTTTTTGGGGGGGAATTTGGGTCGGCAGGGCCGGGAGGGGGCGGGGCTAAAGGGGAAATGGGCGGGGCTAAGGGGTGGCTTTGCCGGGGTCCTGAGGAGATTTAGGGGGTTTGGGGCTTTTATTTGGGAATGTTGGGTCTTTAAGGGGATTTTTGGGGGTCTCTGGGGGGTTTTTTTCTGGAATTTTGGGGGTTTTGGGGGGTTTTTGGGGGGGAATTTGGGTCGGCAGGGCCGGGAGGGGGCGGGGCTAAAGGGGAAATGGGCGGGGCTAAGGGGTGGCTGTGCAGGGGTCCTGAGGAGATTTAGGGGGTTTGGGGCTTTTATTTGGGAATTTTGGGTCTTTAAGGGGATTTTTGGGGGTCTCTGGGGGGGTTTTTTTTGGAATTTTGGGGGTTTTGGGGGGTTTTTGGGGGGGAATTTGGGTCGGCAGGGCCGGGAGGGGGCGGGGCTAAAGGGGAAATGGGCGGGGCTAAGGGGTGGCTTTGCAGGGGTCCTGAGGAGATTTAGGGGGTTTGGGGCTTTTATTTGGGAATTTTGGGTCTTTAAGGGGATTTTTGGGGGTCTCTGGGGGGTTTTTCTTGGAATTTTGGGGGTTTTGGGGGGTTTTTGGGGGGGAATTTGGGTCGGCAGGGCCGGGAGGGGGCGGGGCTAAAGGGGAAATGGGCGGGGCTAGAGGGGGAGTGGGCGGGGCTAAGGGGTGGCTTTGCAGGGGTCCTGAGGAGATTTAGGGGGTTTGGGGCTTTTATTTGGGAATTTTGGGTCTTTAAGGGGATTTTTGGGGGTCTCTGGGGGGTTTTTTTTGGAATTTTGGGGGTTTTGGGGGGTTTTTGGGGGGGAATTTGGGTCGGCAGGGCCGGGAGGGGGCGGGGCTAAAGGGGAAATGGGCGGGGCTAAGGGGTGGCTTTGCAGGGGTCCTGAGGAGATTTAGGGGGTTTGGGGCTTTTATTTGGGAATTTTGGGTCTTTAAGGGGATTTTTGGGGGTCTCTGGGGGGTTTTTTTTTGGAATTTTGGGGGTTTTGGGGGGTTTTTGGGGGGGAATTTGGGTCGGCAGGGCCGGGAGGGGGCGGGGCTAAAGGGGAAATGGGCGGGGCTAAGGGGTGGTTTTGCAGGGGTCCTGAGGAGATTTAGGGGGTTTGGGGCTTTTATTTGGGAATTTTGGGTCTTTAAGGGGATTTTTGGGGGTCTCTGGGGGGGTTTTTTTTGGAATTTTGGGGGTTTTGGGGGGTTTTTGGGGGGGAATTTGGGTCGGCAGGGCCGGGAGGGGGCGGGGCTAAAGGGGAAATGGGCGGGGCTAGAATGGGAGTGGGCGGGGCTAAGGGGTGGCTTTGCAGGGGTCCTGAGGAGATTTAGGGGGTTTGGGGCTTTTATTTGGGAATTTTGGGTCTTTAAGGGGATTTTTGGGGGTCTCTGGGAGGGTTTTTTTTGGAATTTTGGGGGTTTTGGGGGGTTTTTGGGGGGGAATTTGGGTCGGCAGGGCCGGGAGGGGGCGGGGCTAAAGGGGAAATGGGCGGGGCTAAGGGGTGGCTTTGCAGGGGTCCTGAGGAGATTTAGGGGGTTTGGGGCTTTTATTTGGGAATTTTGGGTCTTTAAGGGGATTTTTGGGGGTCTCTGGGGGGTTTTTTTTTGGAATTTTGGGGGTTTTGGGGGGTTTTTGGGGGGGAATTTGGGTCGGCAGGGCCGGGAGGGGGCGGGGCTAAAGGGGAAATGGGCGGGGCTAAGGGGTGGCTTTGCAGGGGTCCTGAGGAGATTTAGGGGGTTTGGGGCTTTTATTTGGGAATGTTGGGTCTTTAAGGGGATGTTTGGGGGTCTCTGGGGGGTTTTTTTCTGGAATTTTGGGGGTTTTGGGGGGTTTTTGGGGGGGAATTTGGGTCGGCAGGGCCGGGAGGGGGCGGGGCTAAAGGGGAAATGGGCGGGGCTAGAGGGGGAGTGGGCGGGGCTACGGGGTGGCTTTGCAGGGGTCCTGAGGAGATTTAGGGGGTTTGGGGCTTTTATTTGGGAATTTTGGGTCTTTAAGGGGATTTTTGGGGGTCTCTGGGGGGGTTTTTTTTGGAATTTTGGGGGTTTTGGGGGGTTTTTGGGGGGGAATTTGGGTCGGCAGGGCCGGGAGGGGGCGGGGCTAAAGGGGAGATGGGCGGGGCTAGAGGGGGAGTGGGCGGGGCTAAGGGGTGGCTTTGCAGGGGTCCTGAGGAGATTTAGGGGGTTTGGGGCTTTTATTTGGGAATTTTGGGTCTTTAAGGGGATTTTTGGGGGTCTCTGGGGGGGTTTTTTTTGGAATTTTGGGGGTTTTGGGGGGTTTTTGGGGGGGAATTTGGGTCGGCAGGGCCGGGAGGGGGCGGGGCTAAAGGGGAAATGGGCGGGGTTAAGGGGTGGCTTTGCAGGGGTCCTGAGGAGATTTAGGGGCTTTGGGGCTTTTATTTGGGAATGTTGGGTCTTTAAGGGGATTTTTGGGGGTCTCTGGGGGGTTTTTTTTTGGAATTTTGGGGGTTTTGGGGGGTTTTTGGGGGGGAATTTGGGTCGGCAGGGCCGGGAGGGGGCGGGGCTAAAGGGGAAATGGGCGGGGCTAAGGTGTGGCTTTGCAGGGGTCCTGAGGAGATTTAGGGGGTTTGGGGCTTTTATTTGGGAATTTTGGGTCTTTAAGGGGATGTTTGGGGGTCTCTGGGGGGTTTTTTTCTGGAATTTTGGGGGTTTTGGGGGGTTTTTGGGGGGGAATTTGGGTCGGCAGGGCCGGGAGGGGGCGGGGCTAAAGGGGAAATGGGCGGGGCTAGAGGGGGAGTGGGCGGGGCTAAGGGGTGGCTTTGCAGGGGTCCTGAGGAGATTTAGGGGGTTTGGGGCTTTTATTTGGGAATTTTGGGTCTTTAAGGGGATTTTTGGGGGTCTCGGGGGGGTTTTTTTTGGAATTTTGGGGGTTTTGGGGGGTTTTTGGGGGGGAATTTGGGTCGGCAGGGCCGGGAGGGGGCGGGGCTAAAGGGGAAATGGGCGGGGCTAAGGTGTGGCTTTGCAGGGGTCCTGAGGAGATTTAGGGGGTTTGGGGCTTTTATTTGGGAATTTTGGGCCTTTAAGGGGATTTTTGGGGGTCTCTGGGGGGTTTTTTTTTTGAATTTTGGGGGTTTTGGGGGGTTTTTGGGGGGGAATTTGGGTCGGCAGGGCCGGGAGGGGGCGGGGCTAAAGGGGAAATGGGCGGGGCTAGAGGGGGAGTGGGCGGGGCTAAGGGGTGGCTTTGCAGGGGTCCTGAGGAGATTTAGGGGGTTTGGGGCTTTTATTTGGGAATTTTGGGTCTTTAAGGGGATTTTTGGGGGTCTCTGGGGGGGTTTTTTTTGGAATTTTGGGGGTTTTGGGGGGTTTTTGGGGGGGAATTTGGGTCGGCAGGGCCGGGAGGGGGCGGGGCTAAAGGGGAAATGGGCGGGGCTAAGGTGTGGCTCTGCCGGGGTCCTGAGGAGATTTAGGGGGTTTGGGGCTTTTATTTGGGAATTTTGGGTCTTTAAGGGGATTTTTGGGGGTCTCTGGGGGGTTTTTTTCTGGAATTTTGGGGGTTTTGGGGGGTTTTTGGGGGGGAATTTGGGTCGGCAGGGCCGGGAGGGGGCGGGGCTAAAGGGGAAATGGGCGGGGCTAAGGGGTGGCTGTGCAGGGGTCCTGAGGAGATTTAGGGGGTTTGGGGCTTTTATTTGGGAATTTTGGGTCTTTAAGGGGATTTTTGGGGGTCTCTGGGGGGGTTTTTTTTGGAATTTTGGGGGTTTTGGGGGGTTTTTGGGGGGGAATTTGGGTCGGCAGGGCCGGGAGGGGGCGGGGCTAAAGGGGAAATGGGCGGGGCTAAGGGGTGGCTTTGCAGGGGTCCTGAGGAGATTTAGGGGGTTTGGGGCTTTTATTTGGGAATTTTGGGTCTTTAAGGGGATTTTTGGGGGTCTCTGGGGGGTTTTTTTTGGAATTTTGGGGGTTTTGGGGGGTTTTTGGGGGGGAATTTGGGTCGGCAGGGCCGGGAGGGGGCGGGGCTAAAGGGGAAATGGGCGGGGCTAAGGGGTGGCTTTGCAGGGGTCCTGAGGAGATTTAGGGGGTTTGGGGCTTTTATTTGGGAATTTTGGGTCTTTAAGGGGATTTTTGGGGGTCTCTGGGGGTTTTTTTTTTGGAATTTTGGGGGTTTTGGGGGGTTTTTGGGGGGGAATTTGGGTCGGCAGGGCCGGGAGGGGGCGGGGCTAAAGGGGAAATGGGCGGGGCTAGAGGTGGAGTGGGCGGGGCTAAGGGGTGGCTTTGCAGGGGTCCTGAGGAGATTTAGGGGGTTTGGGGCTTTTATTTGGGAATTTTGGGTCTTTAAGGGGATTTTTGGGGGTCTCTGGGGGGGTTTTTTTTGGAATTTTGGGGGTTTTGGGGGGTTTTTGGGGGGGAATTTGGGTCGGCAGGGCCGGGAGGGGGCGGGGCTAAAGGGGAAATGGGCGGGGCTAAGGGGTGGCTTTGCAGGGGTCCTGAGGAGATTTAGGGGGTTTGGGGCTTTTATTTGGGAATGTTGGGTCTTTAAGGGGATTTTTGGGGGTCTCTGGGGGGTTTTTTTCTGGAATTTTGGGGGTTTTGGGGGGTTTTTGGGGGGGAATTTGGGTCGGCAGGGCCGGGAGGGGGCGGGGCTAAAGGGGAAATGGGCGGGGCTAGAGGGGGAGTGGGCGGGGCTAAGGGGTGGCTTTGCAGGGGTCCTGAGGAGATTTAGGGGGTTTGGGGCTTTTATTTGGGAATTTTGGGTCTTTAAGGGGATTTTTGGGGGTCTCTGGGGGGGTTTTTTTTGGAATTTTGGGGGTTTTGGGGGGTTTTTGGGGGGGAATTTGGGTCGGCAGGGCCGGGAGGGGGCGGGGCTAAAGGGGAAATGGGCGAGGCTAAGGGGTGGCTTTGCAGGGGTCCTGAGGAGATTTAGGGGGTTTGGGGCTTTTATTTGGGAATTTTGGGTCTTTAAGGGGATTTTTGGGGGTCTCTGGGGCGTTTTTTTTTGGAATTTTGGGGGTTTTGGGGGGTTTTTGGGGGGGAATTTGGGTCGTCAGGGCCGGGAGGGGGCGGGGCTAAAGGGGAAATGGGCGGGGCTAGAGGGGGAGTGGGCGGGGCTAAGGGGTGGCTTTGCAGGGGTCCTGAGGAGATTTAGGGGGTTTGGGGCTTTTATTTGGGAATTTTGGGTCTTTAAGGGGATTTTTGGGGGTCTCTGGGGGGGTTTTTTTTGGAATTTTGGGGGTTTTGGGGGGTTTTTGGGGGGGAATTTGGGTCGGCAGGGCCGGGAGGGGGCGGAGCTAAAGGGGAAATGGGCGGGGCTAAGGTGTGGCTTTGCAGGGGTCCTGAGGAGATTTAGGGGGTTTGGGGCTTTTATTTGGGAATTTTGGGTCTTTAAGGGGATTTTTGGGGGTCTCTGGGGGGGTTTTTTTTGGAATTTTGGGGGTTTTGGGGGGTTTTTGGGGGGGAATTTGGGTCGGCAGGGCCGGGAGGGGGCGGGGCTAAAGGGGAAATGGGCGGGGCTAAGGGGTGGCTTTGCAGGGGTCCTGAGGAGATTTAGGGGGTTTGGGGCTTTTATTTGGGAATGTTGGGTCTTTAAGGGGTATTTTGGGGGTCTCTGGGGGGGTTTTTTCTGGAATTTTGGGGGTTTTGGAGGGTTTTTGGGGGGGAATTTGGGTCGGCAGGGCCGGGAGGGGGCGGGGCTAAAGGGGAAATGGGCGGGGCTAGAGGGGGAGTGGGCGGGGCTAAGGGGTGGCTTTGCAGGGGTCCTGAGGAGATTTAGGGGGTTTGGGGCTTTTATTTGGGAATTTTGGGTCTTTAAGGGGATTTTTGGGGATCTCTGGGGGGTTTTTTTTTGGAATTTTGGGGGTTTTGGGGGGTTTTTGGGGAGGAATTTGGGTCGGCAGGGCCGGGAGGGGGCGGGGCTAAAGGGGAAATGGGCGGGGCTAGAGGGGGAGTGGGCGGGGCTAAGGGGTGGCTTTGCAGGGGTCCTGAGGAGATTTAGGGGGTTTGGGGCTTTTTTTGGGGAATTTTGGGTCTTTAAGGGGATTTTTGGGGGTCTCTGGGGGCTTTTTTTTGGAATTTTGGGGGTTTTGGGGGGTTTTTGGGGGGGAATTTGGGTCGGCAGGGCCGGGAGGGGGCGGGGCTAAAGGGGAAATGGGCGGGGCTAAGGTGTGGCTTTGCAGGGGTCCTGAGGAGATTTAGGGGGTTTGGGGCTTTTATTTGGGAATTTTGGGTCTTTAAGGGGATTTTTGGGGGTCTCTGGGGGGGTTTTTTTTGGAATTTTGGGGGTTTTGGGGGGTTTTTGGGGGGGAATTTGGGTCGGCAGGGCCGGGAGGGGGCGGGGCTAAAGGGGAAATGGGCGGGGCTAAGGGGTGGCTTTGCAGGGGTCCTGAGGAGATTTAGGGGGTTTGGGGCTTTTATTTGGGAATTTTGGGTCTTTAAGGGGATTTTTGGGGGTCTCTGGGGGGGTTTTTTTTGGAATTTTGGGGGTTTTGGGGGGTTTTTGGGGGGGAATTTGGGTCGGCAGGGCCGGGAGGGGGCGGGGCTAAAGGGGAAATGGGCGAGGCTAAGGGGTGGCTTTGCAGGGGTCCTGAGGAGATTTAGGGGGTTTGGGGCTTTTATTTGGGAATTTTGGGTCTTTAAGGGGATTTTTGGGGGTCTCTGGGGGGTTTTTTTTTTGAATTTTGGGGGTTTTGGGGGGTTTTTGGGGGGGAATTTGGGTCGGCAGGGCCGGGAGGGGGCGGGGCTAAAGGGGAAATGGGCGGGGCTAAGGGGTGGCTTTGCAGGGGTCCTGAGGAGATTTAGGGGGTTTGGGGCTTTTATTTGGGAATTTTGGGTCTTTAAGGGGATTTTTGGGGGTCTCTGGGGCGTTTTTTTTTGGAATTTTGGGGGTTTTGGGGGGTTTTTGGGGGGGAATTTGGGTCGGCAGGGCCGGGAGGGGGCGGGGCTAAAGGGGAAATGGGCGGGGCTAGAGGGGGAGTGGGCGGGGCTAAGGGGTGGCTTTGCAGGGGTCCTGAGGAGATTTAGGGGGTTTGGGGCTTTTATTTGGGAATTTTGGGTCTTTAAGGGGATTTTTGGGGGTCTCTGGGGGGGTTTTTTTTGGAATTTTGGGGGTTTTGGGGGGTTTTTGGGGGGGAATTTGGGTCGGCAGGGCCGGGAGGGGGCGGAGCTAAAGGGGAAATGGGCGGGGCTAAGGTGTGGCTTTGCAGGGGTCCTGAGGAGATTTAGGGGGTTTGGGGCTTTTATTTGGGAATTTTGGGTCTTTAAGGGGATTTTTGGGGGTCTCTGGGGGGGTTTTTTTTGGAATTTTGGGGGTTTTGGGGGGTTTTTGGGGGGGAATTTGGGTCGGCAGGGCCGGGAGGGGGCGGGGCTAAAGGGGAAATGGGCGGGGCTAAGGGGTGGCTTTGCAGGGGTCCTGAGGAGATTTAGGGGGTTTGGGGCTTTTATTTGGGAATGTTGGGTCTTTAAGGGGTATTTTGGGGGTCTCTGGGGGGTTTTTTTCTGGAATTTTGGGGGTTTTGGAGGGTTTTTGGGGGGGAATTTGGGTCGGCAGGGCCGGGAGGGGGCGGGGCTAAAGGGGAAATGGGCGGGGCTAGAGGGGGAGTGGGCGGGGCTAAGGGGTGGCTTTGCAGGGGTCCTGAGGAGATTTAGGGGGTTTGGGGCTTTTATTTGGGAATTTTGGGTCTTTAAGGGGATTTTTGGGGATCTCTGGGGGGTTTTTTTTGGAATTTTGGGGGTTTTGGGGGGTTTTTGGGGAGGAATTTGGGTCGGCAGGGCCGGGAGGGGGCGGGGCTAAAGGGGAAATGGGCGGGGCTAGAGGGGGAGTGGGCGGGGCTAAGGGGTGGCTTTGCAGGGGTCCTGAGGAGATTTAGGGGGTTTGGGGCTTTTTTTGGGGAATTTTGGGTCTTTAAGGGGATTTTTGGGGGTCTCTGGGGGCTTTTTTTTGGAATTTTGGGGGTTTTGGGGGGTTTTTGGGGGGGAATTTGGGTCGGCAGGGCCGGGAGGGGGCGGGGCTAAAGGGGAAATGGGCGGGGCTAAGGTGTGGCTTTGCAGGGGTCCTGAGGAGATTTAGGGGGTTTGGGGCTTTTATTTGGGAATTTTGGGTCTTTAAGGGGATTTTTGGGGGTCTCTGGGGGGGTTTTTTTTGGAATTTTGGGGGTTTTGGGGGGTTTTTGGGGGGGAATTTGGGTCGGCAGGGCCGGGAGGGGGCGGGGCTAAAGGGGAAATGGGCGGGGCTAAGGGGTGGCTTTGCAGGGGTCCTGAGGAGATTTAGGGGGTTTGGGGCTTTTATTTGGGAATTTTGGGTCTTTAAGGGGATTTTTGGGGGTCTCTGGGGGGGTTTTTTTTGGAATTTTGGGGGTTTTGGGGGGTTTTTGGGGGGGAATTTGGGTCGGCAGGGCCGGGAGGGGGCGGGGCTAAAGGGGAAATGGGCGGGGCTAAGGGGTGGCTTTGCAGGGGTCCTGAGGAGATTTAGGGGGTTTGGGGCTTTTATTTGGGAATGTTGGGTCTTTAAGGGGATTTTTGGGGGTCTCTGGGGGGTTTTTTTCTGGAATTTTGGGGGTTTTGGGGGGTTTTTGGGGGGGAATTTGGGTCGGCAGGGCCGGGAGGGGGCGGGGCTAAAGGGGAAATGGGCGGGGCTAAGGGGTGGCTTTGCAGGGGTCCTGAGGAGATTTAGGGGGTTTGGGGCTTTTATTTGGGAATTTTGGGTCTTTAAGGGGATTTTTGGGGGTCTCTGGGGGGTTTTTTTCTGGAATTTTGGGGGTTTTGGGGGGTTTTTGGGGGGGAATTTGGGTCGGCAGGGCCGGGAGGGGGCGGGGCTAAAGGGGAAATGGGCGGGGCTAGAGGGGGAGTGGGCGGGGCTAAGGGGTGGCTTTGCAGGGGTCCTGAGGAGATTTAGGGGGTTTGGGGCTTTTATTTGGGAATTTTGGGTCTTTAAGGGGATTTTTGGGGGTCTCTGGGGGGGTTTTTTTTGGAATTTTGGGGGTTTTGGGGGGTTTTTGGGGGGGAATTTGGGTCGGCAGGGCCGGGAGGGGGCGGGGCTAAAGGGGAAATGGGCGGGGCTAAGGGGTGGCTTTGCAGGGGTCCTGAGGAGATTTAGGGGGTTTGGGGCTTTTATTTGGGAATTTTGGGTCTTTAAGGGGATTTTTGGGGGTCTCTGGGGGGTTTTTTTCTGGAATTTTGGGGGTTTTGGGGGGTTTTTGGGGGGGAATTTGGGTCGGCAGGGCCGGGAGCGGGCGGGGCTAAAGGGGAAATGGGCGGGGCTAAGGGGTGGCTTTGCAGGGGTCCTGAGGAGATTTAGGGGGTTTGGGGCTTTTATTTGGGAATTTTGGGTCTTTAAGGGGATTTTTGGGGGTCTCTGGGGGGGTTTTTTTCTGGAATTTTGGGGGTTTTGGGGGGTTTTTGGGGGGGAATTTGGGTCGGCAGGGCCGGGAGGGGGCGGGGCTAAAGGGGAAATGGGTGGGGCTAGAGGGGGAGTGGGCGGGGCTAAGGGGTGGCTTTGCAGGGGTCCTGAGGAGATTTAGGGGGTTTGGGGCTTTTATTTGGGAATTTTGGGTCTTTAAGGGGATTTTTGGGGGTCTCTGGGGGGTTTTTTTCTGGAATTTTGGGGGTTTTGGGGGGTTTTTGGGGGGGAATTTGGGTCGGCAGGGCCGGGAGGGGGCGGGGCTAAAGGGGAAATGGGCGGGGCTAGAGGGGGAGTGGGCGGGGCTAAGGGGTGGCTTTGCAGGGGTCCTGAGGAGATTTAGGGGGTTTGGGGCTTTTATTTGGGAATTTTGGGTCTTTAAGGGGATTTTTGGGGGTCTCTGGGGGGTTTTTTTTTGGAATTTTGGGGGTTTTGGGGGGTTTTTGGGGGGGAATTTGGGTCGGCAGGGCCGGGAGGGGGCGGGGCTAAAGGGGAAATGGGCGGGGCTAAGGGGTGGCTTTGCAGGGGTCCTGAGGAGATTTAGGGGGTTTGGGGCTTTTATTTGGGAATTTTGGGTCTTTAAGGGGATTTTTGGGGGTCTCTGGGGGGTTTTTTTCTGGAATTTTGGGGGTTTTGGGGGGTTTTTGGGGGGGAATTTGGGTCGGCAGGGCCGGGAGCGGGCGGGGCTAAAGGGGAAATGGGCGGGGCTAAGGGGTGGCTTTGCAGGGGTCCTGAGGAGATTTAGGGGGTTTGGGGCTTTTATTTGGGAATTTTGGGTCTTTAAGGGGATTTTTGGGGGTCTCTGGGGGGGTTTTTTTCTGGAATTTTGGGGGTTTTGGGGGGTTTTTGGGGGGGAATTTGGGTCGGCAGGGCCGGGAGGGGGCGGGGCTAAAGGGGAAATGGGCGGGGCTAAGGGGTGGCTTTGCAGGGGTCCTGAGGAGATTTAGGGGGTTTGGGGCTTTTATTTGGGAATTTTGGGTCTTTAAGGGGATTTTTGGGGGTCTCTGGGGGGTTTTTTTTCTGGAATTTTGGGGGTTTTGGGGGGTTTTTGGGGGGGAATTTGGGTCGGCAGGGCCGGGAGGGGGCGGGGCTAAAGGGGAAATGGGCGGGGCTAGAGGGGGAGTGGGCGGGGCTAAGGGGTGGCTTTGCAGGGGTCCTGAGGAGATTTAGGGGGTTTGGGGCTTTTATTTGGGAATTTTGGGTCTTTAAGGGGATTTTTGGGGGTCTCTGGGGGGGTTTTTTTTGGAATTTTGGGGGTTTTGGGGGGTTTTTGGGGGGGAATTTGGGTCGGCAGGGCCGGGAGGGGGCGGGGCTAAAGGGGAAATGGGCGGGGCTAAGGGGTGGCTTTGCAGGGGTCCTGAGGAGATTTAGGGGGTTTGGGGCTTTTTTTGGGGAATTTTGGGTCTTTAAGGGGATTTTTGGGGGTCTCTGGGGGCTTTTTTTTGGAATTTTGGGGGTTTTGGGGGGTTTTTGGGGGGGAATTTGGGTCGGCAGGGCCAGGAGGGGGCGGGGCTAAAGGGGAAATGGGCGGGGCTAAGGTGTGGCTTTGCAGGGGTCCTGAGGAGATTTAGGGGGTTTGGGGCTTTTATTTGGGAATTTTGGGTCTTTAAGGGGATTTTTGGGGGTCTCTGGGGGGGTTTTTTTTGGAATTTTGGGGGTTTTGGGGGGTTTTTGGGGGGGAATTTGGGTCGGCAGGGCCGGGAGGGGGCGGGGCTAAAGGGGAAATGGGCGGGGCTAAGGGGTGGCTTTGCAGGGGTCCTGAGGAGATTTAGGGGGTTTGGGGCTTTTATTTGGGAATTTTGGGTCTTTAAGGGGATTTTTGGGGGTCTCTGGGGGGGTTTTTTTTGGAATTTTGGGGGTTTTGGGGGGTTTTTGGGGGGGAATTTGGGTCGGCAGGGCCGGGAGGGGGCGGGGCTAAAGGGGAAATGGGCGGGGCTAAGGGGTGGCTTTGCAGGGGTCCTGAGGAGATTTAGGGGGTTTGGGGCTTTTATTTGGGAATGTTGGGTCTTTAAGGGGATTTTTGGGGGTCTCTGGGGGGTTTTTTTCTGGAATTTTGGGGGTTTTGGGGGGTTTTTGGGGGGGAATTTGGGTCGGCAGGGCCGGGAGGGGGCGGGGCTAAAGGGGAAATGGGCGGGGCTAAGGGGTGGCTTTGCAGGGGTCCTGAGGAGATTTAGGGGGTTTGGGGCTTTTATTTGGGAATTTTGGGTCTTTAAGGGGATTTTTGGGGGTCTCTGGGGGTTTTTTTTCTCGAATTTTGGGGGTTTTGGGGGGTTTTTGGGGGGGAATTTGGGTCGGCAGGGCCAGGAGGGGGCGGGGCTAAAGGGGAAATGGGCGGGGCTAGAGGGGGAGTGGGCGGGGCTAAGGGGTGGCTTTGCAGGGGTCCTGAGGAGATTTAGGGGGTTTGGGGCTTTTATTTGGGAATTTTGGGTCTTTAAGGGGATTTTTGGGGGTCTCTGGGGGGGTTTTTTTTGGAATTTTGGGGGTTTTGGGGGGTTTTTGGGGGGGAATTTGGGTCGGCAGGGCCGGGAGGGGGCGGGGCTAAAGGGGAAATGGGCGGGGCTAAGGGGTGGCTTTGCAGGGGTCCTGAGGAGATTTAGGGGGTTTGGGGCTTTTATTTGGGAATTTTGGGTCTTTAAGGGGATTTTTGGGGGTCTCTGGGGGGTTTTTTTTTGGAATTTTGGGGGTTTTGGGGGGTTTTTGGGGGGGAATTTGGGTCGGCAGGGCCGGGAGGGGGCGGGGCTAAAGGGGAAATGGGCGGGGCTAAGGGGTGGCTTTGCAGGGGTCCTGAGGAGATTTAGGGGGTTTGGGGCTTTTATTTGGGAATGTTGGGTCTTTAAGGGGATTTTTGGGGGTCTCTGGGGGGTTTTTTTCTGGAATTTTGGGGGTTTTGGGGGGTTTTTGGGGGGGAATTTGGGTCGGCAGGGCCGGGAGGGGGCGGGGCTAAAGGGGAAATGGGCGGGGCTAGAGGGGGAGTGGGCGGGGCTAAGGGGTGGCTTTGCAGGGGTCCTGAGGAGATTTAGGGGGTTTGGGGCTTTTATTTGGGAATTTTGGGTCTTTAAGGGGATTTTTGGGGGTCTCTGGGGGGGTTTTTTTTGGAATTTTGGGGGTTTTGGGGGGTTTTTGGGGGGGAATTTGGGTCGGCAGGGCCGGGAGGGGGCGGGGCTAAAGGGGAAATGGGCGGGGCTAAGGGGTGGCTTTGCAGAGGTCCTGAGGAGATTTAGGGGGTTTGGGGCTTTTATTTGGGAATTTTGGGTCTTTAAGGGGATTTTTGGGGGTCTCTGGGGGGTTTTTTTTTGGAATTTTGGGGGTTTTGGGGGGTTTTTGGGGGGGAATTTGGGTCGGCAGGGCCGGGAGGGGGCGGGGCTAAAGGGGAAATGGGCGGGGCTAAGGGGTTGCTTTGCAGGGGTCCTGAGGAGATTTAGGGGGTTTGGGGCTTTTATTTGGGAATTTTGGGTCTTTAAGGGGATTTTTGGGGGTCTCTGGGGGGTTTTTTTTTGGAATTTTGGGGGTTTTGGGGGGTTTTTGGGGGGGAATTTGGGTCGGCAGGGCCGGGAGGGGGCGGGGCTAAAGGGGAAATGGGCGGGGCTAAGGGGTGGCTTTGCAGGGGTCCTGAGGAGATTTAGGGGGTTTGGGGCTTTTATTTGGGAATTTTGGGTCTTTAAGGGGATTTTTGGGGGTCTCTGGGGGGTTTTTTTTGGAATTTTGGGGGTTTTGGGGGGTTTTTGGGGGGGAATTTGGGTCGGCAGGGCCGGGAGGGGGCGGGGCTAAAGGGGAAATGGGCGGGGCTAGAGGGGGAGTGGGCGGGGCTAAGGGGTGGCTTTGCAGGGGTCCTGAGGAGATTTAGGGGGTTTGGGGCTTTTATTTGGGAATTTTGGGTCTTTAAGGGGATTTTTGGGGGTCTCTGGGGGGGTTTTTTTTGGAATTTTGGGGGTTTTGGGGGGTTTTTGGGGGGGAATTTGGGTCGGCAGGGCCGGGAGGGGGCGGGGCTAAAGGGGAAATGGGCGGGGCTAAGGGGTGGCTTTGCAGGGGTCCTGAGGAGATTTAGGGGGTTTGGGGCTTTTATTTGGGAATTTTGGGTCTTTAAGGGGATTTTTGGGGGTCTCTGGGGGGTTTTTTTTTGGAATTTTGGGGGTTTTGGGGGGTTTTTGGGGGGGAATTTGGGTCGGCAGGGCCGGGAGGGGGCGGGGCTAAAGGGGAAATGGGCGGGGCTAGAGGGGGAGTGGGCGGGGCTAAGGGGTGGCTTTGCAGGGGTCCTGAGGAGATTTAGGGGGTTTGGGGCTTTTATTTGGGAATTTTGGGTCTTTAAGGGGATTTTTGGGGGTCTCTGGGGGGGTTTTTTTTGGAATTTTGGGGGTTTTGGGGGGTTTTTGGGGGGGAATTTGGGTCGGCAGGGCCGGGAGGGGGCGGGGCTAAAGGGGAAATGGGCGGGGCTAAGGGGTGGCTTTGCAGGGGTCCTGAGGAGATTTAGGGGGTTTGGGGCTTTTATTTGGGAATTTTGGGTCTTTAAGGGGATTTTTGGGGGTCTCTGGGGGGTTTTTTTCTGGAATTTTGGGGGTTTTGGGGGGTTTTTGGGGGGGAATTTGGGTCGGCAGGGCCAGGAGGGGGCGGGGCTAAAGGGGAAATGGGCGGGGCTAGAGGGGGAGTGGGCGGGGCTAAGGGGTGGCTTTGCAGGGGTCCTGAGGAGATTTAGGGGGTTTGGGGCTTTTATTTGGGAATTTTGGGTCTTTAAGGGGATTTTTGGGGGTCTCTGGGGGGGTTTTTTTTGGAATTTTGGGGGTTTTGGGGGGTTTTTGGGGGGGAATTTGGGTCGGCAGGGCCGGGAGGGGGCGGGGCTAAAGGGGAAATGGGCGGGGCTAAGGGGTGGCTTTGCAGGGGTCCTGAGGAGATTTAGGGGGTTTGGGGCTTTTATTTGGGAATTTTGGGTCTTTAAGGGGATTTTTGGGGGTCTCTGGGGGGTTTTTTTCTGGAATTTTGGGGGTTTTGGGGGGTTTTTGGGGGGGAATTTGGGTCGGCAGGGCCGGGAGGGGGCGGGGCTAAAGGGGAAATGGGCGGGGCTAAGGGGTGGCTTTGCAGGGGTCCTGAGGAGATTTAGGGGGTTTGGGGCTTTTATTTGGGAATGTTGGGTCTTTAAGGGGATTTTTGGGGGTCTCTGGGGGGTTTTTTTCTGGAATTTTGGGGGTTTTGGGGGGTTTTTGGGGGGGAATTTGGGTCGGCAGGGCCGGGAGGGGGCGGGGCTAAAGGGGAAATGGGCGGGGCTAGAGGGGGAGTGGGCGGGGCTAAGGGGTGGCTTTGCAGGGGTCCTGAGGAGATTTAGGGGGTTTGGGGCTTTTATTTGGGAATTTTGGGTCTTTAAGGGGATTTTTGGGGGTCTCTGGGGGGGTTTTTTTTGGAATTTTGGGGGTTTTGGGGGGTTTTTGGGGGGGAATTTGGGTCGGCAGGGCCGGGAGGGGGCGGGGCTAAAGGGGAAATGGGCGGGGCTAAGGGGTGGCTTTGCAGAGGTCCTGAGGAGATTTAGGGGGTTTGGGGCTTTTATTTGGGAATTTTGGGTCTTTAAGGGGATTTTTGGGGGTCTCTGGGGGGTTTTTTTTTTGGAATTTTGGGGGTTTTGGGGGGTTTTTGGGGGGGAATTTGGGTCGGCAGGGCCGGGAGGGGGCGGGGCTAAAGGGGAAATGGGCGGGGCTAAGGTGTGGCTTTGCAGGGGTCCTGAGGAGATTTAGGGGGTTTGGGGCTTTTATTTGGGAATTTTGGGTCTTTAAGGGGATTTTTGGGGGTCTCTGGGGGGGTTTTTTTTGGAATTTTGGGGGTTTTGGGGGGTTTTTGGGGGGGAATTTGGGTCGGCAGGGCCGGGAGGGGGCGGGGCTAAAGGGGAAATGGGCGGGGCTAGAGGGGGAGTGGGCGGGGCTAAGGGGTGGCTTTGCAGGGGTCCTGAGGAGATTTAGGGGGTTTGGGGCTTTTATTTGGGAATTTTGGGTCTTTAAGGGGATTTTTGGGGGTCTCTGGGGGGGTTTTTTTTGGAATTTTGGGGGTTTTGGGGGGTTTTTGGGGGGGAATTTGGGTCGGCAGGGCCGGTAGGGGGCGGGGCTAAAGGGGAAATGGGCGGGGCTAAGGGGTGGCTTTGCAGGGGTCCTGAGGAGATTTAGGGGGTTTGGGGCTTTTATTTGGGAATGTTGGGTCTTTAAGGGGATGTTTGGGGGTCTCTGGGGGGTTTTTTTCTGGAATTTTGGGGGTTTTGGGGGGTTTTTGGGGGGGAATTTGGGTCGGCAGGGCCGGGAGGGGGCGGGGCTAAAGGGGAGATGGGCGGGGCTAGAGGGGGAGTGGGCGGGGCTAAGGGGTGGCTTTGCAGGGGTCCTGAGGAGATTTAGGGGGTTTGGGGCTTTTATTTGGGAATTTTGGGTCTTTAAGGGGATTTTTGGGGGTCTCTGGGGGGGTTTTTTTTGGAATTTTGGGGGTTTTGGGGGGTTTTTGGGGGGGAATTTGGGTCGGCAGGGCCGGGAGGGGGCGGGGCTAAAGGGGAAATGGGCGGGGCTAAGGGGTGGCTTTGCAGGGGTCCTGAGGAGATTTAGGGGGTTTGGGGCTTTTATTTGGGAATTTTGGGTCTTTAAGGGGATTTTTGGGGGTCTCTGGGGGGGTTTTTTTTGGAATTTTGGGGGTTTTGGGGGGTTTTTGGGGGGGAATTTGGGTCGGCAGGGCCGGGAGGGGGCGGGGCTAAAGGGGAAATGGGCGGGGCTAAGGGGTGGCTTTGCAGGGGTCCTGAGGAGATTTAGGGGGTTTGGGGCTTTTATTTGGGAATTTTGGGTCTTTAAGGGGATTTTTGGGGGTCTCTGGGGGGGGTTTTTTTGGAATTTTGGGGGTTTTGGGGGGTTTTTGGGGGGGAATTTGGGTCGGCAGGGCCGGGAGGGGGCGGGGCTAAAGGGGAAATGGGCGGGGCTAGAGGGGGAGTGGGCGGGGCTAAGGGGTGGCTTTGCAGGGGTCCTGAGGAGATTTAGGGGGTTTGGGGCTTTTATTTGGGAATGTTGGGTCTTTAAGGGGATTTTTGGGGGTCTCTGGGGGGGTTTTTTTTTGGAATTTTGGGGGTTTTGGGGGGTTTTTGGGGGGGAATTTGGGTCGGCAGGGCCGGGAGGGGGCGAGGCTAAAGGGGAAATGGGCGGGGCTAAGGTGTGGCTTTGCAGGGGTCCTGAGGAGATTTAGGGGGTTTGGGGCTTTTATTTGGGAATGTTGGGTCTTTAAGGGGATTTTTGGGGGTCTCTGGGGGGGTTTTTTTTTGGAATTTTGGGGGTTTTGGGGGGTTTTTGGGGGGGAATTTGGGTCGGCAGGGCCGGGAGGGGGCGGGGCTAAAGGGGAAATGGGCGGGGCTAAGGTGTGGCTTTGCAGGGGTCCTGAGGAGATTTAGGGGGTTTGGGGCTTTTATTTGGGAATGTTGGGTCTTTAAGGGGATGTTTGGGGGTCTCTGGGGGGTTTTTTTCTGGAATTTTGGGGGTTTTGGGGGGTTTTTGGGGGGGAATTTGGGTCGGCAGGGCCGGGAGGGGGCGGGGCTAAAAGGGAAATGGGCGGGGCTAGAATCGGAGTGGGCGGGGCTAAGGGGTGGCTTTGCAGGGGTCCTGAGGAGATTTAGGGGGTTTGGGGCTTTTATTTGGGAATTTTGGGTCTTTAAGGGGATTTTTGGGGGTCTCTGGGGGGGTTTTTTTTGGAATTTTGGGGGTTTTGGGGGGTTTTTGGGGGGGAATTTGGGTCGGCAGGGCCGGGAGGGGGCGGGGCTAAAGGGGAAATGGGCGGGGCTAAGGTGTGGCTTTGCAGGGGTCCTGAGGAGATTTAGGGGGTTTGGGGCTTTTATTTGGGAATTTTGGGCCTTTAAGGGGATTTTTGGGGGTCTCTGGGGGGTTTTTTTTTGGAATTTAGGGGGTTTTGGGGGGTTTTTGGGGGGGAATTTGGGTCGGCAGGGCCGGGAGGGGGCGGGGCTAAAGGGGAAATGGGCGGGGCTAGAGGGGGAGTGGGCGGGGCTAAGGGGTGGCTTTGCAGGGGTCCTGAGGAGATTTAGGGGGTTTGGGGCTTTTATTTGGGAATTTTGGGTCTTTAAGGGGATTTTTGGGGGTCTCTGGGGGGGTTTTTTTTGGAATTTTGGGGGTTTTGGGGGGTTTTTGGGGGGGAATTTGGGTCGGCAGGGCCGGGAGGGGGCGGGGCTAAAGGGGAAATGGGCGGGGCTAAGGGGTGGCTTTGCCGGGGTCCTGAGGAGATTTAGGGGGTTTGGGGCTTTTATTTGGGAATGTTGGGTCTTTAAGGGGATTTTTGGGGGTCTCTGGGGGGTTTTTTTCTGGAATTTTGGGGGTTTTGGGGGGTTTTTGGGGGGGAATTTGGGTCGGCAGGGCCGGGAGGGGGCGGGGCTAAAGGGGAAATGGGCGGGGCTAAGGGGTGGCTGTGCAGGGGTCCTGAGGAGATTTAGGGGGTTTGGGGCTTTTATTTGGGAATTTTGGGTCTTTAAGGGGATTTTTGGGGGTCTCTGGGGGGGTTTTTTTTGGAATTTTGGGGGTTTTGGGGGGTTTTTGGGGGGGAATTTGGGTCGGCAGGGCCGGGAGGGGGCGGGGCTAAAGGGGAAATGGGCGGGGCTAAGGGGTGGCTTTGCAGGGGTCCTGAGGAGATTTAGGGGGTTTGGGGCTTTTATTTGGGAATTTTGGGTATTTAAGGGGATTTTTGGGGGTCTCTGGGGGGTTTTTCTTGGAATTTTGGGGGTTTTGGGGGGTTTTTGGGGGGGAATTTGGGTCGGCAGGGCCGGGAGGGGGCGGGGCTAAAGGGGAAATGGGCGGGGCTAGAGGGGGAGTGGGCGGGGCTAAGGGGTGGCTTTGCAGGGGTCCTGAGGAGATTTAGGGGGTTTGGGGCTTTTATTTGGGAATTTTGGGTCTTTAAGGGGATTTTTGGGGGTCTCTGGGGGGTTTTTTTTGGAATTTTGGGGGTTTTGGGGGGTTTTTGGGGGGGAATTTGGGTCGGCAGGGCCGGGAGGGGGCGGGGCTAAAGGGGAAATGGGCGGGGCTAAGGGGTGGCTTTGCAGGGGTCCTGAGGAGATTTAGGGGGTTTGGGGCTTTTATTTGGGAATTTTGGGTCTTTAAGGGGATTTTTGGGGGTCTCTGGGGGGTTTTTTTTTGGAATTTTGGGGGTTTTGGGGGGTTTTTGGGGGGGAATTTGGGTCGGCAGGGCCGGGAGGGGGCGGGGCTAAAGGGGAAATGGGCGGGGCTAAGGGGTGGCTTTGCAGGGGTCCTGAGGAGATTTAGGGGGTTTGGGGCTTTTATTTGGGAATTTTGGGTCTTTAAGGGGATTTTTGGGGGTCTCTGGGGGGGTTTTTTTTGGAATTTTGGGGGTTTTGGGGGGTTTTTGGGGGGGAATTTGGGTCGGCAGGGCCGGGAGGGGGCGGGGCTAAAGGGGAAATGGGCGGGGCTAGAATGGGAGTGGGCGGGGCTAAGGGGTGGCTTTGCAGGGGTCCTGAGGAGATTTAGGGGGTTTGGGGCTTTTATTTGGGAATTTTGGGTCTTTAAGGGGATTTTTGGGGGTCTCTGGGAGGGTTTTTTTTGGAATTTTGGGGGTTTTGGGGGGTTTTTGGGGGGGAATTTGGGTCGGCAGGGCCGGGAGGGGGCGGGGCTAAAGGGGAAATGGGCGGGGCTAAGGGGTGGCTTTGCAGGGGTCCTGAGGAGATTTAGGGGGTTTGGGGCTTTTATTTGGGAATTTTGGGTCTTTAAGGGGATTTTTGGGGGTCTCTGGGGGGTTTTTTTTTTGGAATTTTGGGGGTTTTGGGGGGTTTTTGGGGGGGAATTTGGGTCGGCAGGGCCGGGAGGGGGCGGGGCTAAAGGGGAAATGGGCGGGGCTAAGGGGTGGCTTTGCAGGGGTCCTGAGGAGATTTAGGGGGTTTGGGGCTTTTATTTGGGAATGTTGGGTCTTTAAGGGGATGTTTGGGGGTCTCTGGGGGGTTTTTTTCTGGAATTTTGGGGGTTTTGGGGGGTTTTTGGGGGGGAATTTGGGTCGGCAGGGCCGGGAGGGGGCGGGGCTAAAGGGGAAATGGGCGGGGCTAGAGGGGGAGTGGGCGGGGCTACGGGGTGGCTTTGCAGGGGTCCTGAGGAGATTTAGGGGGTTTGGGGCTTTTATTTGGGAATTTTGGGTCTTTAAGGGGATTTTTGGGGGTCTCTGGGGGGGTTTTTTTTGGAATTTTGGGGGTTTTGGGGGGTTTTTGGGGGGGAATTTGGGTCGGCAGGGCCGGGAGGGGGCGGGGCTAAAGGGGAAATGGGCGGGGCTAAGGGGTGGCTTTGCAGGGGTCCTGAGGAGATTTAGGGGGTTTGGGGCTTTTATTTGGGAATTTTGGGTCTTTAAGGGGATTTTTGGGGGTCTCTGGGGGGTTTTTTTTGGAATTTTGGGGGTTTTGGGGGGTTTTTGGGGGGGAATTTGGGTCGGCAGGGCCGGGAGGGGGCGGGGCTAAAGGGGAAATGGGCGGGGCTAAGGGGTGGCTTTGCAGGGGTCCTGAGGAGATTTAGGGGGTTTGGGGCTTTTATTTGGGAATTTTGGGTCTTTAAGGGGATTTTTGGGGGTCTCTGGGGGGTTTTTTTTGGAATTTTGGGGGTTTTGGGGGGTTTTTGGGGGGGAATTTGGGTCGGCAGGGCCGGGAGGGGGCGGGGCTAAAGGGGAGATGGGCGGGGCTAGAGGGGGAGTGGGCGGGGCTAAGGGGTGGCTTTGCAGGGGTCCTGAGGAGATTTAGGGGGTTTGGGGCTTTTATTTGGGAATTTTGGGTCTTTAAGGGGATTTTTGGGGGTCTCTGGGGGGGTTTTTTTTGGAATTTTGGGGGTTTTGGGGGGTTTTTGGGGGGGAATTTGGGTCGGCAGGGCCGGGAGGGGGCGGGGCTAAAGGGGAAATGGGCGGGGTTAAGGGGTGGCTTTGCAGGGGTCCTGAGGAGATTTAGGGGGTTTGGGGCTTTTATTTGGGAATGTTGGGTCTTTAAGGGGATTTTTGGGGGTCTCTGGGGGGTTTTTTTTTGGAATTTTGGGGGTTTTGGGGGGTTTTTGGGGGGGAATTTGGGTCGGCAGGGCCGGGAGGGGGCGGGGCTAAAGGGGAAATGGGCGGGGCTAAGGTGTGGCTTTGCAGGGGTCCTGAGGAGATTTAGGGGGTTTGGGGCTTTTATTTGGGAATTTTGGGTCTTTAAGGGGATGTTTGGGGGTCTCTGGGGGGTTTTTTTCTGGAATTTTGGGGGTTTTGGGGGGTTTTTGGGGGGGAATTTGGGTCGGCAGGGCCGGGAGGGGGCGGGGCTAAAGGGGAAATGGGCGGGGCTAGAGGGGGAGTGGGCGGGGCTAAGGGGTGGCTTTGCAGGGGTCCTGAGGAGATTTAGGGGGTTTGGGGCTTTTATTTGGGAATTTTGGGTCTTTAAGGGGATTTTTGGGGGTCTCTGGGGGGGTTTTTTTTGGAATTTTGGGGGTTTTGGGGGGTTTTTGGGGGGGAATTTGGGTCGGCAGGGCCGGGAGGGGGCGGGGCTAAAGGGGAAATGGGCGGGGCTAAGGTGTGGCTTTGCAGGGGTCCTGAGGAGATTTAGGGGGTATGGGGCTTTTATTTGGGAATTTTGGGCCTTTAAGGGGATTTTTGGGGGTCTCTGGGGGGTTTTTTTTTGGAATTTAGGGGGTTTTGGGGGGTTTTTGGGGGGGAATTTGGGTCGGCAGGGCCGGGAGGGGGCGGGGCTAAAGGGGAAATGGGCGGGGCTAGAGGGGGAGTGGGCGGGGCTAAGGGGTGGCTTTGCAGGGGTCCTGAGGAGATTTAGGGGGTTTGGGGCTTTTATTTGGGAATTTTGGGTCTTTAAGGGGATTTTTGGGGGTCTCTGGGGGGGTTTTTTTTGGAATTTTGGGGGTTTTGGGGGGTTTTTGGGGGGGAATTTGGGTCGGCAGGGCCGGGAGGGGGCGGGGCTAAAGGGGAAATGGGCGGGGCTAAGGTGTGGCTTTGCCGGGGTCCTGAGGAGATTTAGGGGGTTTGGGGCTTTTATTTGGGAATTTTGGGTCTTTAAGGGGATTTTTGGGGGTCTCTGGGGGGTTTTTTTCTGGAATTTTGGGGGTTTTGGGGGGTTTTTGGGGGGGAATTTGGGTCGGCAGGGCCGGGAGGGGGCGGGGCTAAAGGGGAAATGGGCGGGGCTAAGGGGTGGCTGTGCAGGGGTCCTGAGGAGATTTAGGGGGTTTGGGGCTTTTATTTGGGAATTTTGGGTCTTTAAGGGGATTTTTGGGGGTCTCTGGGGGGGTTTTTTTTGGAATTTTGGGGGTTTTGGGGGGTTTTTGGGGGGGAATTTGGGTCGGCAGGGCCGGGAGGGGGCGGGGCTAAAGGGGAAATGGGCGGGGCTAAGGGGTGGCTTTGCAGGGGTCCTGAGGAGATTTAGGGGGTTTGGGGCTTTTATTTGGGAATTTTGGGTCTTTAAGGGGATTTTTGGGGGTCTCTGGGGGGTTTTTTTTGGAATTTTGGGGGTTTTGGGGGGTTTTTGGGGGGGAATTTGGGTCGGCAGGGCCGGGAGGGGGCGGGGCTAAAGGGGAAATGGGCGGGGCTAAGGGGTGGCTTTGCAGGGGTCCTGAGGAGATTTAGGGGGTTTGGGGCTTTTATTTGGGAATTTTGGGTCTTTAAGGGGATTTTTGGGGGTCTCTGGGGGTTTTTTTTTTGGAATTTTGGGGGTTTTGGGGGGTTTTTGGGGGGGAATTTGGGTCGGCAGGGCCGGGAGGGGGCGGGGCTAAAGGGGAAATGGGCGGGGCTAGAGGTGGAGTGGGCGGGGCTAAGGGGTGGCTTTGCAGGGGTCCTGAGGAGATTTAGGGGGTTTGGGGCTTTTATTTGGGAATTTTGGGTCTTTAAGGGGATTTTTGGGGGTCTCTGGGGGGGTTTTTTTTGGAATTTTGGGGGTTTTGGGGGGTTTTTGGGGGGGAATTTGGGTCGGCAGGGCCGGGAGGGGGCGGGGCTAAAGGGGAAATGGGCGGGGCTAAGGGGTGGCTTTGCAGGGGTCCTGAGGAGATTTAGGGGGTTTGGGGCTTTTATTTGGGAATGTTGGGTCTTTAAGGGGATTTTTGGGGGTCTCTGGGGGGTTTTTTTCTGGAATTTTGGGGGTTTTGGGGGGTTTTTGGGGGGGAATTTGGGTCGGCAGGGCCGGGAGGGGGCGGGGCTAAAGGGGAAATGGGCGGGGCTAAGGGGTGGCTTTGCAGGGGTCCTGAGGAGATTTAGGGGGTTTGGGGCTTTTATTTGGGAATTTTGGGTCTTTAAGGGGATTTTTGGGGGTCTCTGGGGGGTTTTTTTCTGGAATTTTGGGGGTTTTGGGGGGTTTTTGGGGGGGAATTTGGGTCGGCAGGGCCGGGAGGGGGCGGGGCTAAAGGGGAAATGGGCGGGGCTAGAGGGGGAGTGGGCGGGGCTAAGGGGTGGCTTTGCAGGGGTCCTGAGGAGATTTAGGGGGTTTGGGGCTTTTATTTGGGAATTTTGGGTCTTTAAGGGGATTTTTGGGGGTCTCTGGGGGGGTTTTTTTTGGAATTTTGGGGGTTTTGGGGGGTTTTTGGGGGGGAATTTGGGTCGGCAGGGCCGGGAGGGGGCGGGGCTAAAGGGGAAATGGGCGAGGCTAAGGGGTGGCTTTGCAGGGGTCCTGAGGAGATTTAGGGGGTTTGGGGCTTTTATTTGGGAATTTTGGGTCTTTAAGGGGATTTTTGGGGGTCTCTGGGGGTTTTTTTTTGGAATTTTGGGGGTTTTGGGGGGTTTTTGGGGGGGAATTTGGGTCGGCAGGGCCGGGAGGGGGCGGGGCTAAAGGGGAAATGGGCGGGGCTAAGGGGTGGCTTTGCAGGGGTCCTGAGGAGATTTAGGGGGTTTGGGGCTTTTATTTGGGAATTTTGGGTCTTTAAGGGGATTTTTGGGGGTCTCTGGGGCGTTTTTTTTTGGAATTTTGGGGGTTTTGGGGGGTTTTTGGGGGGGAATTTGGGTCGTCAGGGCCGGGAGGGGGCGGGGCTAAAGGGGAAATGGGCGGGGCTAGAGGGGGAGTGGGCGGGGCTAAGGGGTGGCTTTGCAGGGGTCCTGAGGAGATTTAGGGGGTTTGGGGCTTTTATTTGGGAATTTTGGGTCTTTAAGGGGATTTTTGGGGGTCTCTGGGGGGGTTTTTTTTGGAATTTTGGGGGTTTTGGGGGGTTTTTGGGGGGGAATTTGGGTCGGCAGGGCCGGGAGGGGGCGGAGCTAAAGGGGAAATGGGCGGGGCTAAGGTGTGGCTTTGCAGGGGTCCTGAGGAGATTTAGGGGGTTTGGGGCTTTTATTTGGGAATTTTGGGTCTTTAAGGGGATTTTTGGGGGTCTCTGGGGGGGTTTTTTTTGGAATTTTGGGGGTTTTGGGGGGTTTTTGGGGGGGAATTTGGGTCGGCAGGGCCGGGAGGGGGCGGGGCTAAAGGGGAAATGGGCGGGGCTAAGGGGTGGCTTTGCAGGGGTCCTGAGGAGATTTAGGGGGTTTGGGGCTTTTATTTGGGAATGTTGGGTCTTTAAGGGGTATTTTGGGGGTCTCTGGGGGGTTTTTTTCTGGAATTTTGGGGGTTTTGGAGGGTTTTTGGGGGGGAATTTGGGTCGGCAGGGCCGGGAGGGGGCGGGGCTAAAGGGGAAATGGGCGGGGCTAGAGGGGGAGTGGGCGGGGCTAAGGGGTGGCTTTGCAGGGGTCCTGAGGAGATTTAGGGGGTTTGGGGCTTTTATTTGGGAATTTTGGGTCTTTAAGGGGATTTTTGGGGATCTCTGGGGGGTTTTTTTTGGAATTTTGGGGGTTTTGGGGGGTTTTTGGGGAGGAATTTGGGTCGGCAGGGCCGGGAGGGGGCGGGGCTAAAGGGGAAATGGGCGGGGCTAGAGGGGGAGTGGGCGGGGCTAAGGGGTGGCTTTGCAGGGGTCCTGAGGAGATTTAGGGGGTTTGGGGCTTTTTTTGGGGAATTTTGGGTCTTTAAGGGGATTTTTGGGGGTCTCTGGGGGCTTTTTTTTGGAATTTTGGGGGTTTTGGGGGGTTTTTGGGGGGGAATTTGGGTCGGCAGGGCCGGGAGGGGGCGGGGCTAAAGGGGAAATGGGCGAGGCTAAGGGGTGGCTTTGCAGGGGTCCTGAGGAGATTTAGGGGGTTTGGGGCTTTTATTTGGGAATGTTGGGTCTTTAAGGGGATTTTTGGGGGTCTCTGGGGGGTTTTTTTTTTGAATTTTGGGGGTTTTGGGGGGTTTTTGGGGGGGAATTTGGGTCGGCAGGGCCGGGAGGGGGCGGGGCTAAAGGGGAAATGGGCGGGGCTAAGGGGTGGCTTTGCAGGGGTCCTGAGGAGATTTAGGGGGTTTGGGGCTTTTATTTGGGAATTTTGGGTCTTTAAGGGGATTTTTGGGGGTCTCTGGGGCGTTTTTTTTTGGAATTTTGGGGGTTTTGGGGGGTTTTTGGGGGGGAATTTGGGTCGGCAGGGCCGGGAGGGGGCGGGGCTAAAGGGGAAATGGGCGGGGCTAGAGGGGGAGTGGGCGGGGCTAAGGGGTGGCTTTGCAGGGGTCCTGAGGAGATTTAGGGGGTTTGGGGCTTTTATTTGGGAATTTTGGGTCTTTAAGGGGATTTTTGGGGGTCTCTGGGGGGGTTTTTTTTGGAATTTTGGGGGTTTTGGGGGGTTTTTGGGGGGGAATTTGGGTCGGCAGGGCCGGGAGGGGGCGGAGCTAAAGGGGAAATGGGCGGGGCTAAGGTGTGGCTTTGCAGGGGTCCTGAGGAGATTTAGGGGGTTTGGGGCTTTTATTTGGTAATTTTGGGTCTTTAAGGGGATTTTTGGGGGTCTCTGGGGGGGTTTTTTTTGGAATTTTGGGGGTTTTGGGGGGTTTTTGGGGGGGAATTTGGGTCGGCAGGGCCGGGAGGGGGCGGGGCTAAAGGGGAAATGGGCGGGGCTAAGGGGTGGCTTTGCAGGGGTCCTGAGGAGATTTAGGGGGTTTGGGGCTTTTATTTGGGAATGTTGGGTCTTTAAGGGGTATTTTGGGGGTCTCTGGGGGGTTTTTTTCTGGAATTTTGGGGGTTTTGGAGGGTTTTTGGGGGGGAATTTGGGTCGGCAGGGCCGGGAGGGGGCGGGGCTAAAGGGGAAATGGGCGGGGCTAGAGGGGGAGTGGGCGGGGCTAAGGGGTGGCTTTGCAGGGGTCCTGAGGAGATTTAGGGGGTTTGGGGCTTTTATTTGGGAATTTTGGGTCTTTAAGGGGATTTTTGGGGATCTCTGGGGGGTTTTTTTTGGAATTTTGGGGGTTTTGGGGGGTTTTTGGGGAGGAATTTGGGTCGGCAGGGCCGGGAGGGGGCGGGGCTAAAGGGGAAATGGGCGGGGCTAGAGGGGGAGTGGGCGGGGCTAAGGGGTGGCTTTGCAGGGGTCCTGAGGAGATTTAGGGGGTTTGGGGCTTTTTTTGGGGAATTTTGGGTCTTTAAGGGGATTTTTGGGGGTCTCTGGGGGCTTTTTTTTGGAATTTTGGGGGTTTTGGGGGGTTTTTGGGGGGGAATTTGGGTCGGCAGGGCCGGGAGGGGGCGGGGCTAAAGGGGAAATGGGCGGGGCTAAGGTGTGGCTTTGCAGGGGTCCTGAGGAGATTTAGGGGGTTTGGGGCTTTTATTTGGGAATTTTGGGTCTTTAAGGGGATTTTTGGGGGTCTCTGGGGGGGTTTTTTTTGGAATTTTGGGGGTTTTGGGGGGTTTTTGGGGGGGAATTTGGGTCGGCAGGGCCGGGAGGGGGCGGGGCTAAAGGGGAAATGGGCGGGGCTAAGGGGTGGTTTTGCAGGGGTCCTGAGGAGATTTAGGGGGTTTGGGGCTTTTATTTGGGAATTTTGGGTCTTTAAGGGGATTTTTGGGGGTCTCTGGGGGGGTTTTTTTTGGAATTTTGGGGGTTTTGGGGGGTTTTTGGGGGGGAATTTGGGTCGGCAGGGCCGGGAGGGGGCGGGGCTAAAGGGGAAATGGGCGGGGCTAAGGGGTGGCTTTGCAGGGGTCCTGAGGAGATTTAGGGGGTTTGGGGCTTTTATTTGGGAATGTTGGGTCTTTAAGGGGATTTTTGGGGGTCTCTGGGGGGTTTTTTTCTGGAATTTTGGGGGTTTTGGGGGGTTTTTGGGGGGGAATTTGGGTCGGCAGGGCCGGGAGGGGGCGGGGCTAAAGGGGAAATGGGCGGGGCTAAGGGGTGGCTTTGCAGGGGTCCTGAGGAGATTTAGGGGGTTTGGGGCTTTTATTTGGGAATTTTGGGTCTTTAAGGGGATTTTTGGGGGTCTCTGGGGGGTTTTTTTCTGGAATTTTGGGGGTTTTGGGGGGTTTTTGGGGGGGAATTTGGGTCGGCAGGGCCGGGAGGGGGCGGGGCTAAAGGGGAAATGGGCGGGGCTAGAGGGGGAGTGGGCGGGGCTAAGGGGTGGCTTTGCAGGGGTCCTGAGGAGATTTAGGGGGTTTGGGGCTTTTATTTGGGAATTTTGGGTCTTTAAGGGGATTTTTGGGGGTCTCTGGGGGGTTTTTTTTTGGAATTTTGGGGGTTTTGGGGGGTTTTTGGGGGGGAATTTGGGTCGGCAGGGCCGGGAGGGGGCGGGGCTAAAGGGGAAATGGGCGGGGCTAAGGGGTGGCTTTGCAGGGGTCCTGAGGAGATTTAGGGGGTTTGGGGCTTTTATTTGGGAATTTTGGGTCTTTAAGGGGATTTTTGGGGGTCTCTGGGGGGTTTTTTTCTGGAATTTTGGGGGTTTTGGGGGGTTTTTGGGGGGGAATTTGGGTCGGCAGGGCCGGGAGCGGGCGGGGCTAAAGGGGAAATGGGCGGGGCTAAGGGGTGGCTTTGCAGGGGTCCTGAGGAGATTTAGGGGGTTTGGGGCTTTTATTTGGGAATTTTGGGTCTTTAAGGGGATTTTTGGGGGTCTCTGGGGGGGTTTTTTTCTGGAATTTTGGGGGTTTTGGGGGGTTTTTGGGGGGGAATTTGGGTCGGCAGGGCCGGGAGGGGGCAGGGCTAAAGGGGAAATGGGTGGGGCTAGAGGGGGAGTGGGCGGGGCTAAGGGGTGGCTTTGCAGGGGTCCTGAGGAGATTTAGGGGGTTTGGGGCTTTTATTTGGGAATTTTGGGTCTTTAAGGGGATTTTTGGGGGTCTCTGGGGGGTTTTTTTCTGGAATTTTGGGGGTTTTGGGGGGTTTTTGGGGGGGAATTTGGGTCGGCAGGGCCGGGAGGGGGCGGGGCTAAAGGGGAAATGGGCGGGGCTAGAGGGGGAGTGGGCGGGGCTAAGGGGTGGCTTTGCAGGGGTCCTGAGGAGATTTAGGGGGTTTGGGGCTTTTATTTGGGAATTTTGGGTCTTTAAGGGGATTTTTGGGGGTCTCTGGGGGGTTTTTTTTTGGAATTTTGGGGGTTTTGGGGGGTTTTTGGGGGGGAATTTGGGTCGGCAGGGCCGGGAGGGGGCGGGGCTAAAGGGGAAATGGGCGGGGCTAAGGGGTGGCTTTGCAGGGGTCCTGAGGAGATTTAGGGGGTTTGGGGCTTTTATTTGGGAATTTTGGGTCTTTAAGGGGATTTTTGGGGGTCTCTGGGGGGTTTTTTTCTGGAATTTTGGGGGTTTTGGGGGGTTTTTGGGGGGGAATTTGGGTCGGCAGGGCCGGGAGCGGGCGGGGCTAAAGGGGAAATGGGCGGGGCTAAGGGGTGGCTTTGCAGGGGTCCTGAGGAGATTTAGGGGGTTTGGGGCTTTTATTTGGGAATTTTGGGTCTTTAAGGGGATTTTTGGGGGTCTCTGGGGGGGTTTTTTTCTGGAATTTTGGGGGTTTTGGGGGGTTTTTGGGGGGGAATTTGGGTCGGCAGGGCCGGGAGGGGGCGGGGCTAAAGGGGAAATGGGCGGGGCTAAGGGGTGGCTTTGCAGGGGTCCTGAGGAGATTTAGGGGGTTTGGGGCTTTTATTTGGGAATTTTGGGTCTTTAAGGGGATTTTTGGGGGTCTCTGGGGGGTTTTTTTCTGGAATTTTGGGGGTTTTGGGGGGTTTTTGGGGGGGAATTTGGGTCGGCAGGGCCGGGAGGGGGCGGGGCTAAAGGGGAAATGGGCGGGGCTAGAGGGGGAGTGGGCGGGGCTAAGGGGTGGCTTTGCAGGGGTCCTGAGGAGATTTAGGGGGTTTGGGGCTTTTATTTGGGAATTTTGGGTCTTTAAGGGGATTTTTGGGGGTCTCTGGGGGGGTTTTTTTTGGAATTTTGGGGGTTTTGGGGGGTTTTTGGGGGGGAATTTGGGTCGGCAGGGCCGGGAGGGGGCGGGGCTAAAGGGGAAATGGGCGGGGCTAAGGGGTGGCTTTGCAGGGGTCCTGAGGAGATTTAGGGGGTTTGGGGCTTTTTTTGGGGAATTTTGGGTCTTTAAGGGGATTTTTGGGGGTCTCTGGGGGCTTTTTTTTGGAATTTTGGGGGTTTTGGGGGGTTTTTGGGGGGGAATTTGGGTCGGCAGGGCCAGGAGGGGGCGGGGCTAAAGGGGAAATGGGCGGGGCTAAGGTGTGGCTTTGCAGGGGTCCTGAGGAGATTTAGGGGGTTTGGGGCTTTTATTTGGGAATTTTGGGTCTTTAAGGGGATTTTTGGGGGTCTCTGGGGGGGTTTTTTTTGGAATTTTGGGGGTTTTGGGGGGTTTTTGGGGGGGAATTTGGGTCGGCAGGGCCGGGAGGGGGCGGGGCTAAAGGGGAAATGGGCGGGGCTAAGGGGTGGCTTTGCAGGGGTCCTGAGGAGATTTAGGGGGTTTGGGGCTTTTATTTGGGAATTTTGGGTCTTTAAGGGGATTTTTGGGGGTCTCTGGGGGGGTTTTTTTTGGAATTTTGGGGGTTTTGGGGGGTTTTTGGGGGGGAATTTGGGTCGGCAGGGCCGGGAGGGGGCGGGGCTAAAGGGGAAATGGGCGGGGCTAAGGGGTGGCTTTGCAGGGGTCCTGAGGAGATTTAGGGGGTTTGGGGCTTTTATTTGGGAATGTTGGGTCTTTAAGGGGATTTTTGGGGGTCTCTGGGGGGTTTTTTTCTGGAATTTTGGGGGTTTTGGGGGGTTTTTGGGGGGGAATTTGGGTCGGCAGGGCCGGGAGGGGGCGGGGCTAAAGGGGAAATGGGCGGGGCTAGAGGGGGAGTGGGCGGGGCTAAGGGGTGGCTTTGCAGGGGTCCTGAGGAGATTTAGGGGGTTTGGGGCTTTTATTTGGGAATTTTGGGTCTTTAAGGGGATTTTTGGGGGTCTCTGGGGGGTTTTTTTTTGGAATTTTGGGGGTTTTGGGGGGTTTTTGGGGGGGAATTTGGGTCGGCAGGGCCGGGAGGGGGCGGGGCTAAAGGGGAAATGGGCGGGGCTAAGGGGTGGCTTTGCAGGGGTCCTGAGGAGATTTAGGGGGTTTGGGGCTTTTATTTGGGAATTTTGGGTCTTTAAGGGGATTTTTGGGGGTCTCTGGGGGGTTTTTTTCTGGAATTTTGGGGGTTTTGGGGGGTTTTTGGGGGGGAATTTGGGTCGGCAGGGCCGGGAGGGGGCGGGGCTAAAGGGGAAATGGGCGGGGCTAAGGTGTGGCTTTGCAGGGGTCCTGAGGAGATTTAGGGGGTTTGGGGCTTTTATTTGGGAATTTTGGGTCTTTAAGGGGATTTTTGGGGGTCTCTGGGGGGGTTTTTTTCTGGAATTTTGGGGGTTTTGGGGGGTTTTTGGGGGGGAATTTGGGTCGGCAGGGCCGGGAGGGGGCGGGGCTAAAGGGGAAATGGGTGGGGCTAGAGGGGGAGTGGGCGGGGCTAAGGGGTGGCTTTGCAGGGGTCCTGAGGAGATTTAGGGGGTTTGGGGCTTTTATTTGGGAATTTTGGGTCTTTAAGGGGATTTTTGGGGGTCTCTGGGGGGGTTTTTTTCTGGAATTTTGGGGGTTTTGGGGGGTTTTTGGGGGGGAATTTGGGTCGGCAGGGCCGGGAGGGGGCGGGGCTAAAGGGGAAATGGGCGGGGCTAAGGGGTGGCTTTGCAGGGGTCCTGAGGAGATTTAGGGGGTTTGGGGCTTTTATTTGGGAATGTTGGGTCTTTAAGGGGATTTTTGGGGGTCTCTGGGGGGTTTTTTTCTGGAATTTTGGGGGTTTTGGGGGGTTTTTGGGGGGGAATTTGGGTCGGCAGGGCCGGGAGGGGGCGGGGCTAAAGGGGAAATGGGCGGGGCTAGAGGGGGAGTGGGCGGGGCTAAGGGGTGGCTTTGCAGGGGTCCTGAGGAGATTTAGGGGGTTTGGGGCTTTTATTTGGGAATTTTGGGTCTTTAAGGGGATTTTTGGGGGTCTCTGGGGGGGTTTTTTTTGGAATTTTGGGGGTTTTGGGGGGTTTTTGGGGGGGAATTTGGGTCGGCAGGGCCGGGAGGGGGCGGGGCTAAAGGGGAAATGGGCGGGGCTAAGGGGTGGCTTTGCAGGGGTCCTGAGGAGATTTAGGGGGTTTGGGGCTTTTATTTGGGAATTTTGGGTCTTTAAGGGGATTTTTGGGGGTCTCTGGGGGGGTTTTTTTTGGAATTTTGGGGGTTTTGGGGGGTTTTTGGGGGGGAATTTGGGTCGGCAGGGCCGGGAGGGGGCGGGGCTAAAGGGGAAATGGGCGGGGCTAAGGGGTGGCTTTGCAGGGGTCCTGAGGAGATTTAGGGGGTTTGGGGCTTTTATTTGGGAATTTTGGGTCTTTAAGGGGATTTTTGGGGGTCTCTGGGGGGGTTTTTTTGGAATTTTGGGGGTTTTGGGGGGTTTTTGGGGGGGAATTTGGGTCGGCAGGGCCGGGAGGGGGCGGGGCTAAAGGGGAAATGGGCGGGGCTAGAGGGGGAGTGGGCGGGGCTAAGGGGTGGCTTTGCAGGGGTCCTGAGGAGATTTAGGGGGTTTGGGGCTTTTATTTGGGAATGTTGGGTCTTTAAGGGGATTTTTGGGGGTCTCTGGGGGGGTTTTTTTTGGAATTTTGGGGGTTTTGGGGGGTTTTTGGGGGGGAATTTGGGTCGGCAGGGCCGGGAGGGGGCGGGGCTAAAGGGGAAATGGGCGGGGCTAAGGTGTGGCTTTGCAGGGGTCCTGAGGAGATTTAGGGGGTTTGGGGCTTTTATTTGGGAATGTTGGGTCTTTAAGGGGATGTTTGGGGGTCTCTGGGGGGTTTTTTTCTGGAATTTTGGGGGTTTTGGGGGGGTTTTTGGGGGGGAATTTGGGTCGGCAGGGCCGGGAGGGGGCGGGGCTAAAAGGGAAATGGGCGGGGCTAGAATCGGAGTGGGCGGGGCTAAGGGGTGGCTTTGCAGGGGTCCTGAGGAGATTTAGGGGGTTTGGGGCTTTTATTTGGGAATTTTGGGTCTTTAAGGGGATTTTTGGGGGTCTCTGGGGGGGTTTTTTTTGGAATTTTGGGGGTTTTGGGGGGTTTTTGGGGGGGAATTTGGGTCGGCAGGGCCGGGAGGGGGCGGGGCTAAAGGGGAAATGGGCGGGGCTAAGGTGTGGCTTTGCAGGGGTCCTGAGGAGATTTAGGGGGTTTGGGGCTTTTATTTGGGAATTTTGGGCCTTTAAGGGGATTTTTGGGGGTCTCTGGGGGGTTTTTTTTTGGAATTTAGGGGGTTTTGGGGGGTTTTTGGGGGGGAATTTGGGTCGGCAGGGCCGGGAGGGGGCGGGGCTAAAGGGGAAATGGGCGGGGCTAGAGGGGGAGTGGGCGGGGCTAAGGGGTGGCTTTTCAGGGGTCCTGAGGAGATTTAGGGGGTTTGGGGCTTTTATTTGGGAATTTTGGGTCTTTAAGGGGATTTTTGGGGGTCTCTGGGGGGGTTTTTTTTGGAATTTTGGGGGTTTTGGGGGGTTTTTGGGGGGGAATTTGGGTCGGCAGGGCCGGGAGGGGGCGGGGCTAAAGGGGAAATGGGCGGGGCTAAGGGGTGGCTTTGCAGGGGTCCTGAAGAGATTTAGGGGGTTTGGTGCTTTTATTTGGGAATGTTGGGTCTTTAAGGGGATTTTTGGGGGTCTCTGGGGGGTTTTTTTCTGGAATTTTGGGGGTTTTGGGGGGTTTTTGGGGGGGAATTTGGGTCGGCAGGGCCGGGAGGGGGCGGGGCTAAAGGGGAAATGGGCGGGGCTAAGGGGTGGCTTTGCAGGGGTCCTGAGGAGATTTAGGGGGTTTGGGGCTTTTATTTGGGAATGTTGGGTCTTTAAGGGGATTTTTGGGGGTCTCTGGGGGGTTTTTTTCTGGAATTTTGGGGGTTTTGGGGGGTTTTTGGGGGGGAATTTGGGTCGGCAGGGCCGGGAGGGGGCGGGGCTAAAGGGGAAATGGGCGGGGCTAGAGGGGGAGTGGGCGGGGCTAAGGGGTGGCTTTGCAGGGGTCCTGAGGAGATTTAGGGGGTTTGGGGCTTTTATTTGGGAATTTTGGGTCTTTAAGGGGATTTTTGGGGGTCTCTGGGGGGGTTTTTTTTGGAATTTTGGGGGTTTTGGGGGGTTTTTGGGGGGGAATTTGGGTCGGCAGGGCCGGGAGGGGGCGGGGCTAAAGGGGAAATGGGCGGGGCTAAGGGGTGGCTTTGCAGGGGTCCTGAGGAGATTTAGGGGGTTTGGGGCTTTTATTTGGGAATTTTGGGTCTTTAAGGGGATTTTTGGGGGTCTCTGGGGGGTTTTTTTTGGAATTTTGGGGGTTTTGGGGGGTTTTTGGGGGGGAATTTGGGTCGGCAGGGCCGGGAGGGGGCGGGGCTAAAGGGGAAATGGGCGGGGCTAAGGGGTGGCTTTGCAGGGGTCCTGAGGAGATTTAGGGGGTTTGGGGCTTTTATTTGGGAATTTTGGGTCTTTAAGGGGATTTTTGGGGGTCTCTGGGGGGTTTTTTTTGGAATTTTGGGGATTTTGGGGGGTTTTTGGGGGGGAATTTGGGTCGGCAGGGCCGGGAGGGGGCGGGGCTAAAGGGGAGATGGGCGGGGCTAGAGGGGGAGTGGGCGGGGCTAAGGGGTGGCTTTGCAGGGGTCCTGAGGAGATTTAGGGGGTTTGGGGCTTTTATTTGGGAATTTTGGGTCTTTAAGGGGATTTTTGGGGGTCTCTGGGGGGGTTTTTTTTGGAATTTTGGGGGTTTTGGGGGGTTTTTGGGGGGGAATTTGGGTCGGCAGGGCCGGGAGGGGGCGGGGCTAAAGGGGAAATGGGCGGGGCTAAGGTGTGGCTTTGCAGGGGTCCTGAGGAGATTTAGGGGGTTTGGGGCTTTTATTTGGGAATTTTGGGCCTTTAAGGGGATTTTTGGGGGTCTCTGGGGGGTTTTTTTTTGGAATTTAGGGGGTTTTGGGGGGTTTTTGGGGGGGAATTTGGGTCGGCAGGGCCGGGAGGGGGCGGGGCTAAAGGGGAAATGGGCGGGGCTAGAGGGGGAGTGGGCGGGGCTAAGGGGTGGCTTTTCAGGGGTCCTGAGGAGATTTAGGGGGTTTGGGGCTTTTATTTGGGAATTTTGGGTCTTTAAGGGGATTTTTGGGGGTCTCTGGGGGGGTTTTTTTTGGAATTTTGGGGGTTTTGGGGGGTTTTTGGGGGGGAATTTGGGTCGGCAGGGCCGGGAGGGGGCGGGGCTAAAGGGGAAATGGGCGGGGCTAAGGGGTGGCTTTGCCGGGGTCCTGAGGAGATTTAGGGGGTTTGGGGCTTTTATTTGGGAATGTTGGGTCTTTAAGGGGATTTTTGGGGGTCTCTGGGGGGTTTTTTTCTGGAATTTTGGGGGTTTTGGGGGGTTTTTGGGGGGGAATTTGGGTCGGCAGGGCCGGGAGGGGGCGGGGCTAAAGGGAGGGGGCGGGGCTAAAGGGGAAATGGGCGGGGCTAAGGGGTGGCTTTGCAGGGGTCCTGAGGAGATTTAGGGGGTTTGGGGCTTTTATTTGGGAATTTTGGGTCTTTAAGGGGATTTTTGGGGGTCTCTGGGGGGGTTTTTTTTGGAATTTTGGGGGTTTTGGGGGGTTTTTGGGGGGGAATTTGGGTCGGCAGGGCCGGGAGGGGGCGGGGCTAAAGGGGAAATGGGCGGGGCTAAGGGGTGGCTTTGCAGGGGTCCTGAGGAGATTTAGGGGGTTTGGGGCTTTTATTTGGGAATTTTGGGTCTTTAAGGGGATTTTTGGGGGTCTCTGGGGGGGTTTTTTTTGGAATTTTGGGGGTTTTGGGGGGTTTTTGGGGGGGAATTTGGGTCGGCAGGGCCGGGAGGGGGCGGGGCTAGAGGGGGAGTGGGCGGGGCTAAGGGGTGGCTTTGCAGGGGCCCTGAGGAGATTTAGGGGGTTTGGGGCTTTTATTTGGGAATTTTGGGTCTTTAAGGGGATTTTTGGGGGTCTCTGGGGGGTTTTTTTCTGGAATTTTGGGGGTTTTGGGGGGTTTTTGGGGGGGAATTTGGGTCGGCAGGGCCGGGAGGGGGCGGGGCTAAAGGGGAAATGGGCGGGGCTAAGGGGTGGCTTTGCAGGGGTCCTGAGGAGATTTAGGGGGTTTGGGGCTTTTATTTGGGAATTTTGGGTCTTTAAGGGGATTTTTGGGGGTCTCTGGGGGCTTTTTTTCTGGAATTTTGTGGGTTTTGGGGGGTTTTTGGGGGGGAATTTGGGTCGGCAGGGCCGGGAGGGGGCGGGGCTAAAGGGGAAATGGGCGGGGCTAAGGGGTGGCTTTGCAGGGGTCCTGAGGAGATTTAGGGGGTTTGGGGCTTTTATTTGGGAATTTTGGGTCTTTAAGGGGATTTTTGGGGGTCTCTGGGGGGTTTTTTTCTGGAATTTTGGGGGTTTTGGGGGGTTTTTGGGGGGGAATTTGGGTCGGCAGGGCCGGGAGGGGGCGGGGCTAAAGGGGAAATGGGCGGGGCTAGAGGGGGAGTGGGCGGGGCTAAGGGGTGGCTTTGCAGGGGTCCTGAGGAGATTTAGGGGGTTTGGGGCTTTTATTTGGGAATGTTGGGTCTTTAAGGGGATTTTTGGGGGTCTCTGGGGGGGTTTTTTTTGGAATTTTGGGGGTTTTGGGGGGTTTTTGGGGGGGAATTTGGGTCGGCAGGGCCGGGAGGGGGCGGGGCTAAAGGGGAAATGGGCGGGGCTAAGGGGTGGCTTTGCAGGGGTCCTGAGGAGATTTAGGGGGTTTGGGGCTTTTATTTGGGAATTTTGGGTCTTTAAGGGGATTTTTGGGGGTCTCTGGGGGGTTTTTTTTTGGAATTTTGGGGGTTTTGGGGGGTTTTTGGGGGGGAATTTGGGTCGGCAGGGCCGGGAGGGGGCGGGGCTAAAGGGGAAATGGGCGGGGCTAAGGGGTGGCTTTGCAGGGGTCCTGAGGAGATTTAGGGGGTTTGGGGCTTTTATTTGGGAATTTTGGGTCTTTAAGGGGATTTTTGGGGGTCTCTGGGGGGGTTTTTTTTGGAATTTTGGGGGTTTTGGGGGGTTTTTGGGGGGGAATTTGGGTCGGCAGGGCCGGGAGGGGGCGGGGCTAAAGGGGAAATGGGCGGGGCTAGAGGGGGAGTGGGCGGGGCTAAGGGGTGGCTTTGCAGGGGTCCTGAGGAGATTTAGGGGGTTTGGGGCTTTTATTTGGGAATTTTGGGTCTTTAAGGGGAGTTTTGGGGGTCTCTGGGGGGTTTTTTTTTTGAATTTTGGGGGTTTTGGGGGGTTTTTGGGGGGGAATTTGGGTCGGCAGGGCCGGGAGGGGGCGGGGCTAAAGGGGAAATGGGCGGGGCTAAGGGGTGGCTTTGCAGGGGTCCTGAGGAGATTTAGGGGGTTTGGGGCTTTTATTTGGGAATTTTGGGTCTTTAAGGGGATTTTTGGGGGTCTCTGGGGGGTTTTTTTTTGGAATTTTGGGGGTTTTGGGGGGTTTTTGGGGGGGAATTTGGGTCGGCAGGGCCGGGAGGGGGCGGGGCTAAAGGGGAAATGGGCGGGGCTAGAGGGGGAGTGGGCGGGGCTAAGGGGTGGCTTTGCAGGGGTCCTGAGGAGATTTAGGGGGTTTGGGGCTTTTATTTGGGAATTTTGGGTCTTTAAGGGGATTTTTGGGGGTCTCTGGGGGGGTTTTTTTTTGGAATTTTGGGGGTTTTGGGGGGTTTTTGGGGGGGAATTTGGGTCGGCAGGGCCGGGAGGGGGCGGGGCTAAAGGGGAAATGGGCGGGGCTAAGGGGTGGCTTTGCAGGGGTCCTGAGGAGATTTAGGGGGTTTGGGGCTTTTATTTGGGAATTTTGGGTCTTTAAGGGGATTTTTGGGGGTCTCTGGGGGGGTTTTTTTTGGAATTTTGGGGGTTTTGGGGGGTTTTTGGGGGGGAATTTGGGTCGGCAGGGCCGGGAGGGGGCGGGGCTAAAGGGGAAATGGGCGGGGCTAAGGGGTGGCTTTGCAGGGGTCCTGAGGAGATTTAGGGGGTTTGGGGCTTTTATTTGGGAATTTTGGGTCTTTAAGGGGATTTTTGGGGGTCTCTGGGGGGTTTTTTTTTGGAATTTTGGGGGTTTTGGGGGGTTTTTGGGGGGGAATTTGGGTCGGCAGGGCCGGGAGGGGGCGGGGCTAAAGGGGAAATGGGCGGGGCTAAGGGGTGGCTTTGCAGGGGTCCTGAGGAGATTTAGGGGGTTTGGGGCTTTTATTTGGGAATTTTGGGTCTTTAAGGGGATTTTTGGGGGTCTCTGGGGGGGTTTTTTTTGGAATTTTGGGGGTTTTGGGGGGTTTTTGGGGGGGAATTTGGGTCGGCAGGGCCGGGAGGGGGCGGGGCTAGAGGGGGAGTGGGCGGGGCTAAGGGGTGGCTTTGCAGGGGTCCTGAGGAGATTTAGGGGGTTTGGGGCTTTTATTTGGGAATTTTGGGTCTTTAAGGGGATTTTTGGGGGTCTCTGGGGGCTTTTTTTCTGGAATTTTGGGGGTTTTGGGGGGTTTTTGGGGGGGAATTTGGGTCGGCAGGGCCGGGAGGGGGCGGGGCTAAAGGGGAAATGGGCGGGGCTAGAGGGGGAGTGGGCGGGGCTAAGGGGTGGCTTTGCAGGGGTCCTGAGGAGATTTAGGGGGTTTGGGGCTTTTATTTGGGAATTTTGGGTCTTTAAGGGGATTTTTGGGGGTCTCTGGGGGGGTTTTTTTTGGAATTTTGGGGGTTTTGGGGGGTTTTTGGGGGGGAATTTGGGTCGGCAGGGCCGGGAGGGGGCGGGGCTAAAGGGGAAATGGGCGGGGCTAAGGGGTGGCTTTGCAGGGGTCCTGAGGAGATTTAGGGGGTTTGGGGCTTTTATTTGGGAATTTTGGGCCTTTAAGGGGATTTTTGGGGGTCTCTGGGGGGTTTTTTTTTGGAATTTTGGGGGTTTTGGGGGGTTTTTGGGGGGGAATTTGGGTCGGCAGGGCCGGGAGGGGGCGGGGCTAAAGGGGAAATGGGCAGGGCTAGAGGGGGAGTGGGCGGGGCTAAGGGGTGGCTTTGCAGGGGTCCTGAGGAGATTTAGGGGGTTTGGGGCTTTTATTTGGGAATTTTGGGTCTTTAAGGGGATTTTTGGGGGTCTCTGGGGGGGTTTTTTTTGGAATTTTGGGGGTTTTGGGGGGTTTTTGGGGGGGAATTTGGGTCGGCAGGGCCGGGAGGGGGCGGGGCTAAAGGGGAAATGGGCGGGGCTAAGGGGTGGCTTTGCAGGGGTCCTGAGGAGATTTAGGGGGTTTGGGGCTTTTATTTGGGAATTTTGGGTCTTTAAGGGGATTTTTGGGGGTCTCTGGGGGGTTTTTTTTTGGAATTTTGGGGGTTTTGGGGGGTTTTTGGGGGGGAATTTGGGTCGGCAGGGCCGGGAGGGGGCGGGGCTAAAGGGGAAATGGGCGGGGCTAAGGGGTGGCTTTGCAGGGGTCCTGAGGAGATTTAGGGGGTTTGGGGCTTTTATTTGGGAATTTTGGGTCTTTAAGGGGATTTTTGGGGGTCTCTGGGGGGGTTTTTTTTGGAATTTTGGGGGTTTTGGGGGGTTTTTGGGGGGGAATTTGGGTCGGCAGGGCCGGGAGGGGGCGGGGCTAGAGGGGGAGTGGGCGGGGCTAAGGGGTGGCTTTGCAGGGGTCCTGAGGAGATTTAGGGGGTTTGGGGCTTTTATTTGGGAATTTTGGGTCTTTAAGGGGATTTTTGGGGGTCTCTGGGGGGTTTTTTTCTGGAATTTTGGGGGTTTTGGGGGGTTTTTGGGGGGGAATTTGGGTCGGCAGGGCCGGGAGGGGGCGGGGCTAAAGGGGAAATGGGCGGGGCTAAGGGGTGGCTTTGCAGGGGTCCTGAGGAGATTTAGGGGGTTTGGGGCTTTTATTTGGGAGTGTTGGGTCTTTAAGGGGATTTTTGGGGGTCTCTGGGGGCTTTTTTTCTGGAATTTTGCGGGTTTTGGGGGGTTTTTGGGGGGGAATTTGGGTCGGCAGGGCCGGGAGGGGGCGGGGCTAAAGGGGAAATGGGCGGGGCTAGAGGGGGAGTGGGCGGGGCTAAGGGGTGGCTTTGCAGGGGTCCTGAGGAGATTTAGGGGGTTTGGGGCTTTTATTTGGGAATTTTGGGTCTTTAAGGGGATTTTTGGGGGTCTCTGGGGGGGGTTTTTTTGGAATTTTGGGGGTTTTGGGGGGTTTTTGGGGGGGAATTTGGGTCGGCAGGGCCGGGAGGGGGCGGGGCTAAAGGGGAAATGGGCGGGGCTAAGGGGTGGCTTTGCAGGGGTCCTGAGGAGATTTAGGGGGTTTGGGGCTTTTATTTGGGAATTTTGGGTCTTTAAGGGGATTTTTGGGGGTCTCTGGGGGCTTTTTTTCTGGAATTTTGGGGGTTTTGGGGGTTTTTGGGGGGGAATTTGGGTCGGCAGGGCCGGGAGGGGGCGGGGCTAAAGGGGAAATGGGCGGGGCTAGAGGGGGAGTGGGCGGGGCTAAGGGGTGGCTTTGCAGGGGTCCTGAGGAGATTTAGGGGGTTTGGGGCTTTTATTTGGGAATTTTGGGTCTTTAAGGGGATTTTTGGGGGTCTCTGGGGGGGTTTTTTTTGGAATTTTGGGGGTTTTGGGGGGTTTTTGGGGGGGAATTTGGGTCGGCAGGGCCGGGAGGGGGCGGGGCTAAAGGGGAAATGGGCGGGGCTAAGGGGTGGCTTTGCAGGGGTCCTGAGGAGATTTAGGGGGTTTGGGGCTTTTATTTGGGAATTTTGGGTCTTTAAGGGGATTTTTGGGGGTCTCTGGGGGGTTTTTTTTTGGAATTTTGGGGGTTTTGGGGGGTTTTTGGGGGGGAATTTGGGTCGGCAGGGCCGGGAGGGGGCGGGGCTAAAGGGGAAATGGGCGGGGCTAAGGGGTGGCTTTGCAGGGGTCCTGAGGAGATTTAGGGGGTTTGGGGCTTTTATTTGGGAATTTTGGGTCTTTAAGGGGATTTTTGGGGGTCTCTGGGGGGGTTTTTTTTGGAATTTTGGGGGTTTTGGGGGGTTTTTGGGGGGGAATTTGGGTCGGCAGGGCCGGGAGGGGGCGGGGCTAAAGGGGAAATGGGCGGGGCTAGAGGGGGAGTGGGCGGGGCTAAGGGGTGGCTTTGCAGGGGTCCTGAGGAGATTTAGGGGGTTTGGGGCTTTTATTTGGGAATTTTGGGTCTTTAAGGGGAGTTTTGGGGGTCTCTGGGGGGTTTTTTTTTGGAATTTTGGGGGTTTTGGGGGGTTTTTGGGGGGGAATTTGGGTCGGCAGGGCCGGGAGGGGGCGGGGCTAAAGGGGAAATGGGCGGGGCTAAGGGGTGGCTTTGCAGGGGTCCTGAGGAGATTTAGGGGGTTTGGGGCTTTTATTTGGGAATTTTGGGTCTTTAAGGGGATTTTTGGGGGTCTCTGGGGGGGTTTTTTTTGGAATTTTGGGGGTTTTGGGGGGTTTTTGGGGGGGAATTTGGGTCGGCAGGGCCGGGAGGGGGCGGGGCTAAAGGGGAAATGGGCGGGGCTAAGGGGTGGCTTTGCAGGGGTCCTGAGGAGATTTAGGGGGTTTGGGGCTTTTATTTGGGAATTTTGGGTCTTTAAGGGGATTTTTGGGGGTCTCTGGGGGGGTTTTTTTTGGAATTTTGGGGGTTTTGGGGGGTTTTTGGGGGGGAATTTGGGTCGGCAGGGCCGGGAGGGGGCGGGGCTAAAGGGGAAATGGGCGGGGCTAAGGGGTGGCTTTCCAGGGGTCCTGAGGAGATTTAGGGGGTTTGGGGCTTTTATTTGGGAATTTTGGGTCTTTAAGGGGATTTTTGGGGGTCTCTGGGGGGGTTTTTTTTGGAATTTTGGGGGTTTTGGGGGGTTTTTGGGGGGGAATTTGGGTCGGCAGGGCCGGGAGGGGGCGGGGCTAAAGGGGAAATGGGCGGGGCTAAGGGGTGGCTTTGCAGGGGTCCTGAGGAGATTTAGGGGGTTTGGGGCTTTTATTTGGGAATTTTGGGTCTTTAAGGGGATTTTTGGGGGTCTCTGGGGGTTTTTTTTTTGGAATTTTGGGGGTTTTGGGGGGTTTTTGGGGGGGAATTTGGGTCGGCAGGGCCGGGAGGGGGCGGGGCTAAAGGGGAAATGGGCAGGGCTAGAGGGGGAGTGGGCGGGGCTAAGGGGTGGCTTTGCAGGGGTCCTGAGGAGATTTAGGGGGTTTGGGGCTTTTATTTGGGAATTTTGGGTCTTTAAGGGGATTTTTGGGGGTCTCTGGGGGGGTTTTTTTTGGAATTTTGGGGGTTTGGGGGGGTTTTTGGGGGGGAATTTGGGTCGGCAGGGCCGGGAGGGGGCGGGGCTAAAGGGGAAATGGGCGGGGCTAGAGGGGGAGTGGGCGGGGCTAAGGGGTGGCTTTGCAGGGGTCCTGAGGAGATTTAGGGGGTTTGGGGCTTTTATTTGGGAATTTTGGGTCTTTAAGGGGATTTTTGGGGGTCTCTGGGGGGGTTTTTTTTGGAATTTTGGGGGTTTTGGGGGGTTTTTGGGGGGGAATTTGGGTCGGCAGGGCCGGGAGGGGGCGGGGCTAAAGGGGAAATGGGCGGGGCTAAGGGGTGGCTTTGCAGGGGTCCTGAGGAGATTTAGGGGGTTTGGGGCTTTTATTTGGGAATTTTGGGCCTTTAAGGGGATTTTTGGGGGTCTCTGGGGGGTTTTTTTTTGGAATTTTGGGGGTTTTGGGGGGTTTTTGGGGGGGAATTTGGGTCGGCAGGGCCGGGAGGGGGCGGGGCTAAAGGGGAAATGGGCAGGGCTAGAGGGGGAGTGGGCGGGGCTAAGGGGTGGCTTTGCAGGGGTCCTGAGGAGATTTAGGGGGTTTGGGGCTTTTATTTGGGAATTTTGGGTCTTTAAGGGGATTTTTGGGGGTCTCTGGGGGGGTTTTTTTTGGAATTTTGGGGGTTTTGGGGGGTTTTTGGGGGGGAATTTGGGTCGGCAGGGCCGGGAGGGGGCGGGGCTAAAGGGGAAATGGGCGGGGCTAAGGGGTGGCTTTGCAGGGGTCCTGAGGAGATTTAGGGGGTTTGGGGCTTTTATTTGGGAATTTTGGGTCTTTAAGGGGATTTTTGGGGGTCTCTGGGGGGTTTTTTTTTGGAATTTTGGGGGTTTTGGGGGGTTTTTGGGGGGGAATTTGGGTCGGCAGGGCCGGGAGGGGGCGGGGCTAAAGGGGAAATGGGCGGGGCTAAGGGGTGGCTTTGCAGGGGTCCTGAGGAGATTTAGGGGGTTTGGGGCTTTTATTTGGGAATTTTGGGTCTTTAAGGGGATTTTTGGGGGTCTCTGGGGGGGTTTTTTTTGGAATTTTGGGGGTTTTGGGGGGTTTTTGGGGGGGAATTTGGGTCGGCAGGGCCGGGAGGGGGCGGGGCTAGAGGGGGAGTGGGCGGGGCTAAGGGGTGGCTTTGCAGGGGTCCTGAGGAGATTTAGGGGGTTTGGGGCTTTTATTTGGGAATTTTGGGTCTTTAAGGGGATTTTTGGGGGTCTCTGGGGGGTTTTTTTCTGGAATTTTGGGGGTTTTGGGGGGTTTTTGGGGGGGAATTTGGGTCGGCAGGGCCGGGAGGGGGCGGGGCTAAAGGGGAAATGGGCGGGGCTAAGGGGTGGCTTTGCAGGGGTCCTGAGGAGATTTAGGGGGTTTGGGGCTTTTATTTGGGAGTGTTGGGTCTTTAAGGGGATTTTTGGGGGTCTCTGGGGGCTTTTTTTCTGGAATTTTGCGGGTTTTGGGGGGTTTTTGGGGGGGAATTTGGGTCGGCAGGGCCGGGAGGGGGCGGGGCTAAAGGGGAAATGGGCGGGGCTAGAGGGGGAGTGGGCGGGGCTAAGGGGTGGCTTTGCAGGGGTCCTGAGGAGATTTAGGGGGTTTGGGGCTTTTATTTGGGAATTTTGGGTCTTTAAGGGGATTTTTGGGGGTCTCTGGGGGGGGTTTTTTTGGAATTTTGGGGGTTTTGGGGGGTTTTTGGGGGGGAATTTGGGTCGGCAGGGCCGGGAGGGGGCGGGGCTAAAGGGGAAATGGGCGGGGCTAAGGGGTGGCTTTGCAGGGGTCCTGAGGAGATTTAGGGGGTTTGGGGCTTTTTTTTGGAATTTTGGGTCTTTAAGGGGATTTTTGGGGGTCTCTGGGGGCTTTTTTTCTGGAATTTTGGGGGTTTTGGGGGGTTTTTGGGGGGGAATTTGGGTCGGCAGGGCCGGGAGGGGGCGGGGCTAAAGGGGAAATGGGCGGGGCTAGAGGGGGAGTGGGCGGGGCTAAGGGGTGGCTTTGCAGGGGTCCTGAGGAGATTTAGGGGGTTTGGGGCTTTTATTTGGGAATTTTGGGTCTTTAAGGGGATTTTTGGGGGTCTCTGGGGGGGTTTTTTTTGGAATTTTGGGGGTTTTGGGGGGTTTTTGGGGGGGAATTTGGGTCGGCAGGGCCGGGAGGGGGCGGGGCTAAAGGGGAAATGGGCGGGGCTAAGGGGTGGCTTTGCAGGGGTCCTGAGGAGATTTAGGGGGTTTGGGGCTTTTATTTGGGAATCTTGGGTCTTTAAGGGGATTTTTGGGGGTCTCTGGGGGGTTTTTTTTTGGAATTTTGGGGGTTTTGGGGGGTTTTTGGGGGGGAATTTGGGTCGGCAGGGCCGGGAGGGGGCGGGGCTAAAGGGGAAATGGGCGGGGCTAAGGGGTGGCTTTGCAGGGGTCCTGAGGAGATTTAGGGGGTTTGGGGCTTTTATTTGGGAATTTTGGGTCTTTAAGGGGATTTTTGGGGGTCTCTGGGGGGGTTTTTTTTGGAATTTTGGGGGTTTTGGGGGGTTTTTGGGGGGGAATTTGGGTCGGCAGGGCCGGGAGGGGGCGGGGCTAAAGGGGAAATGGGCGGGGCTAGAGGGGGAGTGGGCGGGGCTAAGGGGTGGCTTTGCAGGGGTCCTGAGGAGATTTAGGGGGTTTGGGGCTTTTATTTGGGAATTTTGGGTCTTTAAGGGGAGTTTTGGGGGTCTCTGGGGGGTTTTTTTTTGGAATTTTGGGGGTTTTGGGGGGTTTTTGGGGGGGAATTTGGGTCGGCAGGGCCGGGAGGGGGCGGGGCTAAAGGGGAAATGGGCGGGGCTAAGGGGTGGCTTTGCAGGGGTCCTGAGGAGATTTAGGGGGTTTGGGGCTTTTATTTGGGAATTTTGGGTCTTTAAGGGGATTTTTGGGGGTCTCTGGGGGGGTTTTTTTTGGAATTTTGGGGGTTTTGGGGGGTTTTTGGGGGGGAATTTGGGTCGGCAGGGCCGGGAGGGGGCGGGGCTAAAGGGGAAATGGGCGGGGCTAAGGGGTGGCTTTGCAGGGGTCCTGAGGAGATTTAGGGGGTTTGGGGCTTTTATTTGGGAATTTTGGGTCTTTAAGGGGATTTTTGGGGGTCTCTGGGGGGGTTTTTTTTGGAATTTTGGGGGTTTTGGGGGGTTTTTGGGGGGGAATTTGGGTCGGCAGGGCCGGGAGGGGGCGGGGCTAAAGGGGAAATGGGCGGGGCTAAGGGGTGGCTTTGCAGGGGTCCTGAGGAGATTTAGGGGGTTTGGGGCTTTTATTTGGGAATTTTGGGTCTTTAAGGGGATTTTTGGGGGTCTCTGGGGGGGTTTTTTTTGGAATTTTGGGGGTTTTGGGGGGTTTTTGGGGGGGAATTTGGGTCGGCAGGGCCGGGAGGGGGCGGGGCTAAAGGGGAAATGGGCGGGGCTAAGGGGTGGCTTTGCAGGGGTCCTGAGGAGATTTAGGGGGTTTGGGGCTTTTATTTGGGAATTTTGGGTCTTTAAGGGGATTTTTGGGGGTCTCTGGGGGTTTTTTTTTTGGAATTTTGGGGGTTTTGGGGGGTTTTTGGGGGGGAATTTGGGTCGGCAGGGCCGGGAGGGGGCGGGGCTAAAGGGGAAATGGGCGGGGCTAGAGGGGGAGTGGGCGGGGCTAAGGGGTGGCTTTGCAGGGGTCCTGAGGAGATTTAGGGGGTTTGGGGCTTTTATTTGGGAATTTTGGGTCTTTAAGGGGATTTTTGGGGGTCTCTGGGGGGGTTTTTTTTGGAATTTTGGGGGTTTTGGGGGGTTTTTGGGGGGGAATTTGGGTCGGCAGGGCCGGGAGGGGGCGGGGCTAAAGGGGAAATGGGCGGGGCTAAGGGGTGGCTTTGCAGGGGTCCTGAGGAGATTTAGGGGGTTTGGGGCTTTTATTTGGGAATTTTGGGTCTTTAAGGGGATTTTTGGGGGTCTCTGGGGGGTTTTTTTTTGGAATTTTGGGGGTTTTGGGGGGTTTTTGGGGGGGAATTTGGGTCGGCAGGGCCGGGAGGGGGCGGGGCTAAAGGGGAAATGGGCGGGGCTAAGGGGTGGCTTTGCAGGGGTCCTGAGGAGATTTAGGGGGTTTGGGGCTTTTATTTGGGAATTTTGGGTCTTTAAGGGGATTTTTGGGGGTCTCTGGGGGGGTTTTTTTTGGAATTTTGGGGGTTTTGGGGGGTTTTTGGGGGGGAATTTGGGTCGGCAGGGCCGGGAGGGGGCGGGGCTAGAGGGGGAGTGGGCGGGGCTAAGGGGTGGCTTTGCAGGGGTCCTGAGGAGATTTAGGGGGTTTGGGGCTTTTATTTGGGAATTTTGGGTCTTTAAGGGGATTTTTGGGGGTCTCTGGGGGCTTTTTTTCTGGAATTTTGGGGGTTTTGGGGGGTTTTTGGGGGGGAATTTGGGTCGGCAGGGCCGGGAGGGGGCGGGGCTAAAGGGGAAATGGGCGGGGCTAGAGGGGAAGTGGGCGGGGCTAAGGGGTGGCTTTGCAGGGGTCCTGAGGAGATTTAGGGGGTTTGGGGCTTTTATTTGGGAATTTTGGGCCTTTAAGGGGATTTTTGGGGGTCTCTGGGGGGTTTTTTTTTGGAATTTTGGGGGTTTTGGGGGGTTTTTGGGGGGGAATTTGGGTCGGCAGGGCCGGGAGGGGGCGGGGCTAAAGGGGAAATGGGCGGGGCTAGAGGGGGAGTGGGCGGGGCTAAGGGGTGGCTTTGCAGGGGTCCTGAGGAGATTTAGGGGGTTTGGGGCTTTTATTTGGGAATTTTGGGTCTTTAAGGGGATTTTTGGGGGTCTCTGGGGGGGTTTTTTTTGGAATTTTGGGGGTTTTGGGGGGTTTTTGGGGGGGAATTTGGGTCGGCAGGGCCGGGAGGGGGCGGGGCTAAAGGGGAAATGGGCGGGGCTAAGGGGTGGCTTTGCAGGGGTCCTGAGGAGATTTAGGGGGTTTGGGGCTTTTATTTGGGAATTTTGGGTCTTTAAGGGGATTTTTGGGGGTCTCTGGGGGTTTTTTTTTTGGAATTTTGGGGGTTTTGGGGGGTTTTTGGGGGGGAATTTGGGTCGGCAGGGCCGGGAGGGGGCGGGGCTAAAGGGGAAATGGGCGGGGCTAAGGGGTGGCTTTGCAGGGGTCCTGAGGAGATTTAGGGGGTTTGGGGCTTTTATTTGGGAATTTTGGGTCTTTAAGGGGATTTTTGGGGGTCTCTGGGGGCTTTTTTTCTGGAATTTTGGGGGTTTTGGGGGGTTTTTGGGGGGGAATTTGGGTCGGCAGGGCCGGGAGGGGGCGGGGCTAAAGGGGAAATGGGCGGGGCTAGAGGGGGAGTGGGCGGGGCTAAGGGGTGGCTTTGCAGGGGTCCTGAGGAGATTTAGGGGGTTTGGGGCTTTTATTTGGGAATTTTGGGTCTTTAAGGGGAGTTTTGGGGGTCTCTGGGGGGTTTTTTTTTGGAATTTTGGGGGTTTTGGGGGGTTTTTGGGGGGGAATTTGGGTCGGCAGGGCCGGGAGGGGGCGGGGCTAAAGGGGAAATGGGCGGGGCTAAGGGGTGGCTTTGCAGGGGTCCTGAGGAGATTTAGGGGGTTTGGGGCTTTTATTTGGGAATTTTGGGTCTTTAAGGGGATTTTTGGGGGTCTCTGGGGGGTTTTTTTTTGGAATTTTGGGGGTTTTGGGGGGTTTTTGGGGGGGAATTTGGGTCGGCAGGGCCGGGAGGGGGCGGGGCTAAAGGGGAAATGGGCGGGGCTAGAGGGGGAGTGGGCGGGGCTAAGGGGTGGCTTTGCAGGGGTCCTGAGGAGATTTAGGGGGTTTGGGGCTTTTATTTGGGAATTTTGGGTCTTTAAGGGGATTTTTGGGGGTCTCTGGGGGGGTTTTTTTTGGAATTTTGGGGGTTTTGGGGGGTTTTTGGGGGGGAATTTGGGTCGGCAGGGCCGGGAGGGGGCGGGGCTAAAGGGGAAATGGGCGGGGCTAAGGGGTGGCTTTGCAGGGGTCCTGAGGAGATTTAGGGGGTTTGGGGCTTTTATTTGGGAATTTTGGGTCTTTAAGGGGATTTTTGGGGGTCTCTGGGGGGGTTTTTTTTGGAATTTTGGGGGTTTTGGGGGGTTTTTGGGGGGGAATTTGGGTCGGCAGGGCCGGGAGGGGGCGGGGCTAAAGGGGAAATGGGCGGGGCTAAGGGGTGGCTTTGCAGGGGTCCTGAGGAGATTTAGGGGGTTTGGGGCTTTTATTTGGGAATTTTGGGTCTTTAAGGGGATTTTTGGGGGTCTCTGGGGGGGTTTTTTTTGGAATTTTGGGGGTTTTGGGGGGTTTTTGGGGGGGAATTTGGGTCGGCAGGGCCGGGAGGGGGCGGGGCTAAAGGGGAAATGGGCGGGGCTAAGGGGTGGCTTTGCAGGGGTCCTGAGGAGATTTAGGGGGTTTGGGGCTTTTATTTGGGAATTTTGGGTCTTTAAGGGGATTTTTGGGGGTCTCTGGGGGGGTTTTTTTTGGAATTTTGGGGGTTTTGGGGGGTTTTTGGGGGGGAATTTGGGTCGGCAGGGCCGGGAGGGGGCGGGGCTAAAGGGAAAATGGGCGGGGCTAAGGGGTGGCTTTGCAGGGGTCCTGAGGAGATTTAGGGGGTTTGGGGCTTTTATTTGGGAATTTTGGGTCTTTAAGGGGATTTTTGGGGGTCTCTGGGGGGTTTTTTTTTGGAATTTTGGGGGTTTTGGGGGGTTTTTGGGGGGGAATTTGGGTCGGCAGGGCCGGGAGGGGGCGGGGCTAAAGGGGAAATGGGCGGGGCTAGAGGGGGAGTGGGCGGGGCTAAGGGGTGGCTTTGCAGGGGTCCTGAGGAGATTTAGGGGGTTTGGGGCTTTTATTTGGGAATTTTGGGTCTTTAAGGGGATTTTTGGGGGTCTCTGGGGGGGTTTTTTTTTGGAATTTTGGGGGTTTTGGGGGGTTTTTGGGGGGGAATTTGGGTCGGCAGGGCCGGGAGGGGGCGGGGCTAAAGGGGAAATGGGCGGGGCTAGAGGGGGAGTGGGCGGGGCTAAGGGGTGGCTTTGCAGGGGTCCTGAGGAGATTTAGGGGGTTTGGGGCTTTTATTTGGGAATGTTGGGTCTTTAAGGGGATTTTTGGGGGTCTCTGGGGGGGTTTTTTTTGGAATTTTGGGGGTTTTGGGGGGTTTTTGGGGGGGAATTTGGGTCGGCAGGGCCGGGAGGGGGCGGGGCTAAAGGGGAAATGGGCGGGGCTAAGGGGTGGCTTTGCAGGGGTCCTGAGGAGATTTAGGGGGTTTGGGGCTTTTATTTGGGAATTTTGGGTCTTTAAGGGGATTTTTGGGGGTCTCTGGGGGGTTTTTTTTTGGAATTTTGGGGGTTTTGGGGGGTTTTTGGGGGGGAATTTGGGTCGGCAGGGCCGGGAGGGGGCGGGGCTAAAGGGGAAATGGGCGGGGCTAAGGTGTGGCTTTGCAGGGGTCCTGAGGAGATTTAGGGGGTTTGGGGCTTTTATTTGGGAATGTTGGGTCTTTAAGGGGATTTTTGGGGGTCTCTGGGGGGTTTTTTTCTGGAATTTTGGGGGTTTTGGGGGGTTTTTGGGGGGGAATTTGGGTCGGCAGGGCCGGGAGGGGGCGGGGCTAAAGGGGAAATGGGCGGGGCTAAAGGGGAAATGGGCGGGGCTAAGGTGTGGCTTTGCAGGGGTCCTGAGGAGATTTAGGGGGTTTGGGGCTTTTATTTGGGAATGTTGGGTCTTTAAGGGGATGCTTGGTGGTCTCTGGGGGGGTTTTTTTCTGGAATTTTGGGGGTTTTGGGGGGTTTTTGGGGGGGAATTTGGGTCGGCAGGGCCGGGAGGGGGCGGGGCTAAAGGGGAAATGGGCGGGGCTAGAGGGGGAGTGGGCGGGGCTAAGGGGTGGCTTTGCAGGGGTCCTGAGGAGATTTAGGGGGTTTGGGGCTTTTATTTGGGAATTTTGGGTCTTTAAGGGGATTTTTGGGGGTCTCTGGGGGGGTTTTTTTTTGGAATTTTGGGGGTTTTGGGGGGTTTTTGGGGGGGAATTTGGGTCGGCAGGGCCGGGAGGGGGCGGGGCTAAAGGGGAAATGGGCGGGGCTAAGGGGTGCCTTTGCAGGGGTCCTGAGGAGATTTAGGGGGTTTGGGGCTTTTATTTGGTAATTTTGGGCCTTTAAGGGGATTTTTGGGGGTCTCTGGGGGGTTTTTTTTTGGAATTTTGGGGGTGTTGGGGGGTTTTTTGGGGGGAATTTGGGTCGGCAGGGCCGGGAGGGGGCGGGGCTAAAGGGGAAATGGGCGGGGCTAGAGGGGGAGTGGGCGGGGCTAAGGGGTGGCTTTGCAGGGGTCCTGAGGAGATTTAGGGGGTTTGGGGCTTTTATTTGGGAATTTTGGGCCTTTAAGGGGATTTTTGGGGGTCTCTGGGGGGTTTTTTTTGGAATTTTGGGGGTTTTGGGGGGTTTTTGGGGGGGAATTTGGGTCGGCAGGGCCGGGAGGGGGCGGGGCTAAAGGGGAAATGGGCGGGGCTAGAGGGGGAGTGGGCGGGGCTAAGGGGTGGCTTTGCAGGGGTCCTGAGGAGATTTAGGGGGTTTGGGGCTTTTATTTGGGAATTTTGGGTCTTTAAGGGGATTTTTGGGGGTCTCTGGGGGGGTTTTTTTTGGAATTTTGGGGGTTTTGGGGGGTTTTTGGGGGGGAATTTGGGTCGGCAGGGCCGGGAGGGGGCGGGGCTAAAGGGGAAATGGGCGGGGCTAAGGGGTGGCTTTGCAGGGGTCCTGAGGAGATTTAGGGGGTTTGGGGCTTTTATTTGGGAATTTTGGGTCTTTAAGGGGATTTTTGGGGGTCTCTGGGGGGGTTTTTTTTGGAATTTTGGGGGTTTTGGGGGGTTTTTGGGGGGGAATTTGGGTCGGCAGGGCCGGGAGGGGGCGGGGCTAAAGGGGAAATGGGCGGGGCTAAGGGGTGGCTTTGCAGAGGTCCTGAGGAGATTTAGGGGGTTTGGGGCTTTTATTTGGGAATTTTGGGTCTTTAAGGGGATTTTTGGGGGTCTCTGGGGGGTTTTTTTTTGGAATTTTGGGGGTTTTGGGGGGTTTTTGGGGGGGAATTTGGGTCGGCAGGGCCGGGAGGGGGCGGGGCTAAAGGGGAAATGGGCGGGGCTAAGGGGTGGCTTTGCAGGGGTCCTGAGGAGATTTAGGGGGTTTGGGGCTTTTATTTGGGAATTTTGGGTCTTTAAGGGGATTTTTGGGGGTCTCTGGGGGGGTTTTTTTTGGAATTTTGGGGGTTTTGGGGGGTTTTTGGGGGGGAATTTGGGTCGGCAGGGCCGGGAGGGGGCGGGGCTAAAGGGGAAATGGGCGGGGCTAAGGGGTGGCTTTGCAGGGGTCCTGAGGAGATTTAGGGGGTTTGGGGCTTTTATTTGGGAACGTTGGGTCTTTAAAGGGATTTTTGGGGGTCTCTGGGGGGTTTTTTTCTGGAATTTTGGGGGTTTTGGGGGGTTTTTGGGGGGGAATTTGGGTCGGCAGGGCCGGGAGGGGGCGGGGCTAAAGGGGAAATGGGCGGGGCTAGAGGGGGAGTGGGCGGGGCTAAGGGGTGGCTTTGCAGGGGTCCTGAGGAGATTTAGGGGGTTTGGGGCTTTTATTTGGGAATTTTGGGTCTTTAAGGGGATTTTTGGGGGTCTCTGGGGGGGTTTTTTTTGGAATTTTGGGGGTTTTGGGGGGTTTTTGGGGGGGAATTTGGGTCGGCAGGGCCGGGAGGGGGCGGGGCTAAAGGGGAAATGGGCGGGGCTAAGGGGTGGCTTTGCAGGGGTCCTGAGGAGATTTAGGGGGTTTGGGGCTTTTATTTGGGAATTTTGGGTCTTTAAGGGGATTTTTGGGGGTCTCTGGGGGTTTTTTTTTTGGAATTTTGGGGGTTTTGGGGGGTTTTTGGGGGGGAATTTGGGTCGGCAGGGCCGGGAGGGGGCGGGGCTAAAGGGGAAATGGGCGGGGCTAAGGGGTGGCTTTGCAGGGGTCCTGAGGAGATTTAGGGGGTTTGGGGCTTTTATTTGGGAATTTTGGGTCTTTAAGGGGATTTTTGGGGGTCTCTGGGGGGGTTTTTTTTGGAATTTTGGGGGTTTTGGGGGGTTTTTGGGGGGGAATTTGGGTCGGCAGGGCCGGGAGGGGGCGGGGCTAAAGGGGAAATGGGCGGGGCTAAGGGGTGGCTTTGCAGGGGTCCTGAGGAGATTTAGGGGGTTTGGGGCTTTTATTTGGGAATTTTGGGTCTTTAAGGGGATTTTTGGGGGTCTCTGGGGGGTTTTTTTTTGGAATTTTGGGGGTTTTGGGGGGTTTTTGGGGGGGAATTTGGGTCGGCAGGGCCGGGAGGGGGCGGGGCTAAAGGGGAAATGGGCGGGGCTAAGGGGTGGCTTTGCAGGGGTCCTGAGGAGATTTAGGGGGTTTGGGGCTTTTATTTGGGAATTTTGGGTCTTTAAGGGGATTTTTGGGGGTCTCTGGGGGGGTTTTTTTTGGAATTTTGGGGGTTTTGGGGGGTTTTTGGGGGGGAATTTGGGTCGGCAGGGCCGGGAGGGGGCGGGGCTAAAGGGGAAATGGGCGGGGCTAAGGGGTGGCTTTGCAGGGGTCCTGAGGAGATTTAGGGGGTTTGGGGCTTTTATTTGGGAATTTTGGGCCTTTAAGGGGATTTTTGGGGGTCTCTGGGGGGTTTTTTTTTGGAATTTTGGGGGTTTTGGGGGGTTTTTGGGGGGGAATTTGGGTCGGCAGGGCCGGGAGGGGGCGGGGCTAAAGGGGAAATGGGCGGGGCTAAGGGGTGGCTTTGCAGGGGTCCTGAGGAGATTTAGGGGGTTTGGGGCTTTTATTTGGGAATTTTGGGTCTTTAAGGGGATTTTTGGGGGTCTCTGGGGGGGTTTTTTTCGGAATTTTGGGGGTTTTGGGGGGTTTTTGGGGGGGAATTTGGGTCGGCAGGGCCGGGAGGGGGCGGGGCTAAAGGGGAAATGGGCGGGGCTAAGGGGTGGCTTTGCAGGGGTCCTGAGGAGATTTAGGGGGTTTGGGGCTTTTATTTGGGAATTTTGGGTCTTTAAGGGGATTTTTGGGGGTCTCTGGGGGGGTTTTTTTTGGAATTTTGGGGGTTTTGGGGGGTTTTTGGGGGGGAATTTGGGTCGGCAGGGCCGGGAGGGGGCGGGGCTAAAGGGGAAATGGGCGGGGCTAAGGGGTGGCTTTGCAGGGGTCCTGAGGAGATTTAGGGGGTTTGGGGCTTTTATTTGGGAATTTTGGGTCTTTAAGGGGATTTTTGGGGGTCTCTGGGGGGGTTTTTTTTGGAATTTTGGGGGTTTTGGGGGGTTTTTGGGGGGGAATTTGGGTCGGCAGGGCCGGGAGGGGGCGGGGCTAGAGGGGGAGTGGGCGGGGCTAAGGGGTGGCTTTGCAGGGGTCCTGAGGAGATTTAGGGGGTTTGGGGCTTTTATTTGGGAATTTTGGGTCTTTAAGGGGATTTTTGGGGGTCTCTGGGGGGTTTTTTTCTGGAATTTTGGGGGTTTTGGGGGGTTTTTGGGGGGGAATTTGGGTCGGCAGGGCCGGGAGGGGGCGGGGCTAAAGGGGAAATGGGCGGGGCTAAGGGGTGGCTTTGCAGGGGTCCTGAGGAGATTTAGGGGGTTTGGGGCTTTTATTTGGGAATTTTGGGTCTTTAAGGGGATTTTTGGGGGTCTCTGGGGGCTTTTTTTCTGGAATTTTGTGGGTTTTGGGGGGTTTTTGGGGGGGAATTTGGGTCGGCAGGGCCGGGAGGGGGCGGGGCTAAAGGGGAAATGGGCGGGGCTAAGGGGTGGCTTTGCAGGGGTCCTGAGGAGATTTAGGGGGTTTGGGGCTTTTATTTGGGAATTTTGGGTCTTTAAGGGGATTTTTGGGGGTCTCTGGGGGGTTTTTTTCTGGAATTTTGGGGGTTTTGGGGGGTTTTTGGGGGGGAATTTGGGTCGGCAGGGCCGGGAGGGGGCGGGGCTAAAGGGGAAATGGGCGGGGCTAGAGGGGGAGTGGGCGGGGCTAAGGGGTGGCTTTGCAGGGGTCCTGAGGAGATTTAGGGGGTTTGGGGCTTTTATTTGGGAATGTTGGGTCTTTAAGGGGATTTTTGGGGGTCTCTGGGGGGGTTTTTTTTGGAATTTTGGGGGTTTTGGGGGGTTTTTGGGGGGGAATTTGGGTCGGCAGGGCCGGGAGGGGGCGGGGCTAAAGGGGAAATGGGCGGGGCTAAGGGGTGGCTTTGCAGGGGTCCTGAGGAGATTTAGGGGGTTTGGGGCTTTTATTTGGGAATTTTGGGTCTTTAAGGGGATGTTTGGGGGTCTCTGGGGGTTTTTTTTTTGGAATTTTGGGGGTTTTGGGGGGTTTTTGGGGGGGAATTTGGGTCGGCAGGGCCGGGAGGGGGCGGGGCTAAAGGGGAAATGGGCGGGGCTAAGGGGTGGCTTTGCAGGGGTCCTGAGGAGATTTAGGGGGTTTGGGGCTTTTATTTGGGAATTTTGGGTCTTTAAGGGGATTTTTGGGGGTCTCTGGGGGGGTTTTTTTCGGAATTTTGGGGGTTTTGGGGGGTTTTTGGGGGGGAATTTGGGTCGGCAGGGCCGGGAGGGGGCGGGGCTAAAGGGGAAATGGGCGGGGCTAGAGGGGGAGTGGGCGGGGCTAAGGGGTGGCTTTGCAGGGGTCCTGAGGAGATTTAGGGGGTTTGGGGCTTTTATTTGGGAATTTTGGGTCTTTAAGGGGATTTTTGGGGGTCTCTGGGGGGGTTTTTTTTGGAATTTTGGGGGTTTTGGGGGGTTTTTGGGGGGGAATTTGGGTCGGCAGGGCCGGGAGGGGGCGGGGCTAAAGGGGAAATGGGCGGGGCTAAGGGGTGGCTTTGCAGGGGTCCTGAGGAGATTTAGGGGGTTTGGGGCTTTTATTTGGGAATTTTGGGTCTTTAAGGGGATTTTTGGGGGTCTCTGGGGGGGTTTTTTTTGGAATTTTGGGGGTTTTGGGGGGTTTTTGGGGGGGAATTTGGGTCGGCAGGGCCGGGAGGGGGCGGGGCTAAAGGGGAAATGGGCGGGGCTAAGGGGTGGCTTTGCAGGGGTCCTGAGGAGATTTAGGGGGTTTGGGGCTTTTATTTGGGAATGTTGGGTCTTTAAGGGGATTTTTGGGGGTCTCTGGGGGGTTTTTTTTTGGAATTTTGGGGGTTTTGGGGGGTTTTTGGGGGGGAATTTGGGTCGGCAGGGCCGGGAGGGGGCGGGGCTAAAGGGGAAATGGGCGGGGCTAGAGGGGGAGTGGGCGGGGCTAAGGGGTGGCTTTGCAGGGGTCCTGAGGAGATTTAGGGGGTTTGGGGCTTTTATTTGGGAATTTTGGGTCTTTAAGGGGATTTTTGGGGGTCTCTGGGGGGGTTTTTTTTGGAATTTTGGGGGTTTTGGGGGGTTTTTGGGGGGGAATTTGGGTCGGCAGGGCCGGGAGGGGGCGGGGCTAAAGGGGAAATGGGCGGGGCTAAGGGGTGGCTTTGCAGGGGTCCTGAGGAGATTTAGGGGGTTTGGGGCTTTTATTTGGGAATTTTGGGTCTTTAAGGGGATTTTTGGGGGTCTCTGGGGGTTTTTTTTTTGGAATTTTGGGGGTTTTGGGGGGTTTTTGGGGGGGAATTTGGGTCGGCAGGGCCGGGAGGGGGCGGGGCTAAAGGGGAAATGGGCGGGGCTAAGGTGTGGCTTTGCAGGGGTCCTGAGGAGATTTAGGGGGTTTGGGGCTTTTATTTGGGAATGTTGGGTCTTTAAGGGGATTTTTGGGGGTCTCTGGGGGGTTTTTTTCTGGAATTTTGGGGGTTTTGGGGGGTTTTTGGGGGGGAATTTGGGTCGGCAGGGCCGGGAGGGGGCGGGGCTAAAGGGGAAATGGGCGGGGCTAAAGGGGAAATGGGCGGGGCTAAGGTGTGGCTTTGCAGGGGTCCTGAGGAGATTTAGGGGGTTTGGGGCTTTTATTTGGGAATGTTGGGTCTTTAAGGGGATGCTTGGTGGTCTCTGGGGGGGTTTTTTTCTGGAATTTTGGGGGTTTTGGGGGGTTTTTGGGGGGGAATTTGGGTCGGCAGGGCCGGGAGGGGGCGGGGCTAAAGGGGAAATGGGCGGGGCTAGAGGGGGAGTGGGCGGGGCTAAGGGGTGGCTTTGCAGGGGTCCTGAGGAGATTTAGGGGGTTTGGGGCTTTTATTTGGGAATTTTGGGTCTTTAAGGGGATTTTTGGGGGTCTCTGGGGGGGTTTTTTTTGGAATTTTGGGGGTTTTGGGGGGTTTTTGGGGGGGAATTTGGGTCGGCAGGGCCGGGAGGGGGCGGGGCTAAAGGGGAAATGGGCGGGGCTAAGGGGTGCCTTTGCAGGGGTCCTGAGGAGATTTAGGGGGTTTGGGGCTTTTATTTGGTAATTTTGGGCCTTTAAGGGGATTTTTGGGGGTCTCTGGGGGGTTTTTTTTTGGAATTTTGGGGGTGTTGGGGGGTTTTTTGGGGGGAATTTGGGTCGGCAGGGCCGGGAGGGGGCGGGGCTAAAGGGGAAATGGGCGGGGCTAGAGGGGGAGTGGGCGGGGCTAAGGGGTGGCTTTGCAGGGGTCCTGAGGAGATTTAGGGGGTTTGGGGCTTTTATTTGGGAATTTTGGGCCTTTAAGGGGATTTTTGGGGGTCTCTGGGGGGTTTTTTTTGGAATTTTGGGGGTTTTGGGGGGTTTTTGGGGGGGAATTTGGGTCGGCAGGGCCGGGAGGGGGCGGGGCTAAAGGGGAAATGGGCGGGGCTAAGGGGTGGCTTTGCAGGGGTCCTGAGGAGATTTAGGGGGTTTGGGGCTTTTATTTGGGAATTTTGGGCCTTTAAGGGGATTTTTGGGGGTCTCTGGGGGGTTTTTTTTTGGAATTTTGGGGGTTTTGGGGGGTTTTTGGGGGGGAATTTGGGTCGGCAGGGCCGGGAGGGGGCGGGGCTAAAGGGGAAATGGGCGGGGCTAAGGGGTGGCTTTGCAGGGGTCCTGAGGAGATTTAGGGGGTTTGGGGCTTTTATTTGGGAATTTTGGGTCTTTAAGGGGATTTTTGGGGGTCTCTGGGGGGGTTTTTTTCGGAATTTTGGGGGTTTTGGGGGGTTTTTGGGGGGGAATTTGGGTCGGCAGGGCCGGGAGGGGGCGGGGCTAAAGGGGAAATGGGCGGGGCTAAGGGGTGGCTTTGCAGGGGTCCTGAGGAGATTTAGGGGGTTTGGGGCTTTTATTTGGGAATTTTGGGTCTTTAAGGGGATTTTTGGGGGTCTCTGGGGGGGTTTTTTTTGGAATTTTGGGGGTTTTGGGGGGTTTTTGGGGGGGAATTTGGGTCGGCAGGGCCGGGAGGGGGCGGGGCTAAAGGGGAAATGGGCGGGGCTAAGGGGTGGCTTTGCAGGGGTCCTGAGGAGATTTAGGGGGTTTGGGGCTTTTATTTGGGAATTTTGGGTCTTTAAGGGGATTTTTGGGGGTCTCTGGGGGGGTTTTTTTTGGAATTTTGGGGGTTTTGGGGGGTTTTTGGGGGGGAATTTGGGTCGGCAGGGCCGGGAGGGGGCGGGGCTAGAGGGGGAGTGGGCGGGGCTAAGGGGTGGCTTTGCAGGGGTCCTGAGGAGATTTAGGGGGTTTGGGGCTTTTATTTGGGAATTTTGGGTCTTTAAGGGGATTTTTGGGGGTCTCTGGGGGGTTTTTTTCTGGAATTTTGGGGGTTTTGGGGGGTTTTTGGGGGGGAATTTGGGTCGGCAGGGCCGGGAGGGGGCGGGGCTAAAGGGGAAATGGGCGGGGCTAAGGGGTGGCTTTGCAGGGGTCCTGAGGAGATTTAGGGGGTTTGGGGCTTTTATTTGGGAATTTTGGGTCTTTAAGGGGATTTTTGGGGGTCTCTGGGGGCTTTTTTTCTGGAATTTTGTGGGTTTTGGGGGGTTTTTGGGGGGGAATTTGGGTCGGCAGGGCCGGGAGGGGGCGGGGCTAAAGGGGAAATGGGCGGGGCTAAGGGGTGGCTTTGCAGGGGTCCTGAGGAGATTTAGGGGGTTTGGGGCTTTTATTTGGGAATTTTGGGTCTTTAAGGGGATTTTTGGGGGTCTCTGGGGGGTTTTTTTCTGGAATTTTGGGGGTTTTGGGGGGTTTTTGGGGGGGAATTTGGGTCGGCAGGGCCGGGAGGGGGCGGGGCTAAAGGGGAAATGGGCGGGGCTAGAGGGGGAGTGGGCGGGGCTAAGGGGTGGCTTTGCAGGGGTCCTGAGGAGATTTAGGGGGTTTGGGGCTTTTATTTGGGAATGTTGGGTCTTTAAGGGGATTTTTGGGGGTCTCTGGGGGGGTTTTTTTTGGAATTTTGGGGGTTTTGGGGGGTTTTTGGGGGGGAATTTGGGTCGGCAGGGCCGGGAGGGGGCGGGGCTAAAGGGGAAATGGGCGGGGCTAAGGGGTGGCTTTGCAGGGGTCCTGAGGAGATTTAGGGGGTTTGGGGCTTTTATTTGGGAATTTTGGGTCTTTAAGGGGATTTTTGGGGGTCTCTGGGGGGTTTTTTTTTGGAATTTTGGGGGTTTTGGGGGGTTTTTGGGGGGGAATTTGGGTCGGCAGGGCCGGGAGGGGGCGGGGCTAAAGGGGAAATGGGCGGGGCTAAGGGGTGGCTTTGCAGGGGTCCTGAGGAGATTTAGGGGGTTTGGGGCTTTTATTTGGGAATTTTGGGTCTTTAAGGGGATTTTTGGGGGTCTCTGGGGGGGTTTTTTTTGGAATTTTGGGGGTTTTGGGGGGTTTTTGGGGGGGAATTTGGGTCGGCAGGGCCGGGAGGGGGCGGGGCTAAAGGGGAAATGGGCGGGGCTAGAGGGGGAGTGGGCGGGGCTAAGGGGTGGCTTTGCAGGGGTCCTGAGGAGATTTAGGGGGTTTGGGGCTTTTATTTGGGAATTTTGGGTCTTTAAGGGGATTTTTGGGGGTCTCTGGGGGGGTTTTTTTTGGAATTTTGGGGGTTTTGGGGGGTTTTTGGGGGGGAATTTGGGTCGGCAGGGCCGGGAGGGGGCGGGGCTAAAGGGGAAATGGGCGGGGCTAAGGGGTGGCTTTGCAGGGGTCCTGAGGAGATTTAGGGGGTTTGGGGCTTTTATTTGGGAATTTTGGGTCTTTAAGGGGATTTTTGGGGGTCTCTGGGGGGGTTTTTTTTGGAATTTTGGGGGTTTTGGGGGGTTTTTGGGGGGGAATTTGGGTCGGCAGGGCCGGGAGGGGGCGGGGCTAAAGGGGAAATGGGCGGGGCTAAGGGGTGGCTTTGCAGGGGTCCTGAGGAGATTTAGGGGGTTTGGGGCTTTTATTTGGGAATGTTGGGTCTTTAAGGGGATTTTTGGGGGTCTCTGGGGGGTTTTTTTTTGGAATTTTGGGGGTTTTGGGGGGTTTTTGGGGGGGAATTTGGGTCGGCAGGGCCGGGAGGGGGCGGGGCTAAAGGGGAAATGGGCGGGGCTAGAGGGGGAGTGGGCGGGGCTAAGGGGTGGCTTTGCAGGGGTCCTGAGGAGATTTAGGGGGTTTGGGGCTTTTATTTGGGAATTTTGGGTCTTTAAGGGGATTTTTGGGGGTCTCTGGGGGGTTTTTTTTTGGAATTTTGGGGGTTTTGGGGGGTTTTTGGGGGGGAATTTGGGTCGGCAGGGCCGGGAGGGGGCGGGGCTAAAGGGGAAATGGGCGGGGCTAAGGGGTGGCTTTGCAGGGGTCCTGAGGAGATTTAGGGGGTTTGGGGCTTTTATTTGGGAATTTTGGGTCTTTAAGGGGATTTTTGGGGGTCTCTGGGGGGGTTTTTTTTGGAATTTTGGGGGTTTTGGGGGGTTTTTGGGGGGGAATTTGGGTCGGCAGGGCCGGGAGGGGGCGGGGCTAAAGGGAAAATGGGCGGGGCTAGAGGGGGAGTGGGCGGGGCTAAGGGGTGGCTTTGCAGGGGTCCTGAGGAGATTTAGGGGGTTTGGGGCTTTTATTTGGGAATTTTGGGTCTTTAAGGGGATTTTTGGGGGTCTCTGGGGGGGTTTTTTTTGGAATTTTGGGGGTTTTGGGGGGTTTTTGGGGGGGAATTTGGGTCGGCAGGGCCGGGAGGGGGCGGGGCTAAAGGGGAAATGGGCGGGGCTAAGGGGTGGCTTTGCAGGGGTCCTGAGGAGATTTAGGGGGTTTGGGGCTTTTATTTGGGAATTTTGGGTCTTTAAGGGGATTTTTGGGGGTCTCTGGGGGGGTTTTTTTTGGAATTTTGGGGGTTTTGGGGGGTTTTTGGGGGGGAATTTGGGTCGGCAGGGCCGGGAGGGGGCGGGGCTAAAGGGGAAATGGGCGGGGCTAAGGGGTGGCTTTGCAGGGGTCCTGAGGAGATTTAGGGGGTTTGGGGCTTTTATTTGGGAATGTTGGGTCTTTAAGGGGATTTTTGGGGGTCTCTGGGGGGTTTTTTTTTGGAATTTTGGGGGTTTTGGGGGGTTTTTGGGGGGGAATTTGGGTCGGCAGGGCCGGGAGGGGGCGGGGCTAAAGGGGAAATGGGCGGGGCTAGAGGGGGAGTGGGCGGGGCTAAGGGGTGGCTTTGCAGGGGTCCTGAGGAGATTTAGGGGGTTTGGGGCTTTTATTTGGGAATTTTGGGTCTTTAAGGGGATTTTTGGGGGTCTCTGGGGGGGTTTTTTTTGGAATTTTGGGGGTTTTGGGGGGTTTTTGGGGGGGAATTTGGGTCGGCAGGGCCGGGAGGGGGCGGGGCTAAAGGGGAAATGGGCGGGGCTAAGGGGTGGCTTTGCAGGGGTCCTGAGGAGATTTAGGGGGTTTGGGGCTTTTATTTGGGAATTTTGGGTCTTTAAGGGGATTTTTGGGGGTCTCTGGGGGTTTTTTTTTTGGAATTTTGGGGGTTTTGGGGGGTTTTTGGGGGGGAATTTGGGTCGGCAGGGCCGGGAGGGGGCGGGGCTAAAGGGGAAATGGGCGGGGCTAAGGTGTGGCTTTGCAGGGGTCCTGAGGAGATTTAGGGGGTTTGGGGCTTTTATTTGGGAATGTTGGGTCTTTAAGGGGATTTTTGGGGGTCTCTGGGGGGTTTTTTTCTGGAATTTTGGGGGTTTTGGGGGGTTTTTGGGGGGGAATTTGGGTCGGCAGGGCCGGGAGGGGGCGGGGCTAAAGGGGAAATGGGCGGGGCTAAAGGGGAAATGGGCGGGGCTAAGGTGTGGCTTTGCAGGGGTCCTGAGGAGATTTAGGGGGTTTGGGGCTTTTATTTGGGAATGTTGGGTCTTTAAGGGGATGCTTGGTGGTCTCTGGGGGGGTTTTTTTCTGGAATTTTGGGGGTTTTGGGGGGTTTTTGGGGGGGAATTTGGGTCGGCAGGGCCGGGAGGGGGCGGGGCTAAAGGGGAAATGGGCGGGGCTAGAGGGGGAGTGGGCGGGGCTAAGGGGTGGCTTTGCAGGGGTCCTGAGGAGATTTAGGGGGTTTGGGGCTTTTATTTGGGAATTTTGGGTCTTTAAGGGGATTTTTGGGGGTCTCTGGGGGGGTTTTTTTTGGAATTTTGGGGGTTTTGGGGGGTTTTTGGGGGGGAATTTGGGTCGGCAGGGCCGGGAGGGGGCGGGGCTAAAGGGGAAATGGGCGGGGCTAAGGGGTGGCTTTGCAGGGGTCCTGAGGAGATTTAGGGGGTTTGGGGCTTTTATTTGGGAATTTTGGGTCTTTAAGGGGATTTTTGGGGGTCTCTGGGGGGGTTTTTTTTGGAATTTTGGGGGTTTTGGGGGGTTTTTGGGGGGGAATTTGGGTCGGCAGGGCCGGGAGGGGGCGGGGCTAAAGGGGAAATGGGCGGGGCTAGAGGGGGAGTGGGCGGGGCTAAGGGGTGGCTTTGCAGGGGTCCTGAGGAGATTTAGGGGGTTTGGGGCTTTTATTTGGGAATTTTGGGTCTTTAAGGGGATTTTTGGGGGTCTCTGGGGGGGTTTTTTTTGGAATTTTGGGGGTTTTGGGGGGTTTTTGGGGGGGAATTTGGGTCGGCAGGGCCGGGAGGGGGCGGGGCTAAAGGGGAAATGGGCGGGGCTAAGGGGTGGCTTTGCAGGGGTCCTGAGGAGATTTAGGGGGTTTGGGGCTTTTATTTGGGAATTTTGGGTCTTTAAGGGGATTTTTGGGGGTCTCTGGGGGGGTTTTTTTTGGAATTTTGGGGGTTTTGGGGGGTTTTTGGGGGGGAATTTGGGTCGGCAGGGCCGGGAGGGGGCGGGGCTAAAGGGGAAATGGGCGGGGCTAAGGGGTGGCTTTGCAGGGGTCCTGAGGAGATTTAGGGGGTTTGGGGCTTTTATTTGGGAATGTTGGGTCTTTAAGGGGATTTTTGGGGGTCTCTGGGGGGTTTTTTTTTGGAATTTTGGGGGTTTTGGGGGGTTTTTGGGGGGGAATTTGGGTCGGCAGGGCCGGGAGGGGGCGGGGCTAAAGGGGAAATGGGCGGGGCTAGAGGGGGAGTGGGCGGGGCTAAGGGGTGGCTTTGCAGGGGTCCTGAGGAGATTTAGGGGGTTTGGGGCTTTTATTTGGGAATTTTGGGTCTTTAAGGGGATTTTTGGGGGTCTCTGGGGGGGTTTTTTTTGGAATTTTGGGGGTTTTGGGGGGTTTTTGGGGGGGAATTTGGGTCGGCAGGGCCGGGAGGGGGCGGGGCTAAAGGGGAAATGGGCGGGGCTAAGGGGTGGCTTTGCAGGGGTCCTGAGGAGATTTAGGGGGTTTGGGGCTTTTATTTGGGAATTTTGGGTCTTTAAGGGGATTTTTGGGGGTCTCTGGGGGTTTTTTTTTTGGAATTTTGGGGGTTTTGGGGGGTTTTTGGGGGGGAATTTGGGTCGGCAGGGCCGGGAGGGGGCGGGGCTAAAGGGGAAATGGGCGGGGCTAAGGTGTGGCTTTGCAGGGGTCCTGAGGAGATTTAGGGGGTTTGGGGCTTTTATTTGGGAATGTTGGGTCTTTAAGGGGATTTTTGGGGGTCTCTGGGGGGTTTTTTTCTGGAATTTTGGGGGTTTTGGGGGGTTTTTGGGGGGGAATTTGGGTCGGCAGGGCCGGGAGGGGGCGGGGCTAAAGGGGAAATGGGCGGGGCTAAAGGGGAAATGGGCGGGGCTAAGGTGTGGCTTTGCAGGGGTCCTGAGGAGATTTAGGGGGTTTGGGGCTTTTATTTGGGAATGTTGGGTCTTTAAGGGGATGCTTGGTGGTCTCTGGGGGGGTTTTTTTCTGGAATTTTGGGGGTTTTGGGGGGTTTTTGGGGGGGAATTTGGGTCGGCAGGGCCGGGAGGGGGCGGGGCTAAAGGGGAAATGGGCGGGGCTAGAGGGGGAGTGGGCGGGGCTAAGGGGTGGCTTTGCAGGGGTCCTGAGGAGATTTAGGGGGTTTGGGGCTTTTATTTGGGAATTTTGGGTCTTTAAGGGGATTTTTGGGGGTCTCTGGGGGGGTTTTTTTTGGAATTTTGGGGGTTTTGGGGGGTTTTTGGGGGGGAATTTGGGTCGGCAGGGCCGGGAGGGGGCGGGGCTAAAGGGGAAATGGGCGGGGCTAAGGGGTGCCTTTGCAGGGGTCCTGAGGAGATTTAGGGGGTTTGGGGCTTTTATTTGGGAATTTTGGGTCTTTAAGGGGATTTTTGGGGGTCTCTGGGGGGTTTTTTTCTGGAATTTTGGGGGTTTTGGGGGGTTTTTGGGGGGGAATTTGGGTCGGCAGGGCCGGGAGGGGGCGGGGCTAAAGGGGAAATGGGCGGGGCTAAAGGGGAAATGGGCGGGGCTAAGGTGTGGCTTTGCAGGGGTCCTGAGGAGATTTAGGGGGTTTGGGGCTTTTATTTGGGAATGTTGGGTCTTTAAGGGGATGCTTGGTGGTCTCTGGGGGGGTTTTTTTCTGGAATTTTGGGGGTTTTGGGGGGTTTTTGGGGGGGAATTTGGGTCGGCAGGGCCGGGAGGGGGCGGGGCTAAAGGGGAAATGGGCGGGGCTAGAGGGGGAGTGGGCGGGGCTAAGGGGTGGCTTTGCAGGGGTCCTGAGGAGATTTAGGGGGTTTGGGGCTTTTATTTGGGAATTTTGGGTCTTTAAGGGGATTTTTGGGGGTCTCTGGGGGGGTTTTTTTTGGAATTTTGGGGGTTTTGGGGGGTTTTTGGGGGGGAATTTGGGTCGGCAGGGCCGGGAGGGGGCGGGGCTAAAGGGGAAATGGGCGGGGCTAAGGGGTGGCTTTGCAGGGGTCCTGAGGAGATTTAGGGGGTTTGGGGCTTTTATTTGGGAATTTTGGGTCTTTAAGGGGATTTTTGGGGGTCTCTGGGGGGGTTTTTTTTGGAATTTTGGGGGTTTTGGGGGGTTTTTGGGGGGGAATTTGGGTCGGCAGGGCCGGGAGGGGGCGGGGCTAAAGGGGAAATGGGCGGGGCTAGAGGGGGAGTGGGCGGGGCTAAGGGGTGGCTTTGCAGGGGTCCTGAGGAGATTTAGGGGGTTTGGGGCTTTTATTTGGGAATTTTGGGTCTTTAAGGGGATTTTTGGGGGTCTCTGGGGGGGTTTTTTTTGGAATTTTGGGGGTTTTGGGGGGTTTTTGGGGGGGAATTTGGGTCGGCAGGGCCGGGAGGGGGCGGGGCTAAAGGGGAAATGGGCGGGGCTAAGGGGTGGCTTTGCAGGGGTCCTGAGGAGATTTAGGGGGTTTGGGGCTTTTATTTGGGAATTTTGGGTCTTTAAGGGGATTTTTGGGGGTCTCTGGGGGGGTTTTTTTTGGAATTTTGGGGGTTTTGGGGGGTTTTTGGGGGGGAATTTGGGTCGGCAGGGCCGGGAGGGGGCGGGGCTAAAGGGGAAATGGGCGGGGCTAAGGGGTGGCTTTGCAGGGGTCCTGAGGAGATTTAGGGGGTTTGGGGCTTTTATTTGGGAATGTTGGGTCTTTAAGGGGATTTTTGGGGGTCTCTGGGGGGTTTTTTTTTGGAATTTTGGGGGTTTTGGGGGGTTTTTGGGGGGGAATTTGGGTCGGCAGGGCCGGGAGGGGGCGGGGCTAAAGGGGAAATGGGCGGGGCTAGAGGGGGAGTGGGCGGGGCTAAGGGGTGGCTTTGCAGGGGTCCTGAGGAGATTTAGGGGGTTTGGGGCTTTTATTTGGGAATTTTGGGTCTTTAAGGGGATTTTTGGGGGTCTCTGGGGGGGTTTTTTTTGGAATTTTGGGGGTTTTGGGGGGTTTTTGGGGGGGAATTTGGGTCGGCAGGGCCGGGAGGGGGCGGGGCTAAAGGGGAAATGGGCGGGGCTAAGGGGTGGCTTTGCAGGGGTCCTGAGGAGATTTAGGGGGTTTGGGGCTTTTATTTGGGAATTTTGGGTCTTTAAGGGGATTTTTGGGGGTCTCTGGGGGTTTTTTTTTTGGAATTTTGGGGGTTTTGGGGGGTTTTTGGGGGGGAATTTGGGTCGGCAGGGCCGGGAGGGGGCGGGGCTAAAGGGGAAATGGGCGGGGCTAAAGGGGAAATGGGCGGGGCTAAGGTGTGGCTTTGCAGGGGTCCTGAGGAGATTTAGGGGGTTTGGGGCTTTTATTTGGGAATGTTGGGTCTTTAAGGGGATGCTTGGTGGTCTCTGGGGGGGTTTTTTTCTGGAATTTTGGGGGTTTTGGGGGGTTTTTGGGGGGGAATTTGGGTCGGCAGGGCCGGGAGGGGGCGGGGCTAAAGGGGAAATGGGCGGGGCTAGAGGGGGAGTGGGCGGGGCTAAGGGGTGGCTTTGCAGGGGTCCTGAGGAGATTTAGGGGGTTTGGGGCTTTTATTTGGGAATTTTGGGTCTTTAAGGGGATTTTTGGGGGTCTCTGGGGGGGTTTTTTTTGGAATTTTGGGGGTTTTGGGGGGTTTTTGGGGGGGAATTTGGGTCGGCAGGGCCGGGAGGGGGCGGGGCTAAAGGGGAAATGGGCGGGGCTAAGGGGTGCCTTTGCAGGGGTCCTGAGGAGATTTAGGGGGTTTGGGGCTTTTATTTGGTAATTTTGGGCCTTTAAGGGGATTTTTGGGGGTCTCTGGGGGGTTTTTTTTTGGAATTTTGGGGGTGTTGGGAGGTTTTTTGGGGGGAATTTGGGTCGGCAGGGCCGGGAGGGGGCGGGGCTAAAGGGGAAATGGGCGGGGCTAGAGGGGGAGTGGGCGGGGCTAAGGGGTGGCTTTGCAGGGGTCCTGAGGAGATTTAGGGGGTTTGGGGCTTTTATTTGGGAATTTTGGGCCTTTAAGGGGATTTTTGGGGGTCTCTGGGGGGTTTTTTTTGGAATTTTGGGGGTTTTGGGGGGTTTTTGGGGGGGAATTTGGGTCGGCAGGGCCGGGAGGGGGCGGGGCTAAAGGGGAAATGGGCGGGGCTAGAGGGGGAGTGGGCGGGGCTAAGGGGTGGCTTTTCAGGGGTCCTGAGGAGATTTAGGGGGTTTGGGGCTTTTATTTGGGAATTTTGGGTCTTTAAGGGGATTTTTGGGGGTCTCTGGGGGGGTTTTTTTTGGAATTTTGGGGGTTTTGGGGGGTTTTTGGGGGGGAATTTGGGTCGGCAGGGCCGGGAGGGGGCGGGGCTAAAGGGGAAATGGGCGGGGCTAAGGGGTGGCTTTGCAGGGGTCCTGAGGAGATTTAGGGGGTTTGGGGCTTTTATTTGGGAATTTTGGGTCTTTAAGGGGATTTTTGGGGGTCTCTGGGGGGGTTTTTTTTGGAATTTTGGGGGTTTTGGGGGGTTTTTGGGGGGGAATTTGGGTCGGCAGGGCCGGGAGGGGGCGGGGCTAAAGGGGAAATGGGCGGGGCTAAGGGGTGGCTTTGCAGAGGTCCTGAGGAGATTTAGGGGGTTTGGGGCTTTTATTTGGGAATTTTGGGTCTTTAAGGGGATTTTTGGGGGTCTCTGGGGGGTTTTTTTTTGGAATTTTGGGGGTTTTGGGGGGTTTTTGGGGGGGAATTTGGGTCGGCAGGGCCGGGAGGGGGCGGGGCTAAAGGGGAAATGGGCGGGGCTAAGGGGTGGCTTTGCAGGGGTCCTGAGGAGATTTAGGGGGTTTGGGGCTTTTATTTGGGAATTTTGGGTCTTTAAGGGGATTTTTGGGGGTCTCTGGGGGGGTTTTTTTTGGAATTTTGGGGGTTTTGGGGGGTTTTTGGGGGGGAATTTGGGTCGGCAGGGCCGGGAGGGGGCGGGGCTAAAGGGGAAATGGGCGGGGCTAAGGGGTGGCTTTGCAGGGGTCCTGAGGAGATTTAGGGGGTTTGGGGCTTTTATTTGGGAACGTTGGGTCTTTAAAGGGATTTTTGGGGGTCTCTGGGGGGTTTTTTTCTGGAATTTTGGGGGTTTTGGGGGGTTTTTGGGGGGGAATTTGGGTCGGCAGGGCCGGGAGGGGGCGGGGCTAAAGGGGAAATGGGCGGGGCTAGAGGGGGAGTGGGCGGGGCTAAGGGGTGGCTTTGCAGGGGTCCTGAGGAGATTTAGGGGGTTTGGGGCTTTTATTTGGGAATTTTGGGTCTTTAAGGGGATTTTTGGGGGTCTCTGGGGGGGTTTTTTTTGGAATTTTGGGGGTTTTGGGGGGTTTTTGGGGGGGAATTTGGGTCGGCAGGGCCGGGAGGGGGCGGGGCTAAAGGGGAAATGGGCGGGGCTAAGGGGTGGCTTTGCAGGGGTCCTGAGGAGATTTAGGGGGTTTGGGGCTTTTATTTGGGAATTTTGGGTCTTTAAGGGGATTTTTGGGGGTCTCTGGGGGTTTTTTTTTTGGAATTTTGGGGGTTTTGGGGGGTTTTTGGGGGGGAATTTGGGTCGGCAGGGCCGGGAGGGGGCGGGGCTAAAGGGGAAATGGGCGGGGCTAAGGGGTGGCTTTGCAGGGGTCCTGAGGAGATTTAGGGGGTTTGGGGCTTTTATTTGGGAATTTTGGGTCTTTAAGGGGATTTTTGGGGGTCTCTGGGGGGGTTTTTTTTGGAATTTTGGGGGTTTTGGGGGGTTTTTGGGGGGGAATTTGGGTCGGCAGGGCCGGGAGGGGGCGGGGCTAAAGGGGAAATGGGCGGGGCTAAGGGGTGGCTTTGCAGGGGTCCTGAGGAGATTTAGGGGGTTTGGGGCTTTTATTTGGGAATTTTGGGTCTTTAAGGGGATTTTTGGGGGTCTCTGGGGGGTTTTTTTTTGGAATTTTGGGGGTTTTGGGGGGTTTTTGGGGGGGAATTTGGGTCGGCAGGGCCGGGAGGGGGCGGGGCTAAAGGGGAAATGGGCGGGGCTAAGGGGTGGCTTTGCAGGGGTCCTGAGGAGATTTAGGGGGTTTGGGGCTTTTATTTGGGAATTTTGGGTCTTTAAGGGGATTTTTGGGGGTCTCTGGGGGGGTTTTTTTTGGAATTTTGGGGGTTTTGGGGGGTTTTTGGGGGGGAATTTGGGTCGGCAGGGCCGGGAGGGGGCGGGGCTAAAGGGGAAATGGGCGGGGCTAAGGGGTGGCTTTGCAGGGGTCCTGAGGAGATTTAGGGGGTTTGGGGCTTTTATTTGGGAATTTTGGGCCTTTAAGGGGATTTTTGGGGGTCTCTGGGGGGTTTTTTTTTGGAATTTTGGGGGTTTTGGGGGGTTTTTGGGGGGGAATTTGGGTCGGCAGGGCCGGGAGGGGGCGGGGCTAAAGGGGAAATGGGCGGGGCTAAGGGGTGGCTTTGCAGGGGTCCTGAGGAGATTTAGGGGGTTTGGGGCTTTTATTTGGGAATTTTGGGTCTTTAAGGGGATTTTTGGGGGTCTCTGGGGGGGTTTTTTTCGGAATTTTGGGGGTTTTGGGGGGTTTTTGGGGGGGAATTTGGGTCGGCAGGGCCGGGAGGGGGCGGGGCTAAAGGGGAAATGGGCGGGGCTAAGGGGTGGCTTTGCAGGGGTCCTGAGGAGATTTAGGGGGTTTGGGGCTTTTATTTGGGAATTTTGGGTCTTTAAGGGGATTTTTGGGGGTCTCTGGGGGGGTTTTTTTTGGAATTTTGGGGGTTTTGGGGGGTTTTTGGGGGGGAATTTGGGTCGGCAGGGCCGGGAGGGGGCGGGGCTAAAGGGGAAATGGGCGGGGCTAAGGGGTGGCTTTGCAGGGGTCCTGAGGAGATTTAGGGGGTTTGGGGCTTTTATTTGGGAATTTTGGGTCTTTAAGGGGATTTTTGGGGGTCTCTGGGGGGGTTTTTTTTGGAATTTTGGGGGTTTTGGGGGGTTTTTGGGGGGGAATTTGGGTCGGCAGGGCCGGGAGGGGGCGGGGCTAGAGGGGGAGTGGGCGGGGCTAAGGGGTGGCTTTGCAGGGGTCCTGAGGAGATTTAGGGGGTTTGGGGCTTTTATTTGGGAATTTTGGGTCTTTAAGGGGATTTTTGGGGGTCTCTGGGGGGTTTTTTTCTGGAATTTTGGGGGTTTTGGGGGGTTTTTGGGGGGGAATTTGGGTCGGCAGGGCCGGGAGGGGGCGGGGCTAAAGGGGAAATGGGCGGGGCTAAGGGGTGGCTTTGCAGGGGTCCTGAGGAGATTTAGGGGGTTTGGGGCTTTTATTTGGGAATTTTGGGTCTTTAAGGGGATTTTTGGGGGTCTCTGGGGGCTTTTTTTCTGGAATTTTGTGGGTTTTGGGGGGTTTTTGGGGGGGAATTTGGGTCGGCAGGGCCGGGAGGGGGCGGGGCTAAAGGGGAAATGGGCGGGGCTAAGGGGTGGCTTTGCAGGGGTCCTGAGGAGATTTAGGGGGTTTGGGGCTTTTATTTGGGAATTTTGGGTCTTTAAGGGGATTTTTGGGGGTCTCTGGGGGGTTTTTTTCTGGAATTTTGGGGGTTTTGGGGGGTTTTTGGGGGGGAATTTGGGTCGGCAGGGCCGGGAGGGGGCGGGGCTAAAGGGGAAATGGGCGGGGCTAGAGGGGGAGTGGGCGGGGCTAAGGGGTGGCTTTGCAGGGGTCCTGAGGAGATTTAGGGGGTTTGGGGCTTTTATTTGGGAATGTTGGGTCTTTAAGGGGATTTTTGGGGGTCTCTGGGGGGGTTTTTTTTGGAATTTTGGGGGTTTTGGGGGGTTTTTGGGGGGGAATTTGGGTCGGCAGGGCCGGGAGGGGGCGGGGCTAAAGGGGAAATGGGCGGGGCTAAGGGGTGGCTTTGCAGGGGTCCTGAGGAGATTTAGGGGGTTTGGGGCTTTTATTTGGGAATTTTGGGTCTTTAAGGGGATTTTTGGGGGTCTCTGGGGGGTTTTTTTTTGGAATTTTGGGGGTTTTGGGGGGTTTTTGGGGGGGAATTTGGGTCGGCAGGGCCGGGAGGGGGCGGGGCTAAAGGGGAAATGGGCGGGGCTAAGGGGTGGCTTTGCAGGGGTCCTGAGGAGATTTAGGGGGTTTGGGGCTTTTATTTGGGAATTTTGGGTCTTTAAGGGGATTTTTGGGGGTCTCTGGGGGGGTTTTTTTTGGAATTTTGGGGGTTTTGGGGGGTTTTTGGGGGGGAATTTGGGTCGGCAGGGCCGGGAGGGGGCGGGGCTAAAGGGGAAATGGGCGGGGCTAGAGGGGGAGTGGGCGGGGCTAAGGGGTGGCTTTGCAGGGGTCCTGAGGAGATTTAGGGGGTTTGGGGCTTTTATTTGGGAATTTTGGGTCTTTAAGGGGATTTTTGGGGGTCTCTGGGGGGGTTTTTTTTGGAATTTTGGGGGTTTTGGGGGGTTTTTGGGGGGGAATTTGGGTCGGCAGGGCCGGGAGGGGGCGGGGCTAAAGGGGAAATGGGCGGGGCTAAGGGGTGGCTTTGCAGGGGTCCTGAGGAGATTTAGGGGGTTTGGGGCTTTTATTTGGGAATTTTGGGTCTTTAAGGGGATTTTTGGGGGTCTCTGGGGGGGTTTTTTTTGGAATTTTGGGGGTTTTGGGGGGTTTTTGGGGGGGAATTTGGGTCGGCAGGGCCGGGAGGGGGCGGGGCTAAAGGGGAAATGGGCGGGGCTAAGGGGTGGCTTTGCAGGGGTCCTGAGGAGATTTAGGGGGTTTGGGGCTTTTATTTGGGAATGTTGGGTCTTTAAGGGGATTTTTGGGGGTCTCTGGGGGGTTTTTTTTTGGAATTTTGGGGGTTTTGGGGGGTTTTTGGGGGGGAATTTGGGTCGGCAGGGTCGGGAGGGGGCGGGGCTAAAGGGGAAATGGGCGGGGCTAGAGGGGGAGTGGGCGGGGCTAAGGGGTGGCTTTGCAGGGGTCCTGAGGAGATTTAGGGGGTTTGGGGCTTTTATTTGGGAATTTTGGGTCTTTAAGGGGATTTTTGGGGGTCTCTGGGGGGGTTTTTTTTGGAATTTTGGGGGTTTTGGGGGGTTTTTGGGGGGGAATTTGGGTCGGCAGGGCCGGGAGGGGGCGGGGCTAAAGGGGAAATGGGCGGGGCTAAGGGGTGGCTTTGCAGGGGTCCTGAGGAGATTTAGGGGGTTTGGGGCTTTTATTTGGGAATTTTGGGTCTTTAAGGGGATTTTTGGGGGTCTCTGGGGGTTTTTTTTTTGGAATTTTGGGGGTTTTGGGGGGTTTTTGGGGGGGAATTTGGGTCGGCAGGGCCGGGAGGGGGCGGGGCTAAAGGGGAAATGGGCGGGGCTAGAGGGGGAGTGGGCGGGGCTAAGGGGTGGCTTTTCAGGGGTCCTGAGGAGATTTAGGGGGTTTGGGGCTTTTATTTGGGAATTTTGGGTCTTTAAGGGGATTTTTGGGGGTCTCTGGGGGGGTTTTTTTTGGAATTTTGGGGGTTTTGGGGGGTTTTTGGGGGGGAATTTGGCTCGGCAGGGCCGGGAGGGGGCGGGGCTAAAGGGGAAATGGGCGGGGCTAAGGGGTGGCTTTGCAGGGGTCCTGAGGAGATTTAGGGGGTTTGGGGCTTTTATTTGGGAATTTTGGGTCTTTAAGGGGATTTTTGGGGGTCTCTGGGGGGTTTTTTTTTGGAATTTTGGGGGTTTTGGGGGGTTTTTGGGGGGGAATTTGGTTCGGCAGGGCCGGGAGGGGGCGGGGCTAAAGGGGAAATGGGCGGGGCTAAGGGGTGGCTTTGCAGGGGTCCTGAGGAGATTTAGGGGGTTTGGGGCTTTTATTTGGGAATTTTGGGTCTTTAAGGGGATTTTTGGGGGTCTCTGGGGGGGTTTTTTTTGGAATTTTGGGGGTTTTGGGGGGTTTTTGGGGGGGAATTTGGGTCGGCAGGGCCGGGAGGGGGCGGGGCTAGAGGGGGAGTGGGCGGGGCTAAGGGGTGGCTTTGCAGGGGTCCTGAGGAGATTTAGGGGGTTTGGGGCTTTTATTTGGGAATTTTGGGTCTTTAAGGGGATTTTTGGGGGTCTCTGGGGGCTTTTTTTCTGGAATTTTGGGGGTTTTGGGGGGTTTTTGGGGGGGAATTTGGGTCGGCAGGGCCGGGAGGGGGCGGGGCTAAAGGGGAAATGGGCGGGGCTAGAGGGGGAGTGGGCGGGGCTAAGGGGTGGCTTTGCAGGGGTCCTGAGGAGATTTAGGGGGTTTGGGGCTTTTATTTGGGAATTTTGGGTCTTTAAGGGGATTTTTGGGGGTCTCTGGGGGGGTTTTTTTTGGAATTTTGGGGGTTTTGGGGGGTTTTTGGGGGGGAATTTGGGTCGGCAGGGCCGGGAGGGGGCGGGGCTAAAGGGGAAATGGGCGGGGCTAAGGGGTGGCTTTGCAGGGGTCCTGAGGAGATTTAGGGGGTTTGGGGCTTTTATTTGGGAATTTTGGGCCTTTAAGGGGATTTTTGGGGGTCTCTGGGGGGTTTTTTTTTGGAATTTTGGGGGTTTTGGGGGGTTTTTGGGGGGGAATTTGGGTCGGCAGGGCCGGGAGGGGGCGGGGCTAAAGGGGAAATGGGCAGGGCTAGAGGGGGAGTGGGCGGGGCTAAGGGGTGGCTTTGCAGGGGTCCTGAGGAGATTTAGGGGGTTTGGGGCTTTTATTTGGGAATTTTGGGTCTTTAAGGGGATTTTTGGGGGTCTCTGGGGGGGTTTTTTTTGGAATTTTGGGGGTTTTGGGGGGTTTTTGGGGGGGAATTTGGGTCGGCAGGGCCGGGAGGGGGCGGGGCTAAAGGGGAAATGGGCGGGGCTAAGGGGTGGCTTTGCAGGGGTCCTGAGGAGATTTAGGGGGTTTGGGGCTTTTATTTGGGAATTTTGGGTCTTTAAGGGGATTTTTGGGGGTCTCTGGGGGGTTTTTTTTTGGAATTTTGGGGGTTTTGGGGGGTTTTTGGGGGGGAATTTGGGTCGGCAGGGCCGGGAGGGGGCGGGGCTAAAGGGGAAATGGGCGGGGCTAAGGGGTGGCTTTGCAGGGGTCCTGAGGAGATTTAGGGGGTTTGGGGCTTTTATTTGGGAATTTTGGGTCTTTAAGGGGATTTTTGGGGGTCTCTGGGGGGGTTTTTTTTGGAATTTTGGGGGTTTTGGGGGGTTTTTGGGGGGGAATTTGGGTCGGCAGGGCCGGGAGGGGGCGGGGCTAGAGGGGGAGTGGGCGGGGCTAAGGGGTGGCTTTGCAGGGGTCCTGAGGAGATTTAGGGGGTTTGGGGCTTTTATTTGGGAGTGTTGGGTCTTTAAGGGGATTTTTGGGGGTCTCTGGGGGCTTTTTTTCTGGAATTTTGCGGGTTTTGGGGGGTTTTTGGGGGGGAATTTGGGTCGGCAGGGCCGGGAGGGGGCGGGGCTAAAGGGGAAATGGGCGGGGCTAGAGGGGGAGTGGGCGGGGCTAAGGGGTGGCTTTGCAGGGGTCCTGAGGAGATTTAGGGGGTTTGGGGCTTTTATTTGGGAATTTTGGGTCTTTAAGGGGATTTTTGGGGGTCTCTGGGGGGGGTTTTTTTGGAATTTTGGGGGTTTTGGGGGGTTTTTGGGGGGGAATTTGGGTCGGCAGGGCCGGGAGGGGGCGGGGCTAAAGGGGAAATGGGCGGGGCTAAGGGGTGGCTTTGCAGGGGTCCTGAGGAGATTTAGGGGGTTTGGGGCTTTTATTTGGGAATTTTGGGTCTTTAAGGGGATTTTTGGGGGTCTCTGGGGGCTTTTTTTCTGGAATTTTGGGGGTTTTGGGGGGTTTTTGGGGGGGAATTTGGGTCGGCAGGGCCGGGAGGGGGCGGGGCTAAAGGGGAAATGGGCGGGGCTAGAGGGGGAGTGGGCGGGGCTAAGGGGTGGCTTTGCAGGGGTCCTGAGGAGATTTAGGGGGTTTGGGGCTTTTATTTGGGAATTTTGGGTCTTTAAGGGGATTTTTGGGGGTCTCTGGGGGGGTTTTTTTTGGAATTTTGGGGGTTTTGGGGGGTTTTTGGGGGGGAATTTGGGTCGGCAGGGCCGGGAGGGGGCGGGGCTAAAGGGGAAATGGGCGGGGCTAAGGGGTGGCTTTGCAGGGGTCCTGAGGAGATTTAGGGGGTTTGGGGCTTTTATTTGGGAATTTTGGGTCTTTAAGGGGATTTTTGGGGGTCTCTGGGGGGTTTTTTTTTGGAATTTTGGGGGTTTTGGGGGGTTTTTGGGGGGGAATTTGGGTCGGCAGGGCCGGGAGGGGGCGGGGCTAAAGGGGAAATGGGCGGGGCTAAGGGGTGGCTTTGCAGGGGTCCTGAGGAGATTTAGGGGGTTTGGGGCTTTTATTTGGGAATTTTGGGTCTTTAAGGGGATTTTTGGGGGTCTCTGGGGGGGTTTTTTTTGGAATTTTGGGGGTTTTGGGGGGTTTTTGGGGGGGAATTTGGGTCGGCAGGGCCGGGAGGGGGCGGGGCTAAAGGGGAAATGGGCGGGGCTAGAGGGGGAGTGGGCGGGGCTAAGGGGTGGCTTTGCAGGGGTCCTGAGGAGATTTAGGGGGTTTGGGGCTTTTATTTGGGAATTTTGGGTCTTTAAGGGGAGTTTTGGGGGTCTCTGGGGGGTTTTTTTTTGGAATTTTGGGGGTTTTGGGGGGTTTTTGGGGGGGAATTTGGGTCGGCAGGGCCGGGAGGGGGCGGGGCTAAAGGGGAAATGGGCGGGGCTAAGGGGTGGCTTTGCAGGGGTCCTGAGGAGATTTAGGGGGTTTGGGGCTTTTATTTGGGAATTTTGGGTCTTTAAGGGGATTTTTGGGGGTCTCTGGGGTGGTTTTTTTTGGAATTTTGGGGGTTTTGGGGGGTTTTTGGGGGGGAATTTGGGTCGGCAGGGCCGGGAGGGGGCGGGGCTAAAGGGGAAATGGGCGGGGCTAAGGGGTGGCTTTCCAGGGGTCCTGAGGAGATTTAGGGGGTTTGGGGCTTTTATTTGGGAATGTTGGGTCTTTAAGGGGATTTTTGGGGGTCTCTGGGGGCTTTTTTTCTGGAATTTTGGGGGTTTTGGGGGGTTTTTGGGGGGGAATTTGGGTCGGCAGGGCCGGGAGGGGGCGGGGCTAAAGGGGAAATGGGCGGGGCTAGAGGGGGAGTGGGCGGGGCTAAGGGGTGGCTTTGCAGGGGTCCTGAGGAGATTTAGGGGGTTTGGGGCTTTTATTTGGGAATTTTGGGTCTTTAAGGGGATTTTTGGGGGTCTCTGGGGGGGTTTTTTTTGGAATTTTGGGGGTTTTGGGGGGTTTTTGGGGGGGAATTTGGGTCGGCAGGGCCGGGAGGGGGCGGGGCTAAAGGGGAAATGGGCGGGGCTAAGGGGTGGCTTTGCAGGGGTCCTGAGGAGATTTAGGGGGTTTGGGGCTTTTATTTGGGAATTTTGGGTCTTTAAGGGGATTTTTGGGGGTCTCTGGGGGTTTTTTTTTTGGAATTTTGGGGGTTTTGGGGGGTTTTTGGGGGGGAATTTGGGTCGGCAGGGCCGGGAGGGGGCGGGGCTAAAGGGGAAATGGGCGGGGCTAGAGGGGGAGTGGGCGGGGCTAAGGGGTGGCTTTTCAGGGGTCCTGAGGAGATTTAGGGGGTTTGGGGCTTTTATTTGGGAATTTTGGGTCTTTAAGGGGATTTTTGGGGGTCTCTGGGGGGGTTTTTTTTGGAATTTTGGGGGTTTTGGGGGGTTTTTGGGGGGGAATTTGGGTCGGCAGGGCCGGGAGGGGGCGGGGCTAAAGGGGAAATGGGCGGGGCTAAGGGGTGGCTTTGCAGGGGTCCTGAGGAGATTTAGGGGGTTTGGGGCTTTTATTTGGGAATTTTGGGTCTTTAAGGGGATTTTTGGGGGTCTCTGGGGGGTTTTTTTTTGGAATTTTGGGGGTTTTGGGGGGTTTTTGGGGGGGAATTTGGGTCGGCAGGGCCGGGAGGGGGCGGGGCTAAAGGGGAAATGGGCGGGGCTAAGGGGTGGCTTTGCAGGGGTCCTGAGGAGATTTAGGGGGTTTGGGGCTTTTATTTGGGAATTTTGGGTCTTTAAGGGGATTTTTGGGGGTCTCTGGGGGGGTTAATTTTGGGGGTTTTGGGGGGTTTTTGGGGGGGAATTTGGGTCGGCAGGGCCGGGAGGGGGCGGGGCTAGAGGGGGAGTGGGCGGGGCTAAGGGGTGGCTTTGCAGGGGTCCTGAGGAGATTTAGGGGGTTTGGGGCTTTTATTTGGGAATTTTGGGTCTTTAAGGGGATTTTTGGGGGTCTCTGGGGGCTTTTTTTCTGGAATTTTGGGGGTTTTGGGGGGTTTTTGGGGGGGAATTTGGGTCGGCAGGGCCGGGAGGGGGCGGGGCTAAAGGGGAAATGGGCGGGGCTAGAGGGGAAGTGGGCGGGGCTAAGGGGTGGCTTTGCAGGGGTCCTGAGGAGATTTAGGGGGTTTGGGGCTTTTATTTGGGAATTTTGGGTCTTTAAGGGGATTTTTGGGGGTCTCTGGGGGGGTTTTTTTTGGAATTTTGGGGGTTTTGGGGGGTTTTTGGGGGGGAATTTGGGTCGGCAGGGCCGGGAGGGGGCGGGGCTAAAGGGGAAATGGGCGGGGCTAAGGGGTGGCTTTGCAGGGGTCCTGAGGAGATTTAGGGGGTTTGGGGCTTTTATTTGGGAATTTTGGGTCTTTAAGGGGATTTTTGGGGGTCTCTGGGGGGGTTTTTTTTGGAATTTTGGGGGTTTTGGGGGGTTTTTGGGGGGGAATTTGGGTCGGCAGGGCCGGGAGGGGGCGGGGCTAGAGGGGGAGTGGGCGGGGCTAAGGGGTGGCTTTGCAGGGGTCCTGAGGAGATTTAGGGGGTTTGGGGCTTTTATTTGGGAATTTTGGGTCTTTAAGGGGATTTTTGGGGGTCTCTGGGGAGTTTTTTTCTGGAATTTTGGGGGTTTTGGGGGGTTTTTGGGGGGGAATTTGGGTCGGCAGGGCCGGGAGGGGGCGGGGCTAAAGGGGAAATGGGCGGGGCTAAGGGGTGGCTTTGCAGGGGTCCTGAGGAGATTTAGGGGGTTTGGGGCTTTTATTTGGGAGTGTTGGGTCTTTAAGGGGATTTTTGGGGGTCTCTGGGGGCTTTTTTTCTGGAATTTTGCGGGTTTTGGGGGGTTTTTGGGGGGGAATTTGGGTCGGCAGGGCCGGGAGGGGGCGGGGCTAAAGGGGAAATGGGCGGGGCTAGAGGGGGAGTGGGCGGGGCTAAGGGGTGGCTTTGCAGGGGTCCTGAGGAGATTTAGGGGGTTTGGGGCTTTTATTTGGGAATTTTGGGTCTTTAAGGGGATTTTTGGGGGTCTCTGGGGGGGGTTTTTTTTGGAATTTTGGGGGTTTTGGGGGGTTTTTGGGGGGGAATTTGGGTCGGCAGGGCCGGGAGGGGGCGGGGCTAAAGGGGAAATGGGCGGGGCTAAGGGGTGGCTTTGCAGGGGTCCTGAGGAGATTTAGGGGGTTTGGGGCTTTTATTTGGGAATTTTGGGTCTTTAAGGGGATTTTTGGGGGTCTCTGGGGGCTTTTTTTCTGGAATTTTGGGGGTTTTGGGGGGTTTTTGGGGGGGAATTTGGGTCGGCAGGGCCGGGAGGGGGCGGGGCTAAAGGGGAAATGGGCGGGGCTAGAGGGGGAGTGGGCGGGGCTAAGGGGTGGCTTTGCAGGGGTCCTGAGGAGATTTAGGGGGTTTGGGGCTTTTATTTGGGAATTTTGGGTCTTTAAGGGGAGTTTTGGGGGTCTCTGGGGGGTTTTTTTTTGGAATTTTGGGGGTTTTGGGGGGTTTTTGGGGGGGAATTTGGGTCGGCAGGGCCGGGAGGGGGCGGGGCTAAAGGGGAAATGGGCGGGGCTAAGGGGTGGCTTTGCAGGGGTCCTGAGGAGATTTAGGGGGTTTGGGGCTTTTATTTGGGAATTTTGGGTCTTTAAGGGGATTTTTGGGGGTCTCTGGGGGGTTTTTTTTTGGAATTTTGGGGGTTTTGGGGGGTTTTTGGGGGGGAATTTGGGTCGGCAGGGCCGGGAGGGGGCGGGGCTAAAGGGGAAATGGGCGGGGCTAGAGGGGGAGTGGACGGGGCTAAGGGGTGGCTTTGCAGGGGTCCTGAGGAGATTTAGGGGGTTTGGGGCTTTTATTTGGGAATTTTGGGTCTTTAAGGGGATTTTTGGGGGTCTCTGGGGGGGTTTTTTTTGGAATTTTGGGGGTTTTGGGGGGTTTTTGGGGGGGAATTTGGGTCGGCAGGGCCGGGAGGGGGCGGGGCTAAAGGGGAAATGGGCGGGGCTAAGGGGTGGCTTTGCAGGGGTCCTGAGGAGATTTAGGGGGTTTGGGGCTTTTATTTGGGAATTTTGGGTCTTTAAGGGGATTTTTGGGGGTCTCTGGGGGGGTTTTTTTTGGAATTTTGGGGGTTTTGGGGGGTTTTTGGGGGGGAATTTGGGTCGGCAGGGCCGGGAGGGGGCGGGGCTAAAGGGGAAATGGGCGGGGCTAAGGGGTGGCTTTGCAGGGGTCCTGAGGAGATTTAGGGGGTTTGGGGCTTTTATTTGGGAATTTTGGGTCTTTAAGGGGATTTTTGGGGGTCTCTGGGGGGGTTTTTTTTGGAATTTTGGGGGTTTTGGGGGGTTTTTGGGGGGGAATTTGGGTCGGCAGGGCCGGGAGGGGGCGGGGCTAAAGGGGAAATGGGCGGGGCTAAGGGGTGGCTTTGCAGGGGTCCTGAGGAGATTTAGGGGGTTTGGGGCTTTTATTTGGGAATGTTGGGTCTTTAAGGGGATTTTTGGGGGTCTCTGGGGGCTTTTTTTCTGGAATTTTGGGGGTTTTGGGGGGTTTTTGGGGGGGAATTTGGGTCGGCAGGGCCGGGAGGGGGCGGGGCTAAAGGGGAAATGGGCGGGGCTAGAGGGGGAGTGGGCGGGGCTAAGGGGTGGCTTTGCAGGGGTCCTGAGGAGATTTAGGGGGTTTGGGGCTTTTATTTGGGAATTTTGGGTCTTTAAGGGGATTTTTGGGGGTCTCTGGGGGGGTTTTTTTTGGAATTTTGGGGGTTTTGGGGGGTTTTTGGGGGGGAATTTGGGTCGGCAGGGCCGGGAGGGGGCGGGGCTAAAGGGGAAATGGGCGGGGCTAAGGGGTGGCTTTGCAGGGGTCCTGAGGAGATTTAGGGGGTTTGGGGCTTTTATTTGGGAATTTTGGGTCTTTAAGGGGATTTTTGGGGGTCTCTGGGGGTTTTTTTTTTGGAATTTTGGGGGTTTTGGGGGGTTTTTGGGGGGGAATTTGGGTCGGCAGGGCCGGGAGGGGGCGGGGCTAAAGGGGAAATGGGCGGGGCTAGAGGGGGAGTGGGCGGGGCTAAGGGGTGGCTTTTCAGGGGTCCTGAGGAGATTTAGGGGGTTTGGGGCTTTTATTTGGGAATTTTGGGTCTTTAAGGGGATTTTTGGGGGTCTCTGGGGGGGTTTTTTTTGGAATTTTGGGGGTTTTGGGGGGTTTTTGGGGGGGAATTTGGGTCGGCAGGGCCGGGAGGGGGCGGGGCTAAAGGGGAAATGGGCGGGGCTAAGGGGTGGCTTTGCAGGGGTCCTGAGGAGATTTAGGGGGTTTGGGGCTTTTATTTGGGAATTTTGGGTCTTTAAGGGGATTTTTGGGGGTCTCTGGGGGGTTTTTTTTTGGAATTTTGGGGGTTTTGGGGGGTTTTTGGGGGGGAATTTGGGTCGGCAGGGCCGGGAGGGGGCGGGGCTAAAGGGGAAATGGGCGGGGCTAAGGGGTGGCTTTGCAGGGGTCCTGAGGAGATTTAGGGGGTTTGGGGCTTTTATTTGGGAATTTTGGGTCTTTAAGGGGATTTTTGGGGGTCTCTGGGGGGGTTTTTTTTGGAATTTTGGGGGTTTTGGGGGGTTTTTGGGGGGGAATTTGGGTCGGCAGGGCCGGGAGGGGGCGGGGCTAGAGGGGGAGTGGGCGGGGCTAAGGGGTGGCTTTGCAGGGGTCCTGAGGAGATTTAGGGGGTTTGGGGCTTTTATTTGGGAATTTTGGGTCTTTAAGGGGATTTTTGGGGGTCTCTGGGGGCTTTTTTTCTGGAATTTTGGGGGTTTTGGGGGGTTTTTGGGGGGGAATTTGGGTCGGCAGGGCCGGGAGGGGGCGGGGCTAAAGGGGAAATGGGCGGGGCTAGAGGGGGAGTGGGCGGGGCTAAGGGGTGGCTTTGCAGGGGTCCTGAGGAGATTTAGGGGGTTTGGGGTTTTTATTTGGGAATTTTGGGCCTTTAAGGGGATTTTTGGGGGTCTCTGGGGGGTTTTTTTTTGGAATTTTGGGGGTTTTGGGGGGTTTTTGGGGGGGAATTTGGGTCGGCAGGGCCGGGAGGGGGCGGGGCTAAAGGGGAAATGGGCGGGGCTAGAGGGGGAGTGGGCGGGGCTAAGGGGTGGCTTTGCAGGGGTCCTGAGGAGATTTAGGGGGTTTGGGGCTTTTATTTGGGAATTTTGGGTCTTTAAGGGGATTTTTGGGGGTCTCTGGGGGGGTTTTTTTTGGAATTTTGGGGGTTTTGGGGGGTTTTTGGGGGGGAATTTGGGTCGGCAGGGCCGGGAGGGGGCGGGGCTAAAGGGGAAATGGGCGGGGCTAAGGGGTGGCTTTGCAGGGGTCCTGAGGAGATTTAGGGGGTTTGGGGCTTTTATTTGGGAATTTTGGGTCTTTAAGGGGATTTTTGGGGGTCTCTGGGGGGGGTTTTTTTGGAATTTTGGGGGTTTTGGGGGGTTTTTGGGGGGGAATTTGGGTCGGCAGGGCCGGGAGGGGGCGGGGCTAAAGGGGAAATGGGCGGGGCTAAGGGGTGGCTTTGCAGGGGTCCTGAGGAGATTTAGGGGGTTTGGGGCTTTTATTTGGGAATTTTGGGTCTTTAAGGGGATTTTTGGGGGTCTCTGGGGGCTTTTTTTCTGGAATTTTGGGGGTTTTGGGGGGTTTTTGGGGGGGAATTTGGGTCGGCAGGGCCGGGAGGGGGCGGGGCTAAAGGGGAAATGGGCGGGGCTAGAGGGGGAGTGGGCGGGGCTAAGGGGTGGCTTTGCAGGGGTCCTGAGGAGATTTCGGGGGTTTGGGGCTTTTATTTGGGAATTTTGGGTCTTTAAGGGGATTTTTGGGGGTCTCTGGGGGGGTTTTTTTTGGAATTTTGGGGGTTTTGGGGGGTTTTTGGGGGGGAATTTGGGTCGGCAGGGCCGGGAGGGGGCGGGGCTAAAGGGGAAATGGGCGGGGCTAAGGGGTGGCTTTGCAGGGGTCCTGAGGAGATTTAGGGGGTTTGGGGCTTTTATTTGGGAATTTTGGGTCTTTAAGGGGATTTTTGGGGGTCTCTGGGGGGTTTTTTTTTGGAATTTTGGGGGTTTTGGGGGGTTTTTGGGGGGGAATTTGGGTCGGCAGGGCCGGGAGGGGGCGGGGCTAAAGGGGAAATGGGCGGGGCTAAGGGGTGGCTTTGCAGGGGTCCTGAGGAGATTTAGGGGGTTTGGGGCTTTTATTTGGGAATTTTGGGTCTTTAAGGGGATTTTTGGGGGTCTCTGGGGGGGTTTTTTTTGGAATTTTGGGGGTTTTGGGGGGTTTTTGGGGGGGAATTTGGGTCGGCAGGGCCGGGAGGGGGCGGGGCTAAAGGGGAAATGGGCGGGGCTAGAGGGGGAGTGGGCGGGGCTAAGGGGTGGCTTTGCAGGGGTCCTGAGGAGATTTAGGGGGTTTGGGGCTTTTATTTGGGAATTTTGGGTCTTTAAGGGGATTTTTGGGGGTCTCTGGGGGTTTTTTTTTTGGAATTTTGGGGGTTTTGGGGGGTTTTTGGGGGGGAATTTGGGTCGGCAGGGCCGGGAGGGAGCGGGGCTAAAGGGGAAATGGGCGGGGCTAGAGGGGGAGTGGGCGGGGCTAAGGGGTGGCTTTTCAGGGGTCCTGAGGAGATTTAGGGGGTTTGGGGCTTTTATTTGGGAATTTTGGGTCTTTAAGGGGATTTTTGGGGGTCTCTGGGGGGGTTTTTTTTGGAATTTTGGGGGTTTTGGGGGGTTTTTGGGGGGGAATTTGGGTCGGCAGGGCCGGGAGGGGGCGGGGCTAAAGGGGAAATGGGCGGGGCTAAGGGGTGGCTTTGCAGGGGTCCTGAGGAGATTTAGGGGGTTTGGGGCTTTTATTTGGGAATTTTGGGTCTTTAAGGGGATTTTTGGGGGTCTCTGGGGGGTTTTTTTCTGGAATTTTGGGGGTTTTGGGGGGTTTTTGGGGGGGAATTTGGGTCGGCAGGGCCGGGAGGGGGCGGGGCTAAAGGGGAAATGGGCGGGGCTAAGGTGTGGCTTTGCAGAGGTCCTGAGGAGATTTAGGGGGTTTGGGGCTTTTATTTGGGAATTTTGGGTCTTTAAGGGGATTTTTGGGGGTCTCTGGGGGGTTTTTTTTTGGAATTTTGGGGGTTTTGGGGGGTTTTTGGGGGGGAATTTGGGTCGGCAGGGCCGGGAGGGGGCGGGGCTAAAGGGGAAATGGGCGGGGCTAAGGGGTGGCTTTGCAGGGGTCCTGAGGAGATTTAGGGGGTTTGGGGCTTTTATTTGGGAATTTTGGGTCTTTAAGGGGATTTTTGGGGGTCTCTGGGGGGGTTTTTTTTGGAATTTTGGGGGTTTTGGGGGGTTTTTGGGGGGGAATTTGGGTCGGCAGGGCCGGGAGGGGGCGGGGCTAAAGGGGAAATGGGCGGGGCTAGAGGGGGAGTGGGCGGGGCTAAGGGGTGGCTTTGCAGGGGTCCTGAGGAGATTTAGGGGGTTTGGGGCTTTTATTTGGGAATTTTGGGTCTTTAAGGGGAGTTTTGGGGGTCTCTGGGGGGTTTTTTTTTGGAATTTTGGGGGTTTTGGGGGGTTTTTGGGGGGGAATTTGGGTCGGCAGGGCCGGGAGGGGGCGGGGCTAAAGGGGAAATGGGCGGGGCTAGGGGGTGGCTTTGCAGGGGTCCTGAGGCGATTTAGGGGGTTTGGGGCTTTTATTTGGGAATTTTGGGTCTTTAAGGGGATTTTTGGGGGTCTCTGGGGGGTTTTTTTTTGGAATTTTGGGGGTTTTGGGGGGTTTTTGGGGGGGAATTTGGGTCGGCAGGGCCGGGAGGGGGCGGGGCTAAAGGGGAAATGGGCGGGGCTAGAGGGGGAGTGGGCGGGGCTAAGGGGTGGCTTTGCAGGGGTCCTGAGGAGATTTAGGGGGTTTGGGGCTTTTATTTGGGAATTTTGGGTCTTTAAGGGGATTTTTGGGGGTCTCTGGGGGGGTTTTTTTTGGAATTTTGGGGGTTTTGGGGGGTTTTTGGGGGGGAATTTGGGTCGGCAGGGCCGGGAGGGGGCGGGGCTAAAGGGGAAATGGGCGGGGCTAAGGGGTGGCTTTGCAGGGGTCCTGAGGAGATTTAGGGGGTTTGGGGCTTTTATTTGGGAATTTTGGGTCTTTAAGGGGATTTTTGGGGGTCTCTGGGGGGGTTTTTTTTGGAATTTTGGGGGTTTTGGGGGGTTTTTGGGGGGGAATTTGGGTCGGCAGGGCCGGGAGGGGGCGGGGCTAAAGGGGAAATGGGCGGGGCTAAGGGGTGGCTTTGCAGGGGTCCTGAGGAGATTTAGGGGGTTTGGGGCTTTTATTTGGGAATTTTGGGTCTTTAAGGGGATTTTTGGGGGTCTCTGGGGGGGTTTTTTTTTGGAATTTTGGGGGTTTTGGGGGGTTTTTGGGGGGGAATTTGGGTCGGCAGGGCCGGGAGGGGGCGGGGCTAAAGGGGAAATGGGCGGGGCTAAGGGGTGGCTTTGCAGGGGTCCTGAGGAGATTTAGGGGGTTTGGGGCTTTTATTTGGGAATTTTGGGTCTTTAAGGGGATTTTTGGGGGTCTCTGGGGGTTTTTTTTTTGGAATTTTGGGGGTTTTGGGGGGTTTTTGGGGGGGAATTTGGGTCGGCAGGGCCGGGAGGGGGCGGGGCTAAAGGGGAAATGGGCGGGGCTAGAGGGGGAGTGGGCGGGGCTAAGGGGTGGCTTTGCAGGGGTCCTGAGGAGATTTAGGGGGTTTGGGGCTTTTATTTGGGAATTTTGGGTCTTTAAGGGGATTTTTGGGGGTCTCTGGGGGGTTTTTTTTTGGAATTTTGGGGGTTTTGGGGGGTTTTTGGGGGGAATTTGGGTCGGCAGGGCCGGGAGGGGGCGGGGCTAAAGGGGAAATGGGCGGGGCTAAGGGGTGGCTTTGCAGGGGTCCTGAGGAGATTTAGGGGGTTTGGGGCTTTTATTTGGGAATTTTGGGTCTTTAAGGGGATTTTTGGGGGTCTCTGGGGGGGTTTTTTTTGGAATTTTGGGGGTTTTGGGGGGTTTTTGGGGGGGAATTTGGGTCGGCAGGGCCGGGAGGGGGCGGGGCTAGAGGGGGAGTGGGCGGGGCTAAGGGGTGGCTTTGCAGGGGTCCTGAGGAGATTTAGGGGGTTTGGGGCTTTTATTTGGGAATTTTGGGTCTTTAAGGGGATTTTTGGGGGTCTCTGGGGGCTTTTTTTCTGGAATTTTGGGGGTTTTGGGGGGTTTTTGGGGGGGAATTTGGGTCGGCAGGGCCGGGAGGGGGCGGGGCTAAAGGGGAAATGGGCGGGGCTAGAGGGGAAGTGGGCGGGGCTAAGGGGTGGCTTTGCAGGGGTCCTGAGGAGATTTAGGGGGTTTGGGGTTTTTATTTGGGAATTTTGGGCCTTTAAGGGGATTTTTGGGGGTCTCTGGGGGGTTTTTTTTTTGGAATTTTGGGGGTTTTGGGGGGTTTTTGGGGGGGAATTTGGGTCGGCAGGGCCGGGAGGGGGCGGGGCTAAAGGGGAAATGGGCGGGGCTAGAGGGGGAGTGGGCGGGGCTAAGGGGTGGCTTTGCAGGGGTCCTGAGGAGATTTAGGGGGTTTGGGGCTTTTATTTGGGAATTTTGGGTCTTTAAGGGGATTTTTGGGGGTCTCTGGGGGGGTTTTTTTTGGAATTTTGGGGGTTTTGGGGGGTTTTTGGGGGGGAATTTGGGTCGGCAGGGCCGGGAGGGGGCGGGGCTAAAGGGGAAATGGGCGGGGCTAAGGGGTGGCTTTGCAGGGGTCCTGAGGAGATTTAGGGGGTTTGGGGCTTTTATTTGGGAATTTTGGGTCTTTAAGGGGATTTTTGGGGGTCTCTGGGGGGGGTTCTTTTGGAATTTTGGGGGTTTTGGGGGGTTTTTGGGGGGGAATTTGGGTTGGCAGGGCCGGGAGGGGGCGGGGCTAAAGGGGAAATGGGCGGGGCTAAGGGGTGGCTTTGCAGGGGTCCTGAGGAGATTTAGGGGGTTTGGGGCTTTTATTTGGGAATTTTGGGTCTTTAAGGGGATTTTTGGGGGTCTCTGGGGGCTTTTTTTCTGGAATTTTGGGGGTTTTGGGGGGTTTTTGGGGGGGAATTTGGGTCGGCAGGGCCGGGAGGGGGCGGGGCTAAAGGGGAAATGGGCGGGGCTAGAGGGGGAGTGGGCGGGGCTAAGGGGTGGCTTTGCAGGGGTCCTGAGGAGATTTAGGGGGTTTGGGGCTTTTATTTGGGAATTTTGGGTCTTTAAGGGGATTTTTGGGGGTCTCTGGGGGGGTTTTTTTTGGAATTTTGGGGGTTTTGGGGGGGTTTTTGGGGGGGAATTTGGGTCGGCAGGGCCGGGAGGGGGCGGGGCTAAAGGGGAAATGGGCGGGGCTAAGGGGTGGCTTTGCAGGGGTCCTGAGGAGATTTAGGGGGTTTGGGGCTTTTATTTGGGAATTTTGGGTCTTTAAGGGGATTTTTGGGGGTCTCTGGGGGGTTTTTTTTTGGAATTTTGGGGGTTTTGGGGGGTTTTTGGGGGGGAATTTGGGTCGGCAGGGCCGGGAGGGGGCGGGGCTAAAGGGGAAATGGGCGGGGCTAGAGGGGGAGTGGGCGGGGCTAAGGGGTGGCTTTGCAGGGGTCCTGAGGAGATTTAGGGGGTTTGGGGCTTTTATTTGGGAATTTTGGGTCTTTAAGGGGATTTTTGGGGGTCTCTGGGGGGGTTTTTTTTTGGAATTTTGGGGGTTTTGGGGGGTTTTTGGGGGGGAATTTGGGTCGGCAGGGCCGGGAGGGGGCGGGGCTAAAGGGGAAATGGGCGGGGCTAAGGGGTGGCTTTGCAGGGGTCCTGAGGAGATTTAGGGGGTTTGGGGCTTTTATTTGGGAATTTTGGGTCTTTAAGGGGATTTTTGGGGGTCTCTGGGGGGTTTTTTTTTGGAATTTTGGGGGTTTTGGGGGGTTTTTGGGGGGGAATTTGGGTCGGCAGGGCCGGGAGGGGGCGGGGCTAAAGGGGAAATGGGCGGGGCTAGAGGGGGAGTGGGCGGGGCTAAGGGGTGGCTTTGCAGGGGTCCTGAGGAGATTTAGGGGGTTTGGGGCTTTTATTTGGGAATTTTGGGTCTTTAAGGGGATTTTTGGGGGTCTCTGGGGGGTTTTTTTTTTTGAATTTTGGGGGTTTTGGGGGGTTTTTGGGGGGGAATTTGGGTCGGCAGGGCCGGGAGGGAGCGGGGCTAAAGGGGAAATGGGCGGGGCTAGAGGGGGAGTGGGCGGGGCTAAGGGGTGGCTTTTCAGGGGTCCTGAGGAGATTTAGGGGGTTTGGGGCTTTTATTTGGGAATTTTGGGTCTTTAAGGGGATTTTTGGGGGTCTCTGGGGGGGTTTTTTTTTGGAATTTTGGGGGTTTTGGGGGGTTTTTGGGGGGGAATTTGGGTCGGCAGGGCCGGGAGGGGGCGGGGCTAAAGGGGAAATGGGCGGGGCTAAGGGGTGGCTTTGCAGGGGTCCTGAGGAGATTTAGGGGGTTTGGGGCTTTTATTTGGGAATTTTGGGTCTTTAAGGGGATTTTTGGGGGTCTCTGGGGGGTTTTTTTCTGGAATTTTGGGGGTTTTGGGGGGTTTTTGGGGGGGAATTTGGGTCGGCAGGGCCGGGAGGGGGCGGGGCTAAAGGGGAAATGGGCGGGGCTAAGGGGTGGCTTTGCAGGGGTCCTGAGGAGATTTAGGGGGTTTGGGGCTTTTATTTGGGAATTTTGGGTCTTTAAGGGGATTTTTGGGGGTCTCTGGGGTTTTTTTTTTTGGAATTTTGGGGGTTTTGGGGGGTTTTTGGGGGGGAATTTGGGTCGGCAGGGCCGGGAGGGGGCGGGGCTAAAGGGGAAATGGGCGGGGCTAGAGGGGGAGTGGGCGGGGCTAAGGGGTGGCTTTTCAGGGGTCCTGAGGAGATTTAGGGGGTTTGGGGCTTTTATTTGGGAATTTTGGGTCTTTAAGGGGATTTTTGGGGGTCTCTGGGGGGTTTTTTTTTGGAATTTTGGGGGTTTTGGGGGGTTTTTGGGGGGGAATTTGGGTCGGCAGGGCCGGGAGGGGGCGGGGCTAAAGGGGAAATGGGCGGGGCTAAGGGGTGGCTTTGCAGGGGTCCTGAGGAGATTTAGGGGGTTTGGGGCTTTTATTTGGGAATTTTGGGTCTTTAAGGGGATTTTTGGGGGTCTCTGGGGGGTTTTTTTTTGGAATTTTGGGGGTTTTGGGGGGTTTTTGGGGGGGAATTTGGGTCGGCAGGGCCGGGAGGGGGCGGGGCTAAAGGGGAAATGGGCGGGGCTAAGGGGTGGCTTTGCAGGGGTCCTGAGGAGATTTAGGGGGTTTGGGGCTTTTATTTGGGAATTTTGGGTCTTTAAGGGGATTTTTGGGGGTCTCTGGGGGGGTTTTTTTTGGAATTTTGGGGGTTTTGGGGGGTTTTTGGGGGGGAATTTGGGTCGGCAGGGCCGGGAGGGGGCGGGGCTAGAGGGGGAGTGGGCGGGGCTAAGGGGTGGCTTTGCAGGGGTCCTGAGGAGATTTAGGGGGTTTGGGGCTTTTATTTGGGAATTTTGGGTCTTTAAGGGGATTTTTGGGGGTCTCTGGGGGCTTTTTTTCTGGAATTTTGGGGGTTTTGGGGGGTTTTTGGGGGGGAATTTGGGTCGGCAGGGCCGGGAGGGGGCGGGGCTAAAGGGGAAATGGGCGGGGCTAGAGGGGGAGTGGGCGGGGCTAAGGGGTGGCTTTGCAGGGGTCCTGAGGAGATTTAGGGGGTTTGGGGCTTTTATTTGGGAATTTTGGGTCTTTAAGGGGATTTTTGGGGGTCTCTGGGGGGGTTTTTTTTGGAATTTTGGGGGTTTTGGGGGGTTTTTGGGGGGGAATTTGGGTCGGCAGGGCCGGGAGGGGGCGGGGCTAAAGGGGAAATGGGCGGGGCTAAGGGGTGGCTTTGCAGGGGTCCTGAGGAGATTTAGGGGGTTTGGGGCTTTTATTTGGGAATTTTGGGTCTTTAAGGGGATTTTTGGGGGTCTCTGGGGGGGGTTTTTTTGGAATTTTGGGGGTTTTGGGGGGTTTTTGAGGGGGAATTTGGGTCGGCAGGGCCGGGAGGGGGCGGGGCTAAAGGGGAAATGGGCGGGGCTAAGGGGTGGCTTTGCAGGGGTCCTGAGGAGATTTAGGGGGTTTGGGGCTTTTATTTGGGAATTTTGGGTCTTTAAGGGGATTTTTGGGGGTCTCTGGGGGGGTTTTTTTTGGAATTTTGGGGGTTTTGGGGGGTTTTTGGGGGGGAATTTGGGTCGGCAGGGCCGGGAGGGGGCGGGGCTAAAGGGGAAATGGGCGGGGCTAAGGGGTGGCTTTGCAGGGGTCCTGAGGAGATTTAGGGGGTTTGGGGCTTTTATTTGGGAATTTTGGGTCTTTAAGGGGATTTTTGGGGGTCTCTGGGGGGGTTTTTTTTGGAATTTTGGGGGTTTTGGGGGGTTTTTGGGGGGGAATTTGGGTCGGCAGGGCCGGGAGGGGGCGGGGCTAAAGGGGAAATGGGCGGGGCTAGAGGGGGAGTGGGCGGGGCTAAGGGGTGGCTTTGCAGGGGTCCTGAGGAGATTTAGGGGGTTTGGGGCTTTTATTTGGGAATTTTGGGTCTTTAAGGGGAGTTTTGGGGGTCTCTGGGGGGTTTTTTTTGGAATTTTGGGGGTTTTGGGGGGTTTTTGGGGGGGAATTTGGGTCGGCAGGGCCGGGAGGGGGCGGGGCTAAAGGGGAAATGGGCGGGGCTAAGGGGTGGCTTTGCAGGGGTCCTGAGGAGATTTAGGGGGTTTGGGGCTTTTATTTGGGAATTTTGGGTCTTTAAGGGGATTTTTGGGGGTCTCTGGGGGGTTTTTTTTTGGAATTTTGGGGGTTTTGGGGGGTTTTTGGGGGGGAATTTGGGTCGGCAGGGCCGGGAGGGGGCGGGGCTAAAGGGGAAATGGGCGGGGCTAGAGGGGAAGTGGGCGGGGCTAAGGGGTGGCTTTGCAGGGGTCCTGAGGAGATTTAGGGGGTTTGGGGCTTTTATTTGGGAATTTTGGGTCTTTAAGGGGATTTTTGGGGGTCTCTGGGGGGTTTTTTTTTGGAATTTTGGGGGTTTTGGGGGGTTTTTGGGGGGGAATTTGGGTCGGCAGGGCCGGGAGGGAGCGGGGCTAAAGGGGAAATGGGCGGGGCTAGAGGGGGAGTGGGCGGGGCTAAGGGGTGGCTTTGCAGGGGTCCTGAGGAGATTTAGGGGGTTTGGGGCTTTTATTTGGGAATTTTGGGTCTTTAAGGGGATTTTTGGGGGTCTCTGGGGGGGTTTTTTTTGGAATTTTGGGGGTTTTGGGGGGTTTTTGGGGGGAAATTTGGGTCGGCAGGGCCGGGAGGGGGCGGGGCTAAAGGGGAAATGGGCGGGGCTAAGGGGTGGCTTTGCAGGGGTCCTGAGGAGATTTAGGGGGTTTGGGGCTTTTATTTGGGAATGTTGGGTCTTTAAGGGGATTTTTGGGGGTCTCTGGGGGGTTTTTTTCTGGAATTTTGGGGGTTTTGGGGGGTTTTTGGGGGGGAATTTGGGTCGGCAGGGCCGGGAGGGGGCGGGGCTAAAGGGGAAATGGGCGGGGCTAAGGGGTGGCTTTGCAGGGGTCCTGAGGAGATTTAGGGGGTTTGGGGCTTTTATTTGGGAATTTTGGGTCTTTAAGGGGATTTTTGGGGGTCTCTGGGGGGTTTTTTTCTGGAATTTTGGGGGTTTTGGGGGGTTTTTGGGGGGGAATTTGGGTCGGCAGGGCCGGGAGGGGGCGGGGCTAAAGGGGAAATGGGCGGGGCTAAGGTGTGGCTTTGCAGAGGTCCTGAGGAGATTTAGGGGGTTTGGGGCTTTTATTTGGGAATTTTGGGTCTTTAAGGGGATTTTTGGGGGTCTCTGGGGGGTTTTTTTTTGGAATTTTGGGGGTTTTGGGGGGTTTTTGGGGGGGAATTTGGGTCGGCAGGGCCGGGAGGGGGCGGGGCTAAAGGGGAAATGGGCGGGGCTAAGGGGTGGCTTTGCAGGGGTCCTGAGGAGATTTAGGGGGTTTGGGGCTTTTATTTGGGAATGTTGGGTCTTTAAGGGGATTTTTGGGGGTCTCTGGGGGGTTTTTTTCTGGAATTTTGGGGGTTTTGGGGGGTTTTTGGGGGGGAATTTGGGTCGGCAGGGCCGGGAGGGGGCGGGGCTAAAGGGGAAATGGGCGGGGCTAAGGGGTGGCTTTGCAGGGGTCCTGAGGAGATTTAGGGGGTTTGGGGCTTTTATTTGGGAATTTTGGGTCTTTAAGGGGATTTTTGGGGGTCTCTGGGGGGGTTTTTTTTGGAATTTTGGGGGTTTTGGGGGGTTTTTCGGGGGGAATTTGGGTCGTCAGGGCCGGGAGGGGGCGGGGCTAAAGGGGAAATGGGCGGGGCTAAGGGGTGGCTTTGCAGGGGTCCTGAGGAGATTTAGGGGGTTTGGGGCTTTTATTTGGGAATTTTGGGTCTTTAAGGGGATTTTTGGGGGTCTCTGGGGGTTTTTTTTTTGGAATTTTGGGGGTTTTGGGGGGTTTTTTGGGGGGAATTTGGGTCGGCAGGGCCGGGAGGGGGCGGGGCTAAAGGGGAAATGGGCGGGGCTAGAGGGGGAGTGGGCGGGGCTAAGGGGTGGCTTTGCAGGGGTCCTGAGGAGATTTAGGGGGTTTGGGGCTTTTATTTGGGAATTTTGGGTCTTTAAGGGGATTTTTGGGGGTCTCTGGGGGGTTTTTTTTTGGAATTTTGGGGGTTTTGGGGGGTTTTTGGGGGGGAATTTGGGTCGGCAGGGCCGGGAGGGAGCGGGGCTAAAGGGGAAATGGGCGGGGCTAGAGGGGGAGTGGGCGGGGCTAAGGGGTGGCTTTTCAGGGGTCCTGAGGAGATTTAGGGGGTTTGGGGCTTTTATTTGGGAATTTTGGGTCTTTAAGGGGATTTTTGGGGGTCTCTGGGGGGGTTTTTTTTGGAATTTTGGGGGTTTTGGGGGGTTTTTGGGGGGGAATTTGGGTCGGCAGGGCCGGGAGGGGGCGGGGCTAAAGGGGAAATGGGCGGGGCTAAGGGGTGGCTTTGCAGGGGTCCTGAGGAGATTTAGGGGGTTTGGGGCTTTTATTTGGGAATTTTGGGTCTTTAAGGGGATTTTTGGGGGTCTCTGGGGGGTTTTTTTTTGGAATTTTGGGGGTTTTGGGGGGTTTTTGGGGGGGAATTTGGGTCGGCAGGGCCGGGAGGGGGCGGGGCTAAAGGGGAAATGGGCGGGGCTAAGGGGTGGCTTTGCAGGGGTCCTGAGGAGATTTAGGGGGTTTGGGGCTTTTATTTGGGAATTTTGGGTCTTTAAGGGGATTTTTGGGGGTCTCTGGGGGGGTTTTTTTTGGAATTTTGGGGGTTTTGGGGGGTTTTTGGGGGGAAATTTGGGTCGGCAGGGCCGGGAGGGGGCGGGGCTAAAGGGGAAATGGGCGGGGCTAAGGGGTGGCTTTGCAGGGGTCCTGAGGAGATTTAGGGGGTTTGGGGCTTTTATTTGGGAATGTTGGGTCTTTAAGGGGATTTTTGGGGGTCTCTGGAGGTTTTTTTCTGGAATTTTGGGGGTTTTGGGGGGTTTTTGGGGGGGAATTTGGGTCGGCAGGGCCGGGAGGGGGCGGGGCTAAAGGGGAAATGGGCGGGGCTAAGGGGTGGCTTTGCAGGGGTCCTGAGGAGATTTAGGGGGTTTGGGGCTTTTATTTGGGAATGTTGGGTCTTTAAGGGGATTTTTGGGGGTCTCTGGGGGCTTTTTTTCTGGAATTTTGGGGGTTTTGGGGGGTTTTTGGGGGGGAATTTGGGTCGGCAGGGCCGGGAGGGGGCGGGGCTAAAGGGGAAATGGGCGGGGCTAGAGGGGGAGTGGGCGGGGCTAAGGGGTGGCTTTGCAGGGGTCCTGAGGAGATTTAGGGGGTTTGGGGCTTTTATTTGGGAATTTTGGGTCTTTAAGGGGATTTTTGGGGGTCTCTGGGGGGGGTTTTTTTTGGAATTTTGGGGGTTTTGGGGGGTTTTTGGGGGGGAATTTGGGTCGGCAGGGCCGGGAGGGGGCGGGGCTAAAGGGGAAATGGGCGGGGCTAAGGGGTGGCTTTGCAGGGGTCCTGAGGAGATTTAGGGGGTTTGGGGCTTTTATTTGGGAATTTTGGGTCTTTAAGGGGATTTTTGGGGGTCTCTGGGGGTTTTTTTTTTGGAATTTTGGGGGTTTTGGGGGGTTTTTGGGGGGGAATTTGGGTCGGCAGGGCCGGGAGGGGGCGGGGCTAAAGGGGAAATGGGCGGGGCTAGAGGGGGAGTGGGCGGGGCTAAGGGGTGGCTTTTCAGGGGTCCTGAGGAGATTTAGGGGGTTTGGGGCTTTTATTTGGGAATTTTGGGTCTTTAAGGGGATTTTTGGGGGTCTCTGGGGGGGTTTTTTTTGGAATTTTGGGGGTTTTGGGGGGTTTTTGGGGGGGAATTTGGGTCGGCAGGGCCGGGAGGGGGCGGGGCTAAAGGGGAAATGGGCGGGGCTAAGGGGTGGCTTTGCAGGGGTCCTGAGGAGATTTAGGGGGTTTGGGGCTTTTATTTGGGAATTTTGGGTCTTTAAGGGGATTTTTGGGGGTCTCTGGGGGGTTTTTTTTTGGAATTTTGGGGGTTTTGGGGGGTTTTTGGGGGGGAATTTGGGTCGGCAGGGCCGGGAGGGGGCGGGGCTAAAGGGGAAATGGGCGGGGCTAAGGGGTGGCTTTGCAGGGGTCCTGAGGAGATTTAGGGGGTTTGGGGCTTTTATTTGGGAATTTTGGGTCTTTAAGGGGATTTTTGGGGGTCTCTGGGGGGGTTTTTTTTGGAATTTTGGGGGTTTTGGGGGGTTTTTGGGGGGGAATTTGGGTCGGCAGGGCCGGGAGGGGGCGGGGCTAGAGGGGGAGTGGGCGGGGCTAAGGGGTGGCTTTGCAGGGGTCCTGAGGAGATTTAGGGGGTTTGGGGCTTTTATTTGGGAATTTTGGGTCTTTAAGGGGATTTTTGGGGGTCTCTGGGGGCTTTTTTTCTGGAATTTTGGGGGTTTTGGGGGGTTTTTGGGGGGGAATTTGGGTCGGCAGGGCCGGGAGGGGGCGGGGCTAAAGGGGAAATGGGCGGGGCTAGAGGGGAAGTGGGCGGGGCTAAGGGGTGGCTTTGCAGGGGTCCTGAGGAGATTTAGGGGGTTTGGGGCTTTTATTTGGGAATTTTGGGCCTTTAAGGGGATTTTTGGGGGTCTCTGGGGGGTTTTTTTTTGGAATTTTGGGGGTTTTGGGGGGTTTTTGGGGGGGAATTTGGGTCGGCAGGGCCGGGAGGGGGCGGGGCTAAAGGGGAAATGGGCGGGGCTAGAGGGGGAGTGGGCGGGGCTAAGGGGTGGCTTTGCAGGGGTCCTGAGGAGATTTAGGGGGTTTGGGGCTTTTATTTGGGAATTTTGGGTCTTTAAGGGGATTTTTGGGGGTCTCTGGGGGGGTTTTTTTTGGAATTTTGGGGGTTTTGGGGGGTTTTTGGGGGGGAATTTGGGTCGGCAGGGCCGGGAGGGGGCGGGGCTAAAGGGGAAATGGGCGGGGCTAAGGGGTGGCTTTGCAGGGGTCCTGAGGAGATTTAGGGGGTTTGGGGCTTTTATTTGGGAATGTTGGGTCTTTAAGGGGATTTTTGGGGGTCTCTGGGGGCTTTTTTTCTGGAATTTTGGGGGTTTTGGGGGGTTTTTGGGGGGGAATTTGGGTCGGCAGGGCCGGGAGGGGGCGGGGCTAAAGGGGAAATGGGCGGGGCTAGAGGGGGAGTGGGCGGGGCTAAGGGGTGGCTTTGCAGGGGTCCTGAGGAGATTTAGGGGGTTTGGGGCTTTTATTTGGGAATTTTGGGTCTTTAAGGGGATTTTTGGGGGTCTCTGGGGGGGTTTTTTTTGGAATTTTGGGGGTTTTGGGGGGTTTTTGGGGGGGAATTTGGGTCGGCAGGGCCGGGAGGGGGCGGGGCTAAAGGGGAAATGGGCGGGGCTAAGGGGTGGCTTTGCAGGGGTCCTGAGGAGATTTAGGGGGTTTGGGGCTTTTATTTGGGAATTTTGGGTCTTTAAGGGGATTTTTGGGGGTCTCTGGGGGTTTTTTTTTTGGAATTTTGGGGGTTTTGGGGGGTTTTTGGGGGGGAATTTGGGTCGGCAGGGCCGGGAGGGGGCGGGGCTAAAGGGGAAATGGGCGGGGCTAGAGGGGGAGTGGGCGGGGCTAAGGGGTGGCTTTTCAGGGGTCCTGAGGAGATTTAGGGGGTTTGGGGCTTTTATTTGGGAATTTTGGGTCTTTAAGGGGATTTTTGGGGGTCTCTGGGGGGGTTTTTTTTGGAATTTTGGGGGTTTTGGGGGGTTTTTGGGGGGGAATTTGGGTCGGCAGGGCCGGGAGGGGGCGGGGCTAAAGGGGAAATGGGCGGGGCTAAGGGGTGGCTTTGCAGGGGTCCTGAGGAGATTTAGGGGGTTTGGGGCTTTTATTTGGGAATTTTGGGTCTTTAAGGGGATTTTTGGGGGTCTCTGGGGGGTTTTTTTCTGGAATTTTGGGGGTTTTGGGGGGTTTTTGGGGGGGAATTTGGGTCGGCAGGGCCGGGAGGGGGCGGGGCTAAAGGGGAAATGGGCGGGGCTAAGGGGTGGCTTTGCAGGGGTCCTGAGGAGATTTAGGGGGTTTGGGGCTTTTATTTGGGAATTTTGGGTCTTTAAGGGGATTTTTGGGGGTCTCTGGGGGGGTTTTTTTTGGAATTTTGGGGGTTTTGGGGGGTTTTTGGGGGGGAATTTGGGTCGGCAGGGCCGGGAGGGGGCGGGGCTAGAGGGGGAGTGGGCGGGGCTAAGGGGTGGCTTTGCAGGGGTCCTGAGGAGATTTAGGGGGTTTGGGGCTTTTATTTGGGAATTTTGGGTCTTTAAGGGGATTTTTGGGGGTCTCTGGGGGCTTTTTTTCTGGAATTTTGGGGGTTTTGGGGGGTTTTTGGGGGGGAATTTGGGTCGGCAGGGCCGGGAGGGGGCGGGGCTAAAGGGGAAATGGGCGGGGCTAGAGGGGAAGTGGGCGGGGCTAAGGGGTGGCTTTGCAGGGGTCCTGAGGAGATTTAGGGGGTTTGGGGTTTTTATTTGGGAATTTTGGGCCTTTAAGGGGATTTTTGGGGGTCTCTGGGGGGTTTTTTTTTGGAATTTTGGGGGTTTTGGGGGGTTTTTGGGGGGGAATTTGGGTCGGCAGGGCCGGGAGGGGGCGGGGCTAAAGGGGAAATGGGCGGGGCTAGAGGGGGAGTGGGCGGGGCTAAGGGGTGGCTTTGCAGGGGTCCTGAGGAGATTTAGGGGGTTTGGGGCTTTTATTTGGGAATTTTGGGTCTTTAAGGGGATTTTTGGGGGTCTCTGGGGGGGTTTTTTTTGGAATTTTGGGGGTTTTGGGGGGTTTTTGGGGGGGAATTTGGGTCGGCAGGGCCGGGAGGGGGCGGGGCTAAAGGGGAAATGGGCGGGGCTAAGGAGTGGCTTTGCAGGGGTCCTGAGGAGATTTAGGGGGTTTGGGGCTTTTATTTGGGAATTTTGGGTCTTTAAGGGGATTTTTGGGGGTCTCTGGGGGGGGTTTTTTTGGAATTTTGGGGGTTTTGGGGGGTTTTTGGGGGGGAATTTGGGTCGGCAGGGCCGGGAGGGGGCGGGGCTAAAGGGGAAATGGGCGGGGCTAAGGGGTGGCTTTGCAGGGGTCCTGAGGAGATTTAGGGGGTTTGGGGCTTTTATTTGGGAATTTTGGGTCTTTAAGGGGATTTTTGGGGGTCTCTGGGGGCTTTTTTTCTGGAATTTTGGGGGTTTTGGGGGGTTTTTGGGGGGGAATTTGGGTCGGCAGGGCCGGGAGGGGGCGGGGCTAAAGGGGAAATGGGCGGGGCTAGAGGGGGAGTGGGCGGGGCTAAGGGGTGGCTTTGCAGGGGTCCTGAGGAGATTTAGGGGGTTTGGGGCTTTTATTTGGGAATTTTGGGTCTTTAAGGGGAGTTTTGGGGGTCTCTGGGGGGTTTTTTTTGGAATTTTGGGGGTTTTGGGGGGTTTTTGGGGGGGAATTTGGGTCGGCAGTGCCGGGAGGGGGCGGGGCTAAAGGGGAAATGGGCGGGGCTAAGGGGTGGCTTTGCAGGGGTCCTGAGGAGATTTAGGGGGTTTGGGGCTTTTATTTGGGAATTTTGGGTCTTTAAGGGGATTTTTGGGGGTCTCTGGGGGGTTTTTTTTTGGAATTTTGGGGGTTTTGGGGGGTTTTTGGGGGGGAATTTGGGTCGGCAGGGCCGGGAGGGAGCGGGGCTAAAGGGGAAATGGGCGGGGCTAGAGGGGGAGTGGGCGGGGCTAAGGGGTGGCTTTTCAGGGGTCCTGAGGAGATTTAGGGGGTTTGGGGCTTTTATTTGGGAATTTTGGGTCTTTAAGGGGATTTTTGGGGGTCTCTGGGGGGGTTTTTTTTGGAATTTTGGGGGTTTTGGGGGGTTTTTGGGGGGGAATTTGGGTCGGCAGGGCCGGGAGGGGGCGGGGCTAAAGGGGAAATGGGCGGGGCTAAGGGGTGGCTTTGCAGGGGTCCTGAGGAGATTTAGGGGGTTTGGGGCTTTTATTTGGGAATTTTGGGTCTTTAAGGGGATTTTTGGGGGTCTCTGGGGGGTTTTTTTCTGGAATTTTGGGGGTTTTGGGGGGTTTTTGGGGGGGAATTTGGGTCGGCAGGGCCGGGAGGGGGCGGGGCTAAAGGGGAAATGGGCGGGGCTAAGGTGTGGCTTTGCAGAGGTCCTGAGGAGATTTAGGGGGTTTGGGGCTTTTATTTGGGAATTTTGGGTCTTTAAGGGGATTTTTGGGGGTCTCTGGGGGGTTTTTTTTTGGAATTTTGGGGGTTTTGGGGGGTTTTTGGGGGGGAATTTGGGTCGGCAGGGCCGGGAGGGGGCGGGGCTAAAGGGGAAATGGGCGGGGCTAAGGGGTGGCTTTGCAGGGGTCCTGAGGAGATTTAGGGGGTTTGGGGCTTTTATTTGGGAATGTTGGGTCTTTAAGGGGATTTTTGGGGGTCTCTGGGGGGGTTTTTTCTGGAATTTTGGGGGTTTTGGGGGGTTTTTGGGGGGGAATTTGGGTCGGCAGGGCCGGGAGGGGGCGGGGCTAAAGGGGAAATGGGCGGGGCTAAGGGGTGGCTTTGCAGGGGTCCTGAGGAGATTTAGGGGGTTTGGGGCTTTTATTTGGGAATTTTGGGTCTTTAAGGGGATTTTTGGGGGTCTCTGGGGTTTTTTTTTTTGGAATTTTGGGGGTTTTGGGGGGTTTTTGGGGGGGAATTTGGGTCGGCAGGGCCGGGAGGGGGCGGGGCTAAAGGGGAAATGGGCGGGGCTAGAGGGGGAGTGGGCGGGGCTAAGGGGTGGCTTTTCAGGGGTCCTGAGGAGATTTAGGGGGTTTGGGGCTTTTATTTGGGAATTTTGGGTCTTTAAGGGGATTTTTGGGGGTCTCTGGGGGGGTTTTTTTTTGGAATTTTGGGGGTTTTGGGGGGTTTTTGGGGGGGAATTTGGGTCGGCAGGGCCGGGAGGGGGCGGGGCTAAAGGGGAAATGGGCGGGGCTAAGGGGTGGCTTTGCAGGGGTCCTGAGGAGATTTAGGGGGTTTGGGGCTTTTATTTGGGAATTTTGGGTCTTTAAGGGGATTTTTGGGGGTCTCTGGGGGGTTTTTTTTTGGAATTTTGGGGGTTTTGGGGGGTTTTTGGGGGGGAATTTGGGTCGGCAGGGCCGGGAGGGGGCGGGGCTAAAGGGGAAATGGGCGGGGCTAAGGGGTGGCTTTGCAGGGGTCCTGAGGAGATTTAGGGGGTTTGGGGCTTTTATTTGGGAATTTTGGGTCTTTAAGGGGATTTTTGGGGGTCTCTGGGGGGGTTTTTTTTGGAATTTTGGGGGTTTTGGGGGGTTTTTGGGGAGGAATTTGGGTCGGCAGGGCCGGGAGGGGGCGGGGCTAGAGGGGGAGTGGGCGGGGCTAAGGGGTGGCTTTGCAGGGGTCCTGAGGAGATTTAGGGGGTTTGGGGCTTTTATTTGGGAATTTTGGGTCTTTAAGGGGATTTTTGGGGGTCTCTGGGGGCTTTTTTTCTGGAATTTTGGGGGTTTTGGGGGGTTTTTGGGGGGGAATTTGGGTCGGCAGGGCCGGGAGGGGGCGGGGCTAAAGGGGAAATGGGCGGGGCTAGAGGGGAAGTGGGCGGGGCTAAGGGGTGGCTTTGCAGGGGTCCTGAGGAGATTTAGGGGGTTTGGGGTTTTTATTTGGGAATTTTGGGCCTTTAAGGGGATTTTTGGGGGTCTCTGGGGGGTTTTTTTTTGGAATTTTGGGGGTTTTGGGGGGTTTTTGGGGGGGAATTTGGGTCGGCAGGGCCGGGAGGGGGCGGGGCTAAAGGGGAAATGGGCGGGGCTAGAGGGGGAGTGGGCGGGGCTAAGGGGTGGCTTTGCAGGGGTCCTGAGGAGATTTAGGGGGTTTGGGGCTTTTATTTGGGAATTTTGGGTCTTTAAGGGGATTTTTGGGGGTCTCTGGGGGGGTTTTTTTTGGAATTTTGGGGGTTTTGGGGGGTTTTTGGGGGGGAATTTGGGTCGGCAGGGCCGGGAGGGGGCGGGGCTAAAGGGGAAATGGGCGGGGCTAAGGGGTGGCTTTGCAGGGGTCCTGAGGAGATTTAGGGGGTTTGGGGCTTTTATTTGGGAATTTTGGGTCTTTAAGGGGATTTTTGGGGGTCTCTGGGGGGGGTTTTTTTGGAATTTTGGGGGTTTTGGGGGGTTTTTGGGGGGGAATTTGGGTCGGCAGGGCCGGGAGGGGGCGGGGCTAAAGGGGAAATGGGCGGGGCTAAGGGGTGGCTTTGCAGGGGTCCTGAGGAGATTTAGGGGGTTTGGGGCTTTTATTTGGGAATTTTGGGTCTTTAAGGGGATTTTTGGGGGTCTCTGGGGGCTTTTTTTCTGGAATTTTGGGGGTTTTGGGGGGTTTTTGGGGGGGAATTTGGGTCGGCAGGGCCGGGAGGGGGCGGGGCTAAAGGGGAAATGGGCGGGGCTAGAGGGGGAGTGGGCGGGGCTAAGGGGTGGCTTTGCAGGGGTCCTGAGGAGATTTAGGGGGTTTGGGGCTTTTATTTGGGAATTTTGGGTCTTTAAGGGGATTTTTGGGGGTCTCTGGGGGGGTTTTTTTTGGAATTTTGGGGGTTTTGGGGGGTTTTTGGGGGGGAATTTGGGTCGGCAGGGCCGGGAGGGGGCGGGGCTAAAGGGGAAATGGGCGGGGCTAAGGGGTGGCTTTGCAGGGGTCCTGAGGAGATTTAGGGGGTTTGGGGCTTTTATTTGGGAATTTTGGGTCTTTAAGGGGATTTTTGGGGGTCTCTGGGGGGGTTTTTTTTGGAATTTTGGGGGTTTTGGGGGGTTTTTGGGGGGGAATTTGGGTCGGCAGGGCCGGGAGGGGGCGGGGCTAAAGGGGAAATGGGCGGGGCTAGAGGGGGTGGGCGGGGCTAGAGGGGGAGTGGGCGGGGCTAAGGGGTGGCTTTGCAGGGGTCCTGAGGAGATTTAGGGGGTTTGGGGCTTTTATTTGGGAATTTTGGGTCTTTAAGGGGATTTTTGGGGGTCTCTGGGGGGGTTTTTTTGGAATTTTGGGGGTTTTGGGGGGTTTTTGGGGGGGAATTTGGGTCGGCAGGGCCGGGAGGGGGCGGGGCTAAAGGGGAAATGGGCGGGGCTAAGGGGTGGCTTTGCAGGGGTCCTGAGGAGATTTAGGGGGTTTGGGGCTTTTATTTGGGAATTTTGGGTCTTTAAGGGGATTTTTGGGGGTCTCTGGGGGGGTTTTTTTTGGAATTTTGGGGGTTTTGGGGGGTTTTTGGGGGGGAATTTGGGTCGGCAGGGCCGGGAGGGGGCGGGGCTAAAGGGGAAATGGGCGGGGCTAAGGGGTGGCTTTGCAGGGGTCCTGAGGAGATTTAGGGGGTTTGGGGCTTTTATTTGGGAATTTTGGGTCTTTAAGGGGATTTTTGGGGGTCTCTGGGGGGGTTTTTTTTTGGAATTTTGGGGGTTTTGGGGGGTTTTTGGGGGGAAATTTGGGTCGGCAGGGCCGGGAGGGGGCGGGGCTAAAGGGGAAATGGGCGGGGCTAAGGGGTGGCTTTGCAGGGGTCCTGAGGAGATTTAGGGGGTTTGGGGCTTTTATTTGGGAATGTTGGGTCTTTAAGGGGATTTTTGGGGGTCTCTGGGGGGTTTTTTTCTGGAATTTTGGGGGTTTTGGGGGGTTTTTGGGGGGGAATTTGGGTCGGCAGGGCCGGGAGGGGGCGGGGCTAAAGGGGAAATGGGCGGGGCTAAGGGGTGGCTTTGCAGGGGTCCTGAGGAGATTTAGGGGGTTTGGGGCTTTTATTTGGGAATTTTGGGTCTTTAAGGGGATTTTTGGGGGTCTCTGGGGGGGTTTTTTTTTGGAATTTTGGGGGTTTTGGGGGGTTTTTGGGGGGGAATTTGGGTCGGCAGGGCCGGGAGGGGGCGGGGCTAAAGGGGAAATGGGCGGGGCTAAGGTGTGGCTTTGCAGAGGTCCTGAGGAGATTTAGGGGGTTTGGGGCTTTTATTTGGGAATTTTGGGTCTTTAAGGGGATTTTTGGGGGTCTCTGGGGGGTTTTTTTTTGGAATTTTGGGGGTTTTGGGGGGTTTTTGGGGGGGAATTTGGGTCGGCAGGGCCGGGAGGGGGCGGGGCTAAAGGGGAAATGGGCGGGGCTAAGGTGTGGCTTTGCAGGGGTCCTGAGGAGATTTAGGGGGTTTGGGGCTTTTATTTGGGAATGTTGGGTCTTTAAGGGGATTTTTGGGGGTCTCTGGGGGGTTTTTTTCTGGAATTTTGGGGGTTTTGGGGGGTTTTTGGGGGGGAATTTGGGTCGGCAGGGCCGGGAGGGGGCGGGGCTAAAGGGGAAATGGGCGGGGCTAAGGGGTGGCTTTGCAGGGGTCCTGAGGAGATTTAGGGGGTTTGGGGCTTTTATTTGGGAATTTTGGGTCTTTAAGGGGATTTTTGGGGGTCTCTGGGGGGGTTTTTTTTGGAATTTTGGGGGTTTTTGGGGGGTTTTTGGGGGGGAATTTGGGTCGGCAGGGCCGGGAGGGGGCGGGGCTAAAGGGGAAATGGGCGGGGCTAAGGGGTGGCTTTGCAGGGGTCCTGAGGAGATTTAGGGGGTTTGGGGCTTTTATTTGGGAATTTTGGGTCTTTAAGGGGATTTTTGGGGGTCTCTGGGGGGTTTTTTTCTGGAATTTTGGGGGTTTTGGGGGGTTTTTGGGGGGGAATTTGGGTCGGCAGGGCCGGGAGGGGGCGGGGCTAAAGGGGAAATGGGCGGGGCTAGAGGGGGAGTGGGCGGGGCTAAGGGGTGGCTTTGCAGGGGTCCTGAGGAGATTTAGGGGGTTTGGGGCTTTTATTTGGGAATTTTGGGTCTTTAAGGGGAGTTTTGGGGGTCTCTGGGGGGGTTTTTTTTGGAATTTTGGGGGTTTTGGGGGGTTTTTGGGGGGGAATTTGGGTCGGCAGGGCCGGGAGGGGGCGGGGCTAAAGGGGAAATGGGCGGGGCTAAGGGGTGGCTTTGCAGGGGTCCTGAGGAGATTTAGGGGGTTTGGGGCTTTTATTTGGGAATTTTGGGTCTTTAAGGGGATTTTTGGGGGTCTCTGGGGGGTTTTTTTTTGGAATTTTGGGGGTTTTGGGGGGTTTTTGGGGGGGAATTTGGGTCGGCAGGGCCGGGAGGGGGCGGGGCTAAAGGGGAAATGGGCGGGGCTAAGGGGTGGCTTTGCAGGGGTCCTGAGGAGATTTAGGGGGTTTGGGGCTTTTATTTGGGAATTTTGGGTCTTTAAGGGGATTTTTGGGGGTCTCTGGGGGGGTTTTTTTTTGGAATTTTGGGGGTTTTGGGGGGTTTTTGGGGGGGAATTTGGGTCGGCAGGGCCGGGAGGGGGCGGGGCTAAAGGGGAAATGGGCGGGGCTAGAGGGGGAGTGGGCGGGGCTAAGGGGTGGCTTTGCAGGGGTCCTGAGGAGATTTAGGGGGTTTGGGGCTTTTATTTGGGAATTTTGGGTCTTTAAGGGGATTTTTGGGGGTCTCTGGGGGGGTTTTTTTTGGAATTTTGGGGGTTTTGGGGGGTTTTTGGGGGGGAATTTGGGTCGGCAGGGCCGGGAGGGGGCGGGGCTAAAGGGGAAATGGGCGGGGCTAAGGGGTGGCTTTGCAGGGGTCCTGAGGAGATTTAGGGGGTTTGGGGCTTTTATTTGGGAATTTTGGGTCTTTAAGGGGATTTTTGGGGGTCTCTGGGGGGTTTTTTTTTTGAATTTTGGGGGTTTTGGGGGGTTTTTGGGGGGGAATTTGGGTCGGCAGGGCCGGGAGGGGGCGGGGCTAAAGGGGAAATGGGCGGGGCTAAGGGGTGGCTTTGCAGGGGTCCTGAGGAGATTTAGGGGGTTTGGGGCTTTTATTTGGGAATTTTGGGTCTTTAAGGGGATTTTTGGGGGTCTCTGGGGGTTTTTTTTTTGGAATTTTGGGGGTTTTGGGGGGTTTTTGGGGGGGAATTTGGGTCGGCAGGGCCGGGAGGGGGCGGGGCTAAAGGGGAAATGGGCGGGGCTAGAGGGGGAGTGGGCGGGGCTAAGGGGTGGCTTTGCAGGGGTCCTGAGGAGATTTAGGGGGTTTGGGGCTTTTATTTGGGAATTTTGGGTCTTTAAGGGGATTTTTGGGGGTCTCTGGGGGGGTTTTTTTTGGAATTTTGGGGGTTTTGGGGGGTTTTTGGGGGGGAATTTGGGTCGGCAGGGCCGGGAGGGGGCGGGGCTAAAGGGGAAATGGGCGGGGCTAAGGGGTGGCTTTGCAGGGGTCCTGAGGAGATTTAGGGGGTTTGGGGCTTTTATTTGGGAATTTTGGGTCTTTAAGGGGATTTTTGGGGGTCTCTGGGGGGGTTTTTTTTGGAATTTTGGGGGTTTTGGGGGGTTTTTGGGGGGGAATTTGGGTCGGCAGGGCCGGGAGGGGGCGGGGCTAAAGGGGAAATGGGCGGGGCTAAGGGGTGGCTTTGCAGGGGTCCTGAGGAGATTTAGGGGGTTTGGGGCTTTTATTTGGGAATTTTGGGCCTTTAAGGGGATTTTTGGGGGTCTCTGGGGGGTTTTTTTCTGGAATTTTGGGGGTTTTGGGGGGTTTTTTGGGGGGGAATTTGGGTCGGCAGGGCCGGGAGGGGGCGGGGCTAAAGGGGAAATGGGCGGGGCTAGAGGGGGAGTGGGCGGGGCTAAGGGGTGGCTTTGCAGGGGTCCTGAGGATATTTAGGGGGTTTGGGGCTTTTATTTGGGAATTTTGGGTCTTTAAGGGGATTTTTGGGGGTCTCTGGGGGGTTTTTTTCTGGAATTTTGGGGGGTTTCGGGGGTTTTTGGGGGGGAATTTGGGTCGGCAGGGCCGGGAGGGGGCGGGGCTAAAGGGGAAATGGGCGGGGCTAGAGGGGAAATGGGCGGGGCTAAGGGGTGGCTTTGCAGGGGTCCTGAGGAGATTTAGGGGGTTTGGGGCTTTTATTTGGGAATTTTGGGTCTTTAAGGGGATTTTTGGGGGTCTCTGGGGGGGTTTTTTTTGGAATTTTGGGGGTTTTGGGGGGTTTTTGGGGGGGAATTTGGGTCGGCAGGGCCGGGAGGGGGGCGGGGCTAAAGGGGAAATGGGCGGGGCTAAGGTGTGGCTTTGCAGGGGTCCTGAGGAGATTTAGGGGGTTTGGGGCTTTTATTTGGGAATTTTGGGCCTTTAAGGGGATTTTTGGGGGTCTCTGGGGGGTTTTTTTTTTGAATTTTGGGGGTTTTGGGGGGTTTTTGGGGGGGAATTTGGGTCGGCAGGGCCGGGAGGGGGCGGGGCTAAAGGGGAAATAGGCGGGGCTAGAGGGGGAGTGGGCGGGGCTAAGGGGTGGCTTTGCAGGGGTCCTGAGGAGATTTAGGGGGTTTGGGGCTTTTATTTGGGAATTTTGGGTCTTTAAGGGGATTTTTGGGGGTCTCTGGGGGGGTTTTTTTTGGAATTTTGTGGGTTTTGGGGGGTTTTTGGGGGGGAATTTGGGTCGGCAGGGCCGGGAGGGGGCGGGGCTAAAGGGGAAATGGGCGGGGCTAAGGGGTGGCTTTGCAGGGGTCCTGAGGAGATTTAGGGGGTTTGGGGCTTTTATTTGGGAATTTTGGGTCTTTAAGGGGATTTTTGGGGGTCTCTGGGGGGGTTTTTTTTGGAATTTTGGGGGTTTTGGGGGGTTTTTGGGGGGGAATTTGGGTCGGCAGGGCCGGGAGGGGGCGGGGCTAAAGGGGAAATGGGCGGGGCTAAGGGGTGGCTTTGCAGGGGTCCTGAGGAGATTTAGGGGGTTTGGGGCTTTTATTTGGGAATTTTGGGTCTTTAAGGGGATTTTTGGGGGTCTCTGGGGGGTTTTTTTCTGGAATTTTGGGGGTTTTGGGGGGTTTTTGGGGGGGAATTTGGGTCGGCAGGGCCGGGAGGGGGCGGGGCTAAAGGGGAAATGGGCGGGGCTAGAGGGGGAGTGGGCGGGGCTAAGGGGTGGCTTTGCAGGGGTCCTGAGGAGATTTAGGGGGTTTGGGGCTTTTATTTGGGAATTTTGGGTCTTTAAGGGGATTTTTGGGGGTCTCTGGGGGGGGTTTTTTTTGGAATTTTGGGGGTTTTGGGGGGTTTTTGGGGGGGAATTTGGGTCGGCAGGGCCGGGAGGGGGCGGGGCTAAAGGGGAAATGGGCGGGGCTAAGGGGTGGCTTTGCAGGGGTCCTGAGGAGATTTAGGGGGTTTGGGGCCTTTATTTGGGAATTTTGGGTCTTTAAGGGGATTTTTGGGGGTCTCTGGGGGGGTTTTTTTTGGAATTTTGGGGGTTTTGGGGGGTTTTTGGGGGGGAATTTGGGTCGGCAGGGCCGGGAGGGGGCGGGGCTAAAGGGGAAATGGGCGGGGCTAAGGGGTGGCTTTGCAGGGGTCCTGAGGAGATTTAGGGGGTTTGGGGCTTTTATTTGGGAATTTTGGGTCTTTAAGGGGATTTTTGGGGGTCTCTGGGGGGGTTTTTTTTGGAATTTTGGGGGTTTTGGGGGGTTTTTGGGGGGGAATTTGGGTCGGCAGGGCCGGGAGGGGGCGGGGCTAAAGGGGAAATGGGCGGGGCTAGAGGGGGAGTGGGCGGGGCTAAGGGGTGGCTTTGCAGGGGTCCTGAGGAGATTTAGGGGGTTTGGGGCTTTTATTTGGGAATTTTGGGTCTTTAAGGGGAGTTTTGGGGGTCTCTGGGGGCTTTTTTTTTGGAATTTTGGGGGTTTTGGGGGGTTTTTGGGGGAGAATTTGGGTCGGCAGGGCCGGGAGGGGGCGGGGCTAAAGGGGAAATGGGCGGGGCTAAGGGGTGGCTTTGCAGGGGTCCTGAGGAGATTTAGGGGGTTTGGGGCTTTTATTTGGGAATTTTGGGTCTTTAAGGGGATTTTTGGGGGTCTCTGGGGGGTTTTTTTTTGGAATTTTGGGGGTTTTGGGGGGTTTTTGGCTGGGAATTTGGGTCGGCAGGGCCGGGAGGGGGCGGGGCTAAAGGGGAAATGGGCGGGGCTAGAGGGGGAGTGGGCGGGGCTAAGGGGTGGCTTTGCAGGGGTCCTGAGGAGATTTAGGGGGTTTGGGGCTTTTATTTGGGAATTTTGGGTCTTTAAGGGGATTTTTGGGGGTCTCTGGGGGTTTTTTTTTTGAATTTTGGGGGTTTTGGGGGGTTTTTGGGGGGGAATTTGGGTCGGCAGGGCCGGGAGGGGGCGGGGCTAAAGGGGAAATGGGCGGGGCTAAGGGGTGGCTTTGCAGGGGTCCTGAGGAGATTTAGGGGGTTTGGGGCTTTTATTTGGGAATTTTGGGTCTTTAAGGGGATTTTTGGGGGTCTCTGGGGGGGTTTTTTTTGGAATTTTGGGGGTTTTGGGGGGTTTTTGGGGGGAAATTTGGGTCGGCAGGGCCGGGAGGGGGCGGGGCTAAAGGGGAAATGGGCGGGGCTAAGGGGTGGCTTTGCAGGGGTCCTGAGGAGATTTAGGGGGTTTGGGGCTTTTATTTGGGAATTTTGGGTCTTTAAGGGGATTTTTGGGGGTCTCTGGGGGTTTTTTTTTTGGAATTTTGGGGGTTTTGGGGGGTTTTTGGGGGGGAATTTGGGTCGGCAGGGCCGGGAGGGGGCGGGGCTAAAGGGGAAATGGGCGGGGCTAGAGGGGGAGTGGGCGGGGCTAAGGGGTGGCTTTGCAGGGGTCCTGAGGAGATTTAGGGGGTTTGGGGCTTTTATTTGGGAATTTTGGGTCTTTAAGGGGATTTTTGGGGGTCTCTGGGGGGGTTTTTTTTGGAATTTTGGGGGTTTTGGGGGGTTTTTGGGGGGGAATTTGGGTCGGCAGGGCCGGGAGGGGGCGGGGCTAAAGGGGAAATGGGCGGGGCTAAGGGGTGGCTTTGCAGGGGTCCTGAGGAGATTTAGGGGGTTTGGGGCTTTTATTTGGGAATTTTGGGCCTTTAAGGGGATTTTTGGGGGTCTCTGGGGGGTTTTTTTTTGGAATTTTGGGGGTTTTGGGGGGTTTTTTGGGGGGAATTTGGGTCGGCAGGGCCGGGAGGGGGCGGGGCTAAAGGGGAAATGGGCGGGGCTAGAGGGGGAGTGGGCGGGGCTAAGGGGTGGCTTTGCAGGGGTCCTGAGGATATTTAGGGGGTTTGGGGCTTTTATTTGGGAATTTTGGGTCTTTAAGGGGATTTTTGGGGGTCTCTGGGGGGTTTTTTTCTGGAATTTTGGGGGTTTTGGGGGGTTTTTGGGGGGGAATTTGGGTCGGCAGGGCCGGGAGGGGGCGGGGCTAAAGGGGAAATGGGCGGGGCTAGAGGGGGAGTGGGCGGGGCTAAGGGGTGGCTTTGCAGGGGTCCTGAGGAGATTTAGGGGGTTTGGGGCTTTTATTTGGGAATTTTGGGTCTTTAAGGGGATTTTTGGGGGTCTCTGGGGGGGTTTTTTTTGGAATTTTGGGGGTTTTGGGGGGTTTTTGGGGGGGAATTTGGGTCGGCAGGGCCGGGAGGGGGCGGGGCTAAAGGGGAAATGGGCGGGGCTAAGGTGTGGCTTTGCAGGGGTCCTGAGGAGATTTAGGGGGTTTGGGGCTTTTATTTGGGAATGTTGGGTGTTTAAGGGGATTTTTGGGGGTCTCTGGGGGGTTTTTTTCTGGAATTTTGGGGGTTTTGGGGGGTTTTTGGGGGGGAATTTGGGTCGGCAGGGCCGGGAGGGGGCGGGGCTAAAGGGGAAATGGGCGGGGCTAAGGGGTGGCTGTGCAGGGGTCCTGAGGAGATTTAGGGGGTTTGGGGCTTTTATTTGGGAATTTTGGGTCTTTAAGGGGATTTTTGGGGGTCTCTGGGGGGGTTTTTTTTGGAATTTTGGGGGTTTTGGGGGGTTTTTGGGGGGGAATTTGGGTCGGCAGGGCCGGGAGGGGGCGGGGCTAAAGGGGAAATGGGCGGGGCTAAGGGGTGGCTTTGCAGGGGTCCTGAGGAGATTTAGGGGGTTTGGGGCTTTTATTTGGGAATTTTGGGTCTTTAAGGGGATTTTTGGGGGTCTCTGGGGGGTTTTTTTTTGGAATTTTGGGGGTTTTGGGGGGTTTTTGGGGGGGAATTTGGGTCGGCAGGGCCGGGAGGGGGCGGGGCTAAAGGGGAAATGGGCGGGGCTAAGGGGTGGCTTTGCAGGGGTCCTGAGGAGATTTAGGGGGTTTGGGGCTTTTATTTGGGAATTTTGGGTCTTTAAGGGGATTTTTGGGGGTCTCTGGGTGGGTTTTTTTTGGAATTTTGGGGGTTTTGGGGGGTTTTTGGGGGGGAATTTGGGTCGGCAGGGCCGGGAGGGGGCGGGGCTAAAGGGGAAATGGGCGGGGCTAGAGGGGGAGTGGGCGGGGCTAAGGGGTGGCTTTGCAGGGGTCCTGAGGAGATTTAGGGGGTTTGGGGCTTTTATTTGGGAATTTTGGGTCTTTAAGGGGATTTTTGGGGGTCTCTGGGGGGGTTTTTTTTGGAATTTTGGGGGTTTTGGGGGGTTTTTGGGGGGGAATTTGGGTCGGCAGGGCCGGGAGGGGGCGGGGCTAAAGGGGAAATGGGCGGGGCTAAGGGGTGGCTTTGCAGGGGTCCTGAGGAGATTTAGGGGGTTTGGGGCTTTTATTTGGGAATGTTGGGTCTTTAAGGGGATTTTTGGGGGTCTCTGGGTGGGTTTTTTTCTGGAATTTTGGGGGTTTTGGGGGGTTTTTGGGGGGGAATTTGGGTCGGCAGGGCCGGGAGGGGGCGGGGCTAAAGGGGAAATGGGCGGGGCTAAGGTGTGGCTTTGCAGGGGTCCTGAGGAGATTTAGGGGGTTTGGGGCTTTTATTTGGGAATTTTGGGTCTTTAAGGGGATTTTTGGGGGTCTCTGGGGGGTTTTTTTCTGGAATTTTGGGGGTTTTGGGGGGTTTTTGGGGGGGAATTTGGGTCGGCAGGGCCGGGAGGGGGCGGGGCTAAAGGGGAAATGGGTGGGGCTAGAGGGGGAGTGGGCGGGGCTAAGGGGTGGCTTTGCAGGGGTCCTGAGGAGATTTAGGGGGTTTGGGGCTTTTATTTGGGAATTTTGGGTCTTTAAGGGGATTTTTGGGGGTCTCTGGGGGGGTTTTTTTGGAATTTTGGGGGTTTTGGGGGGTTTTTGGGGGGGAATTTGGGTCGGCAGGGCCGGGAGGGGGCGGGGCTAAAGGGGAAATGGGCGGGGCTAAGGGGTGGCTTTGCAGGGGTCCTGAGGAGATTTAGGGGGTTTGGGGCTTTTATTTGGGATTTTTGGGTCTTTAAGGGGATTTTTGGGGGTCTCTGGGGGTTTTTTTTCTGGAATTTTGGGGGTTTTGGGGGGTTTTTGGGGGGGAATTTGGGTCGGCAGGGCCGGGAGGGGGCGGGGCTAAAGGGGAAATGGGCGGGGCTAGAGGGGGAGTGGGAGGGGCTAAGGGGTGGCTTTGCAGGGGTCCTGAGGAGATTTAGGGGGTTTGGGGCTTTTATTTGGGAATTTTGGGTCTTTAAGGGGATTTTTGGGGGTCTCTGGGGGGGTTTTTTTTGGAATTTTGGGGGTTTTGGGGGGTTTTTGGGGGGGAATTTGGGTCGGCAGGGCCGGGAGGGGGCGGGGCTAAAGGGGAAATGGGCGGGGCTAAGGGGTGGCTTTGCAGGGGTCCTGAGGAGATTTAGGGGGTTTGGGGCTTTTATTTGGGAATTTTGGGTCTTTAAGGGGATTTTTAGGGGTCTCTGGGGGGTTTTTTTTTGGAATTTTGGGGGTTTTGGGGGGTTTTTGGGGGGGAATTTGGGTCGGCAGGGCCGGGAGGGGGCGGGGCTAAAGGGGAAATGGGCGGGGCTAAGGGGTGGCTTTGCAGGGGTCCTGAGGAGATTTAGGGGGTTTGGGGCTTTTATTTGGGAATTTTGGGTCTTTAAGGGGATTTTTGGGGGTCTCTGGGGGGGTTTTTTTTGGAATTTTGGGGGTTTTGGGGGGTTTTTGGGGGGGAATTTGGGTCGGCAGGGCCGGGAGGGGGCGGGGCTAAAGGGGAAATGGGCGGGGCTAAGGGGTGGCTTTGCAGAGGTCCTGAGGAGATTTAGGGGGTTTGGGGCTTTTATTTGGGAATTTTGGGTCTTTAAGGGGATTTTTGGGGGTCTCTGGGGGGTTTTTTTTTGGAATTTTGGGGGTTTTGGGGGGTTTTTGGGGGGGAATTTGGGTCGGCAGGGCCGGGAGGGGGCGGGGCTAAAGGGGAAATGGGCGGGGCTAAGGTGTGGCTTTGCAGGGGTCCTGAGGAGATTTAGGGGGTTTGGGGCTTTTATTTGGGAATGTTGGGTCTTTAAGGGGATTTTTGGGGGTCTCTGGGGGGTTTTTTTCTGGAATTTTGGGGGTTTTGGGGGGTTTTTGGGGGGGAATTTGGGTCGGCAGGGCCGGGAGGGGGCGGGGCTAAAGGGGAAATGGGCGGGGCTAGAGGGGGAGTGGGCGGGGCTAAGGGGTGGCTTTGCAGGGGTCCTGAGGAGATTTAGGGGGTTTGGGGCTTTTATTTGGGAATTTTGGGTCTTTAAGGGGATTTTTGGAGGTCTCTGGGGGGGTTTTTTTTGGAATTTTGGGGGTTTTGGGGGGTTTTTGGGGGGGAATTTGGGTCGGCAGGGCCGGGAGGGGGCGGGGCTAAAGGGGAAATGGGCGGGGCTAGAGGGGGAGTGGGCGGGGCTAAGGGGTGGCTTTGCAGGGGTCCTGAGGATATTTAGGGGGTTTGGGGCTTTTATTTGGGAATTTTGGGTCTTTAAGGGGATTTTTGGGGGTCTCTGGGGGGTTTTTTTCTGGAATTTTGGGGGTTTTGGGGGGTTTTTGGGGGGGAATTTGGGTCGGCAGGGCCGGGAGGGGGCGGGGCTAAAGGGGAAATGGGCGGGGCTAGAGGGGGAGTGGGCGGGGCTAAGGGGTGGCTTTGCAGGGGTCCTGAGGAGATTTAGGGGGTTTGGGGCTTTTATTTGGGAATTTTGGGTCTTTAAGGGGATTTTTGGGGGTCTCTGGGGGGGTTTTTTTTGGAATTTTGGGGGTTTTGGGGGGTTTTTGGGGGGGAATTTGGGTCGGCAGGGCCGGGAGGGGGCGGGGCTAAAGGGGAAATGGGCGGGGCTAAGGTGTGGCTTTGCAGGGGTCCTGAGGAGATTTAGGGGGTTTGGGGCTTTTATTTGGGAATTTTGGGCCTTTAAGGGGATTTTTGGGGGTCTCTGGGGGGTTTTTTTTTGAATTTTGGGGGTTTTGGGGGGTTTTTGGGGGGGAATTTGGGTCGGCAGGGCCGGGAGGGGGCGGGGCTAAAGGGGAAATGGGCGGGGCTAGAGGGGGAGTGGGCGGGGCTAAGGGGTGGCTTTTCAGGGGTCCTGAGGAGATTTAGGGGGTTTGGGGCTTTTATTTGGGAATTTTGGGTCTTTAAGGGGATTTTTGGGGGTCTCTGGGGGGGTTTTTTTTGGAATTTTGGGGGTTTTGGGGGGTTTTTGGGGGGGAATTTGGGTCGGCAGGGCCGGGAGGGGGCGGGGCTAAAGGGGAAATGGGCGGGGCTAAGGTGTGGCTTTGCAGGGGTCCTGAGGAGATTTAGGGGGTTTGGGGCTTTTATTTGGGAATGTTGGGTGTTTAAGGGGATTTTTGGGGGTCTCTGGGGGGTTTTTTTCTGGAATTTTGGGGGTTTTGGGGGGTTTTTGGGGGGGAATTTGGGTCGGCAGGGCCGGGAGGGGGCGGGGCTAAAGGGGAAATGGGCGGGGCTAAGGGGTGGCTGTGCAGGGGTCCTGAGGAGATTTAGGGGGTTTGGGGCTTTTATTTGGGAATTTTGGGTCTTTAAGGGGATTTTTGGGGGTCTCTGGGGGGGTTTTTTTTGGAATTTTGGGGGTTTTGGGGGGTTTTTGGGGGGGAATTTGGGTCGGCAGGGCCGGGAGGGGGCGGGGCTAAAGGGGAAATGGGCGGGGCTAAGGGGTGGCTTTGCAGGGGTCCTGAGGAGATTTAGGGGGTTTGGGGCTTTTATTTGGGAATTTTGGGTCTTTAAGGGGATTTTTGGGGGTCTCTGGGGGGTTTTTTTTTGGAATTTTGGGGGTTTTGGGGGGTTTTTGGGGGGGAATTTGGGTCGGCAGGGCCGGGAGGGGGCGGGGCTAAAGGGGAAATGGGCGGGGCTAAGGGGTGGCTTTGCAGGGGTCCTGAGGAGATTTAGGGGGTTTGGGGCTTTTATTTGGGAATTTTGGGTCTTTAAGGGGATTTTTGGGGGTCTCTGGGTGGGTTTTTTTTGGAATTTTGGGGGTTTTGGGGGGTTTTTGGGGGGGAATTTGGGTCGGCAGGGCCGGGAGGGGGCGGGGCTAAAGGGGAAATGGGCGGGGCTAGAGGGGGAGTGGGCGGGGCTAAGGGGTGGCTTTGCAGGGGTCCTGAGGAGATTTAGGGGGTTTGGGGCTTTTATTTGGGAATTTTGGGTCTTTAAGGGGATTTTTGGGGGTCTCTGGGGGGGTTTTTTTTGGAATTTTGGGGGTTTTGGGGGGTTTTTGGGGGGGAATTTGGGTCGGCAGGGCCGGGAGGGGGCGGGGCTAAAGGGGAAATGGGCGGGGCTAAGGGGTGGCTTTGCAGGGGTCCTGAGGAGATTTAGGGGGTTTGGGGCTTTTATTTGGGAATGTTGGGTCTTTAAGGGGATTTTTGGGGGTCTCTGGGGGGTTTTTTTCTGGAATTTTGGGGGTTTTGGGGGGTTTTTGGGGGGGAATTTGGGTCGGCAGGGCCGGGAGGGGGCGGGGCTAAAGGGGAAATGGGCGGGGCTAAGGTGTGGCTTTGCAGGGGTCCTGAGGAGATTTAGGGGGTTTGGGGCTTTTATTTGGGAATTTTGGGTCTTTAAGGGGATTTTTGGGGGTCTCTGGGGGTTTTTTTTCTGGAATTTTGGGGGTTTTGGGGGGTTTTTGGGGGGGAATTTGGGTCGGCAGGGCCGGGAGGGGGCGGGGCTAAAGGGGAAATGGGTGGGGCTAGAGGGGGAGTGGGCGGGGCTAAGGGGTGGCTTTGCAGGGGTCCTGAGGAGATTTAGGGGGTTTGGGGCTTTTATTTGGGAATTTTGGGTCTTTAAGGGGATTTTTGGGGGTCTCTGGGGGGGTTTTTTTTGGAATTTTGGGGGTTTTGGGGGGTTTTTGGGGGGGAATTTGGGTCGGCAGGGCCGGGAGGGGGCGGGGCTAAAGGGGAAATGGGCGGGGCTAAGGGGTGGCTTTGCAGGGGTCCTGAGGAGATTTAGGGGGTTTGGGGCTTTTATTTGGGATTTTTGGGTCTTTAAGGGGATTTTTGGGGGTCTCTGGGGGGTTTTTTTCTGGAATTTTGGGGGTTTTGGGGGGTTTTTGGGGGGGAATTTGGGTCGGCAGGGCCGGGAGGGGGCGGGGCTAAAGGGGAAATGGGCGGGGCTAGAGGGGGAGTGGGCGGGGCTAAGGGGTGGCTTTGCAGGGGTCCTGAGGAGATTTAGGGGGTTTGGGGCTTTTATTTGGGAATTTTGGGTCTTTAAGGGGATTTTTGGGGGTCTCTGGGGGGGTTTTTTTTGGAATTTTGGGGGTTTTGGGGGGTTTTTGGGGGGGAATTTGGGTCGGCAGGGCCGGGAGGGGGCGGGGCTAAAGGGGAAATGGGCGGGGCTAAGGGGTGGCTTTGCAGGGGTCCTGAGGAGATTTAGGGGGTTTGGGGCTTTTATTTGGGAATTTTGGGTCTTTAAGGGGATTTTTAGGGGTCTCTGGGGGGTTTTTTTTTGGAATTTTGGGGGTTTTGGGGGGTTTTTGGGGGGGAATTTGGGTCGGCAGGGCCGGGAGGGGGCGGGGCTAAAGGGGAAATGGGCGGGGCTAAGGGGTGGCTTTGCAGGGGTCCTGAGGAGATTTAGGGGGTTTGGGGCTTTTATTTGGGAATTTTGGGTCTTTAAGGGGATTTTTGGGGGTCTCTGGGGGGGTTTTTTTTGGAATTTTGGGGGTTTTGGGGGGTTTTTGGGGGGGAATTTGGGTCGGCAGGGCCGGGAGGGGGCGGGGCTAAAGGGGAAATGGGCGGGGCTAAGGGGTGGCTTTGCAGAGGTCCTGAGGAGATTTAGGGGGTTTGGGGCTTTTATTTGGGAATTTTGGGTCTTTAAGGGGATTTTTGGGGGTCTCTGGGGGGTTTTTTTTTGGAATTTTGGGGGTTTTGGGGGGTTTTTGGGGGGGAATTTGGGTCGGCAGGGCCGGGAGGGGGCGGGGCTAAAGGGGAAATGGGCGGGGCTAAGGTGTGGCTTTGCAGGGGTCCTGAGGAGATTTAGGGGGTTTGGGGCTTTTATTTGGGAATGTTGGGTCTTTAAGGGGATTTTTGGGGGTCTCTGGGGGGTTTTTTTCTGGAATTTTGGGGGTTTTGGGGGGTTTTTGGGGGGGAATTTGGGTCGGCAGGGCCGGGAGGGGGCGGGGCTAAAGGGGAAATGGGCGGGGCTAGAGGGGGAGTGGGCGGGGCTAAGGGGTGGCTTTGCAGGGGTCCTGAGGAGATTTAGGGGGTTTGGGGCTTTTATTTGGGAATTTTGGGTCTTTAAGGGGATTTTTGGGGGTCTCTGGGGGGTTTTTTTCTGGAATTTTGGGGGTTTTGGGGGGTTTTTGGGGGGGAATTTGGGTCGGCAGGGCCGGGAGGGGGCGGGGCTAAAGGGGAAATGGGCGGGGCTAAGGGGTGGCTTTGCAGGGGTCCTGAGGAGATTTAGGGGGTTTGGGGCTTTTATTTGGGATTTTTGGGTCTTTAAGGGGATTTTTGGGGGTCTCTGGGGGGTTTTTTTCTGGAATTTTGGGGGTTTTGGGGGGTTTTTGGGGGGGAATTTGGGTCGGCAGGGCCGGGAGGGGGCGGGGCTAAAGGGGAAATGGGCGGGGCTAGAGGGGGAGTGGGCGGGGCTAAGGGGTGGCTTTGCAGGGGTCCTGAGGAGATTTAGGGGGTTTGGGGCTTTTATTTGGGAATTTTGGGTCTTTAAGGGGATTTTTGGGGGTCTCTGGGGGGGTTTTTTTTGGAATTTTGTGGGTTTTGGGGGGTTTTTGGGGGGGAATTTGGGTCGGCAGGGCCGGGAGGGGGCGGGGCTAAAGGGGAAATGGGCGGGGCTAAGGGGTGGCTTTGCAGGGGTCCTGAGGAGATTTAGGGGGTTTGGGGCTTTTATTTGGGAATGTTGGGTCTTTAAGGGGATTTTTGGGGGTCTCTGGGGGGGTTTTTTTTGGAATTTTGGGGGTTTTGGGGGGTTTTTGGGGGGGAATTTGGGTCGGCAGGGCCGGGAGGGGGCGGGGCTAAAGGGGAAATGGGCGGGGCTAAGGTGTGGCTTTGCAGAGGTCCTGAGGAGATTTAGGGGGTTTGGGGCTTTTATTTGGGAATTTTGGGTCTTTAAGGGGATTTTTGGGGGTCTCTGGGGGCTTTTTTTCTGGAATTTTGGGGGTTTTGGGGGGTTTTTGGGGGGGAATTTGGGTCGGCAGGGCCGGGAGGGGGCGGGGCTAAAGGGGAAATGGGCGGGGCTAGAGGGGGAGTGGGCGGGGCTAAGGGGTGGCTTTGCAGGGGTCCTGAGGAGATTTAGGGGGTTTGGGGCTTTTATTTGGGAATTTTGGGTCTTTAAGGGGATTTTTGGGGGTCTCTGGGGGGGGTTTTTTTGGAATTTTGGGGGTTTTGGGGGGTTTTTGGGGGGGAATTTGGGTCGGCAGGGCCGGGAGGGGGCGGGGCTAAAGGGGAAATGGGCGGGGCTAAGGGGTGGCTTTGCAGGGGTCCTGAGGAGATTTAGGGGGTTTGGGGCTTTTATTTGGGAATTTTGGGCCTTTAAGGGGATTTTTGGGGGTCTCTGGGGGGTTTTTTTTTGGAATTTTGGGGGTTTTGGGGGGTTTTTGGGGGGGAATTTGGGTCGGCAGGGCCGGGAGGGGGCGGGGCTAAAGGGGAAATGGGCGGGGCTAGAGGGGGAGTGGGCGGGGCTAAGGGGTGGCTTTGCAGGGGTCCTGAGGAGATTTAGGGGGTTTGGGGCTTTTATTTGGGAATTTTGGGTCTTTAAGGGGATTTTTGGGGGTCTCTGGGGGGGTTTTTTTTGGAATTTTGGGGGTTTTGGGGGGTTTTTGGGGGGGAATTTGGGTCGGCAGGGCCGGGAGGGGGCGGGGCTAAAGGGGAAATGGGCGGGGCTAAGGGGTGGCTTTGCAGGGGTCCTGAGGAGATTTAGGGGGTTTGGGGCTTTTATTTGGGAATTTTGGGTCTTTAAGGGGATTTTTGGGGGTCTCTGGGGGGTTTTTTTTTGGAATTTTGGGGGTTTTGGGGGGTTTTTGGGGGGGAATTTGGGTCGGCAGGGCCGGGAGGGGGCGGGGCTAAAGGGGAAATGGGCGGGGCTAGAGGGGGAGTAGGCGGGGCTAAGGGGTGGCTTTGCAGGGGTCCTGAGGAGATTTAGGGGGTTTGGGGCTTTTATTTGGGAATTTTGGGTCTTTAAGGGGATTTTTGGAGGTCTCTGGGGGGGTTTTTTTTGGAATTTTGGGGGTTTTGGGGGGTTTTTGGGGGGGAATTTGGGTCGGCAGGGCCGGGAGGGGGCGGGGCTAAAGGGGAAATGGGCGGGGCTAAGGGGTGGCTTTGCAGGGGTCCTGAGGAGATTTAGGGTGTTTGGGGCTTTTATTTGGGAATGTTGGGTCTTTAAGGGGATTTTTGGGGGTCTCTGGGGGGTTTTTTTCTGGAATTTTGGGGGTTTTGGGGGGTTTTTGGGGGGGAATTTGGGTCGGCAGGGCCGGGAGGGGGCGGGGCTAAAGGGGAAATGGGCGGGGCTAAGGGGTGGCTTTGCAGGGGTCCTGAGGAGATTTAGGGGGTTTGGGGCTTTTATTTGGGATTTTTGGGTCTTTAAGGGGATTTTTGGGGGTCTCTGGGGGGTTTTTTTCTGGAATTTTGGGGGTTTTGGGGGGTTTTTGGGGGGGAATTTGGGTCGGCAGGGCCGGGAGGGGGCGGGGCTAAAGGGGAAATGGGCGGGGCTAGAGGGGGAGTGGGCGGGGCTAAGGGGTGGCTTTGCAGGGGTCCTGAGGAGATTTAGGGGGTTTGGGACTTTTATTTGGGAATTTTGGGTCTTTAAGGGGATTTTTGGGGGTCTCTGGGGGGGTTTTTTTTGGAATTTTGGGGGTTTTGGGGGGTTTTTGGGGGGGAATTTGGGTCGGCAGGGCCGGGAGGGGGCGGGGCTAAAGGGGAAATGGGCGGGGCTAAGGGGTGGCTTTGCAGGGGTCCTGAGGAGATTTAGGGGGTTTGGGGCTTTTATTTGGGAATTTTGGGTCTTTAAGGGGATTTTTAGGGGTCTCTGGGGGGTTTTTTTTTGGAATTTTGGGGGTTTTGGGGGGTTTTTGGGGGGGAATTTGGGTCGGCAGGGCCGGGAGGGGGCGGGGCTAAAGGGGAAATGGGCGGGGCTAAGGGGTGGCTTTGCAGGGGTCCTGAGGAGATTTAGGGGGTTTGGGGCTTTTATTTGGGAATTTTGGGTCTTTAAGGGGATTTTTGGGGGTCTCTGGGGGGGTTTTTTTTGGAATTTTGTGGGTTTTGGGGGGTTTTTGGGGGGGAATTTGGGTCGGCAGGGCCGGGAGGGGGCGGGGCTAAAGGGGAAATGGGCGGGGCTAGAGGGGGAGTGGGCGGGGCTAAGGGGTGGCTTTGCAGGGGTCCTGAGGAGATTTAGGGGGTTTGGGGCTTTTATTTGGGAATTTTGGGTCTTTAAGGGGATTTTTGGGGGTCTCTGGGGGGGTTTTTTTTGGAATTTTGTGGGTTTTGGGGGGTTTTTGGGGGGGAATTTGGGTCGGCAGGGCCGGGAGGGGGCGGGGCTAAAGGGGAAATGGGCGGGGCTAAGGGGTGGCTTTGCAGGGGTCCTGAGGAGATTTAGGGGGTTTGGGGCTTTTATTTGGGAATGTTGGGTCTTTAAGGGGATTTTTGGGGGTCTCTGGGGGGTTTTTTTTTGGAATTTTGGGGGTTTTGGGGGGTTTTTGGGGGGGAATTTGGGTCGGCAGGGCCGGGAGGGGGCGGGGCTAAAGGGGAAATGGGCGGGGCTAAGGTGTGGCTTTGCAGAGGTCCTGAGGAGATTTAGGGGGTTTGGGGCTTTTATTTGGGAATTTTGGGTCTTTAAGGGGATTTTTGGGGGTCTCTGGGGGGGTTTTTTTTGGAATTTTGGGGGTTTTGGGGGGTTTTTGGGGGGGAATTTGGGTCGGCAGGGCCGGGAGGGGGCGGGGCTAAAGGGGAAATGGGCGGGGCTAAGGGGTGGCTTTGCAGGGGTCCTGAGGAGATTTAGGGGGTTTGGGGCTTTTATTTGGGAATTTTGGGCCTTTAAGGGGATTTTTGGGGGTCTCTGGGGGGTTTTTTTTGGAATTTTGGGGGTTTTGGGGGGTTTTTGGGGGGGAATTTGGGTCGGCAGGGCCGGGAGGGGGCGGGGCTAAAGGGGAAATGGGCGGGGCTAGAGGGGGAGTGGGCAGGGCTAAGGGGTGGCTTTGCAGGGGTCCTGAGGAGATTTAGGGGGTTTGGGGCTTTTATTTGGGAATTTTGGGTCTTTAAGGGGATTTTTGGGGGTCTCTGGGGGGGTTTTTTTTGGAATTTTGGGGGTTTTGGGGGGTTTTTGGGGGGGAATTTGGGTCGGCAGGGCCGGGAGGGGGCGGGGCTAAAGGGGAAATGGGCGGGGCTAGAGGGGGAGTGGGCGGGGCTAAGGGGTGGCTTTGCAGGGGTCCTGAGGAGATTTAGGGGGTTTGGGGCTTTTATTTGGGAATTTTGGGTCTTTAAGGGGATTTTTGGGGGTCTCTGGGGGGGTTTTTTTTGGAATTTTGGGGGTTTTGGGGGGTTTTTGGGGGGGAATTTGGGTCGGCAGGGCCGGGAGGGGGCGGGGCTAAAGGGGAAATGGGCGGGGCTAAGGGGTGGCTTTGCAGGGGTCCTGAGGAGATTTAGGGGGTTTGGGGCTTTTATTTGGGAATGTTGGGTCTTTAAGGGGATTTTTGGGGGTCTCTGGGGGGTTTTTTTCTGGAATTTTGGGGGTTTTGGGGGGTTTTTGGGGGGGAATTTGGGTCGGCAGGGCCGGGAGGGGGCGGGGCTAAAGGGGAAATGGGCGGGGCTAGAGGGGGAGTAGGCGGGGCTAAGGGGTGGCTTTGCAGGGGTCCTGAGGAGATTTAGGGGGTTTGGGGCTTTTATTTGGGAATTTTGGGTCTTTAAGGGGATTTTTGGGGGTCTCTGGGGGGGTTTTTTTTGGAATTTTGGGGGTTTTGGGGGGTTTTTGGGGGGGAATTTGGGTCGGCAGGGCCGGGAGGGGGCGGGGCTAAAGGGGAAATGGGCGGGGCTATGGGGTGGCTTTGCAGGGGTCCTGAGGAGATTTAGGGGGTTTGGGGCTTTTATTTGGGAATGTTGGGTCTTTAAGGGGATTTTTGGGGGTCTCTGGGGGGTTTTTTTCTGGAATTTTGGGGGTTTTGGGGGGGAATTTGGGTCGGCAGGGCCGGGAGGGGGCGGGGCTAAAGGGGAAATGGGCGGGGCTAAGGGGTGGCTTTGCAGGGGTCCTGAGGAGATTTAGGGGGTTTGGGGCTTTTATTTGGGAATTTTGGGTCTTTAAGGGGATTTTTGGGGGTCTCTGGGGGGTTTTTTTCTGGAATTTTGGGGGTTTTGGGGGGTTTTTGGGGGGGAATTTGGGTCGGCAGGGCTGGGAGGGGGCGGGGCTAAAGGGGAAATGGGCGGGGCTAGAGGGGGAGTGGGCGGGGCTAAGGGGTGGCTTTGCAGGGGTCCTGAGGAGATTTAGGGGGTTTGGGGCTTTTATTTGGGAATTTTGGGTCTTTAAGGGGATTTTTGGGGGTCTCGGGGGGGGTTTTTTTTGGAATTTTGTGGGTTTTGGGGGGTTTTTGGGGGGGAATTTGGGTCGGCAGGGCCGGGAGGGGGCGGGGCTAAAGGGGAAATGGGCGGGGCTAAGGGGTGGCTTTGCAGGGGTCCTGAGGAGATTTAGGGGGTTTGGGGCTTTTATTTGGGAATGTTGGGTCTTTAAGGGGATTTTTGGGGGTCTCTGGGGGGGTTTTTTTTGGAATTTTGGGGGTTTTGGGGGGTTTTTGGGGGGGAATTTGGGTCGGCAGGGCCGGGAGGGGGCGGGGCTAAAGGGGAAATGGGCGGGGCTAAGGTGTGGCTTTGCAGAGGTCCTGAGGAGATTTAGGGGGTTTGGGGCTTTTATTTGGGAATTTTGGGTCTTTAAGGGGATTTTTGGGGGTCTCTGGGGGGTTTTTTTCTGGAATTTTGGGGGTTTTGGGGGGTTTTTGGGGGGGAATTTGGGTCGGCAGGGCCGGGAGGGGGCGGGGCTAAAGGGGAAATGGGCGGGGCTAAGGGGTGGCTTTGCAGGGGTCCTGAGGAGATTTAGGGGGTTTGGGGCTTTTATTTGGGAATTTTGGGCCTTTAAGGGGATTTTTGGGGGTCTCTGGGGGGGTTTTTTTTGGAATTTTGGGGGTTTTGGGGGGTTTTTGGGGGGGAATTTGGGTCGGCAGGGCCGGGAGGGGGCGGGGCTAAAGGGGAAATGGGCGGGGCTAGAGGGGGAGTGGGCAGGGCTAAGGGGTGGCTTTGCAGGGGTCCTGAGGAGATTTAGGGGGTTTGGGGCTTTTATTTGGGAATTTTGGGTCTTTAAGGGGATTTTTGGGGGTCTCTGGGGGGGTTTTTTTTGGAATTTTGGGGGTTTTGGGGGGTTTTTGGGGGGGAATTTGGGTCGGCAGGGCCGGGAGGGGGCGGGGCTAAAGGGGAAATGGGCGGGGCTAGAGGGGGAGTGGGCGGGGCTAAGGGGTGGCTTTGCAGGGGTCCTGAGGAGATTTAGGGGGTTTGGGGCTTTTATTTGGGAATTTTGGGTCTTTAAGGGGATTTTTGGGGGTCTCTGGGGGGGTTTTTTTTGGAATTTTGGGGGTTTTGGGGGGTTTTTGGGGGGGAATTTGGGTCGGCAGGGCCGGGAGGGGGCGGGGCTAAAGGGGAAATGGGCGGGGCTAAGGGGTGGCTTTGCAGGGGTCCTGAGGAGATTTAGGGGGTTTGGGGCTTTTATTTGGGAATTTTGGGTCTTTAAGGGGATTTTTGGGGGTCTCTGGGGGGTTTTTTTTTCTGGAATTTTGGGGGTTTTGGGGGGTTTTTGGGGGGGAATTTGGGTCGGCAGGGCCGGGAGGGGGCGGGGCTAAAGGGGAAATGGGCGGGGCTAAGGGGTGGCTTTGCAGGGGTCCTGAGGAGATTTAGGGGGTTTGGGGCTTTTATTTGGGAATTTTGGGTCTTTAAGGGGATTTTTGGGGGTCTCTGGGGGGTTTTTTTCTGGAATTTTGGGGGTTTTGGGGGGTTTTTGGGGGGGAATTTGGGTCGGCAGGGCCGGGAGGGGGCGGGGCTAAAGGGGAAATGGGCGGGGCTAAGGGGTGGCTTTGCAGAGGTCCTGAGGAGATTTAGGGGGTTTGGGGCTTTTATTTGGGAATTTTGGGTCTTTAAGGGGATTTTTGGGGGTCTCTGGGGGGTTTTTTTTTGGAATTTTGGGGGTTTTGGGGGGTTTTTGGGGGGGAATTTGGGTCGGCAGGGCCGGGAGGGGGCGGGGCTAAAGGGGAAATGGGCGGGGCTAAGGTGTGGCTTTTCAGGGGTCCTGAGGAGATTTAGGGGGTTTGGGGCTTTTATTTGGGAATTTTGGGTCTTTAAGGGGATTTTTGGGGGTCTCTGGGGGGGTTTTTTTTGGAATTTTGGGGGTTTTGGGGGGTTTTTGGGGGGGAATTTGGGTCGGCAGGGCCGGGAGGGGTCGGGGCTAAAGGGGAAATGGGCGGGGCTAGAGGGGGAGTGGGCGGGGCTAAGGGGTGGCTTTGCAGGGGTCCTGAGGAGATTTAGGGGGTTTGGGGCTTTTATTTGGGAATTTTGGGTCTTTAAGGGGATTTTTGGGGGTCTCTGGGGGGGTTTTTTTTGGAATTTTGGGGGTTTTGGGGGGTTTTTGGGGGGGAATTTGGGTCGGCAGGGCCGGGAGGGGGCGGGGCTAAAGGGGAAATGGGCGGGGCTAAGGGGTGGCTTTGCAGGGGTCCTGAGGAGATTTAGGGGGTTTGGGGCTTTTATTTGGGAATTTTGGGTCTTTAAGGGGATTTTTGGGGGTCTCTGGGGGTTTTTTTTTCTGGAATTTTGGGGGTTTTGGGGGTTTTTTGGGGGGGAATTTGGGTCGGCAGGGCCGGGAGGGGGCGGGGCTAAAGGGGAAATGGGCGGGGCTAAGGGGTGGCTTTTCAGGGGTCCTGAGGAGATTTAGGGGATTTGGGGCTTTTATTTGGGAATTTTGGGTCTTTAAGGGGATTTTTGGGGGTCTCTGGGGGGGTTTTTTTTGGAATTTTGGGGGTTTTGGGGGGTTTTTGGGGGGGAATTTGGGTCGGCAGGGCCGGGAGGGGGCGGGGCTAAAGGGGAAATGGGCGGGGCTAGAGGGGGAGTGGGCGGGGCTAAGGGGTGGCTTTGCAGGGGTCCTGAGGAGATTTAGGGGGTTTGGGGCTTTTATTTGGGAATGTTGGGTCTTTAAGGGGATTTTTGGGGGTCTCTGGGGGGGTTTTTTTTGGAATTTTGGGGGTTTTGGGGGGTTTTTGGGGGGGAATTTGGGTCGGCAGGGCCGGGAGGGGGCGGGGCTAAAGGGGAAATGGGCGGGGCTAGAGGGGGAGTGGGCGGGGCTAAGGGGTGGCTTTGCAGGGGTCCTGAGGGGGTTTGGGGCTTTTATTTGGGAATTTTGGGTCTTTAAGGGGATTTTTGGGGGTCTCTGGGGGGGTTTTTTTTGGAATTTTGGGGGTTTTGGGGGGTTTTTGGGGGGGAATTTGGGTCGGCAGGGCCGGGAGGGGGCGGGGCTAAAGGGGAAATGGGCGGGGCTAAGGGGTGGCTTTGCAGGGGTCCTGAGGAGATTTAGGGGGTTTGGGGCTTTTATTTGGGAATTTTGGGTCTTTAAGGGGATTTTTGGGGGTCTCTGGGGGGTTTTTTTTTCTGGAATTTTGGGGGTTTTGGGGGGTTTTTGGGGGGGAATTTGGGTCGGCAGGGCCGGGAGGGGGCGGGGCTAAAGGGGAAATGGGCGGGGCTAAGGGGTGGCTTTTCAGGGGTCCTGAGGAGATTTAGGGGGTTTGGGGCTTTTATTTGGGAATTTTGGGTCTTTAAGGGGATTTTTGGGGGTCTCTGGGGGGGTTTTTTTTGGAATTTTGGGGGTTTTGGGGGGTTTTTGGGGGGGAATTTGGGTCGGCAGGGCCGGGAGGGGGCGGGGCTAAAGGGGAAATGGGCGGGGCTAAGGGGTGGCTTTGCAGGGGTCCTGAGGAGATTTAGGGGGTTTGGGGCTTTTATTTGGGAATTTTGGGTCTTTAAGGGGATTTTTGGGGGTCTCTGGGGGGTTTTTTTCTGGAATTTTGGGGGTTTTGGGGGGTTTTTGGGGGGGAATTTGGGTCGGCAGGGCCGGGAGGGGGCGGGGCTAAAGGGGAAATGGGCGGGGCTAAGGGGTGGCTTTGCAGAGGTCCTGAGGAGATTTAGGGGGTTTGGGGCTTTTATTTGGGAATTTTGGGTCTTTAAGGGGATTTTTGGGGGTCTCTGGGGGGTTTTTTTTTGGAATTTTGGGGGTTTTGGGGGGTTTTTGGGGGGGAATTTGGGTCGGCAGGGCCGGGAGGGGGCGGGGCTAAAGGGGAAATGGGCGGGGCTAAGGGGTGGCTTTGCAGGGGTCCTGAGGAGATTTAGGGGGTTTGGGGCTTTTATTTGGGAATTTTGGGTCTTTAAGGGGATTTTTGGGGGTCTCTGGGGGGGTTTTTTTTGGAATTTTGGGGGTTTTGGGGGGTTTTTGGGGGGGAATTTGGGTCGGCAGGGCCGGGAGGGGGCGGGGCTAAAGGGGAAATGGGCGGGGCTAGAGGGGGAGTGGGCGGGGCTAAGGGGTGGCTTTGCAGGGGTCCTGAGGAGATTTAGGGGGTTTGGGGCTTTTATTTGGGAATTTTGGGTCTTTAAGGGGATTTTTGGGGGTCTCTGGGGGGGTTTTTTTTTGGAATTTTGGGGGTTTTGGGGGGTTTTTGGGGGGGAATTTGGGTCGGCAGGGCCGGGAGGGGGCGGGGCTAAAGGGGAAATGGGCGGGGCTAAGGGGGTGGCTTTGCAGGGGTCCTGAGGAGATTTAGGGGGTTTGGGGCTTTTATTTGGGAATTTTGGGTCTTTAAGGGGATTTTTGGGGGTCTCTGGGGGTTTTTTTTTCTGGAATTTTGGGGGTTTTGGGGGTTTTTTGGGGGGAATTTGGGTCGGCAGGGCCGGGAGGGGGCGGGGCTAAAGGGGAAATGGGCGGGGCTAAGGGGTGGCTTTGCAGGGGTCCTGAGGAGATTTAGGGGGTTTGGGGCTTTTATTTGGGAATTTTGGGTCTTTAAGGGGATTTTTGGGGGTCTCTGGGGGGGTTTTTTTTGGAATTTTGGGGGTTTTGGGGGGTTTTTGGGGGGGAATTTGGGTCGGCAGGGCCGGGAGGGGGCGGGGCTAAAGGGGAAATGGGCGGGGCTAAGGGTGGCTTTGCAGGGGTCCTGAGGAGATTTAGGGGGTTTGGGGCTTTTATTGGGAATTTTGGGCCTTTAAGGGGATTTTTGGGGGTCTCTGGGGGGTTTTTTTTTGGAATTTTGGGGGTTTTGGGGGGTTTTTGGGGGGGAATTTGGGTCGGCAGGGCCGGGAGGGGGCGGGGCTAAAGGGGAAATGGGCGGGGCTAGAGGGGGAGTGGGCGGGGCTAAGGGGTGGCTTTGCAGGGGTCCTGAGGAGATTTAGGGGGTTTGGGGCTTTTATTTGGGAATGTTGGGTCTTTAAGGGGATTTTTGGGGGTCTCTGGGGGGGTTTTTTTTGGAATTTTGGGGGTTTTGGGGGGTTTTTGGGGGGGAATTTGGGTCGGCAGGGCCGGGAAGGGGGCGGGGCTAAAGGGGAAATGGGCGGGCTAGAGGGGGAGTGGGCGGGGCTAAGGGGTGGCTTTGCAGGGGTCCTGAGGAGATTTAGGGGGTTTGGGGCCTTTTATTTGGGAATTTTGGGTCTTTAAGGGGATTTTTGGGGGTCTCTGGGGGGGTTTTTTTTTGGAATTTTGGGGGGTTTTGGGGGGTTTTTGGGGGGGAATTTGGGTCGGCAGGGCCGGGAGGGGGGCGGGGGCTAAAGGGGAAATGGGCGGGGCTAAGGGGTGGCTTTGCAGGGGTCCTGAGGAGATTTAGGGGGTTTGGGGCTTTTATTTGGGAATTTTGGGTCTTTAAGGGGATTTTTGGGGGTCTCTGGGGGGGGTTTTTTTTTGGAATTTTGGGGGTTTTGGGGGGTTTTTGGGGGGGAATTTGGGTCGGCAGGGCCGGGAGGGGGCGGGGCTAAAGGGGAAATGGGCGGGGCTAAGGGGTGGCTTTGCAGGGGTCCTGAGGAGATTTAGGGGGTTTGGGGCTTTTATTTGGGAATGTTGGGTCTTTAAGGGGATTTTTGGGGGTCTCTGGGGGGTTTTTTTCTGGAATTTTGGGGGTTTTGGGGGGTTTTTGGGGGGGGGAATTTGGGTCGGCAGGGCCGGGAGGGGGGCGGGGCTAAAGGGGAAATGGGCGGGGCTAAGGGGTGGCTTTGCAGGGGTCCTGAGGAGATTTAGGGGGTTTGGGGCTTTTATTTGGGAATTTTGGGTCTTTAAGGGGATTTTTGGGGGTCTCTGGGGGGTTTTTTTCTGGAATTTTGGGGGTTTTGGGGGGTTTTTGGGGGGGAATTTGGGTCGGCAGGGCCGGGAGGGGGCGGGGCTAAAGGGGAAATGGGCGGGGCTAGAGGGGGAGTGGGCGGGGCTAAGGGGTGGCTTTGCAGGGGTCCTGAGGAGATTTAGGGGGTTTGGGGCTTTTATTTGGGAATTTTGGGTCTTTAAGGGGATTTTTGGGGGTCTCTGGGGGGGGTTTTTTTGGAATTTTGGGGGTTTTGGGGGGTTTTTGGGGGGGAATTTGGGTCGGCAGGGCCGGGAGGGGGCCGGGCTAAAGGGGAAATGGGCGGGGCTAAGGGGTGGCTTTGCAGAGGTCCTGAGGAGATTTAGGGGGTTTGGGGCTTTTATTTGGGAATTTTGGGTCTTTAAGGGGATTTTTGGGGGTCTCTGGGGGGTTTTTTTTTTGGAATTTTGGGGGTTTTGGGGGTTTTTTGGGGGGGAATTTGGGTCGGCAGGGCCGGGAGGGGGCGGGGCTAAAGGGGAAATGGGCGGGGCTAAGGTGTGGCTTTGCAGGGGTCCTGAGGAGATTTAGGGGGTTTGGGGCTTTTATTTGGGAATGTTGGGTCTTTAAGGGGATTTTTGGGGGTCTCTGGGGGTTTTTTTTCTGGAATTTTGGGGGTTTTGAGGGGTTTTTGGGGGGGAATTTGGGTCGGCAGGGCCGGGAGGGGGCGGGGCTAAAGGGGAAATGGGCGGGGCTAGAGGGGGAGTGGGCGGGGCTAAGGGGTGGCTTTTCAGGGGTCCTGAGGAGATTTAGGGGGTTTGGGGCTTTTATTTGGGAATTTTGGGTCTTTAAGGGGATTTTTGGGGGTCTCTGGGGGGGTTTTTTTTGGAATTTTGGGGGTTTTGGGGGGTTTTTGGGGGGGAATTTGGGTCGGCAGGGCCGGGAGGGGGCGGGGCTAAAGGGGAAATGGGCGGGGCTAAGGGGTGGCTTTGCAGGGGTCCTGAGGAGATTTAGGGGGTTTGGGGCTTTTATTTGGGAATTTTGGGTCTTTAAGGGGATTTTTGGGGGTCTCTGGGGGGGTTTTTTTTGGAATTTTGGGGGTTTTGGGGGGTTTTTGGGGGGGAATTTGGGTCGGCAGGGCCGGGAGGGGGCGGGGCTAAAGGGGAAATGGGCGGGGCTAAGGGGTGGCTTTGCAGGGGTCCTGAGGAGATTTAGGGGGTTTGGGGCTTTTATTTGGGAATTTTGGGCCTTTAAGGGGATTTTTGGGGGTCTCTGGGGGGTTTTTTTTTGGAATTTTGGGGGTTTTGGGGGGTTTTTGGGGGGGAATTTGGGTCGGCAGGGCCGGGAGGGGGCGGGGCTAAAGGGGAAATGGGCGGGGCTAGAGGGGGAGTGGGCGGGGCTAAGGGGTGGCTTTGCAGGGGTCCTGAGGAGATTTAGGGGGTTTGGGGCTTTTATTTGGGAATTTTGGGTCTTTAAGGGGATTTTTGGGGGTCTCTGGGGGGGTTTTTTTTGGAATTTTGGGGGTTTTGGGGGGTTTTTGGGGGGGAATTTGGGTCGGCAGGGCCGGGAGGGGGCGGGGCTAAAGGGGAAATGGGCGGGGCTAAGGGGTGGCTTTGCAGGGGTCCTGAGGAGATTTAGGGGGTTTGGGGCTTTTATTTGGGAATTTTGGGTCTTTAAGGGGATTTTTGGGGGTCTCTGGGGGGTTTTTTTTTCTGGAATTTTGGGGGTTTTGGGGGGTTTTTGGGGGGGAATTTGGGTCGGCAGGGCCGGGAGGGGGCGGGGCTAAAGGGGAAATGGGCGGGGCTAAGGGGTGGCTTTTCAGGGGTCCTGAGGAGATTTAGGGGGTTTGGGGCTTTTATTTGGGAATTTTGGGTCTTTAAGGGGATTTTTGGGGGTCTCTGGGGGGGTTTTTTTTGGAATTTTGGGGGTTTTGGGGGGTTTTTGGGGGGGAATTTGGGTCGGCAGGGCCGGGAGGGGGCGGGGCTAAAGGGGAAATGGGCGGGGCTAAGGGGTGGCTTTGCAGGGGTCCTGAGGAGATTTAGGGGGTTTGGGGCTTTTATTTGGGAATTTTGGGTCTTTAAGGGGATTTTTGGGGGTCTCTGGGGGGTTTTTTTCTGGAATTTTGGGGGTTTTGGGGGGTTTTTGGGGGGGAATTTGGGTCGGCAGGGCCGGGAGGGGGCGGGGCTAAAGGGGAAATGGGCGGGGCTAAGGGGTGGCTTTGCAGAGGTCCTGAGGAGATTTAGGGGGTTTGGGGCTTTTATTTGGGAATTTTGGGTCTTTAAGGGGATTTTTGGGGGTCTCTGGGGGGTTTTTTTTTGGAATTTTGGGGGTTTTGGGGGGTTTTTGGGGGGGAATTTGGGTCGGCAGGGCCGGGAGGGGGCGGGGCTAAAGGGGAAATGGGCGGGGCTAAGGTGTGGCTTTTCAGGGGTCCTGAGGAGATTTAGGGGGTTTGGGGCTTTTATTTGGGAATTTTGGGTCTTTAAGGGGATTTTTGGGGGTCTCTGGGGGGGTTTTTTTTGGAATTTTGGGGGTTTTGGGGGGTTTTTGGGGGGGAATTTGGGTCGGCAGGGCCGGGAGGGGGCGGGGCTAAAGGGGAAATGGGCGGGGCTAGAGGGGGAGTGGGCGGGGCTAAGGGGTGGCTTTGCAGGGGTCCTGAGGAGATTTAGGGGGTTTGGGGCTTTTATTTGGGAATTTTGGGTCTTTAAGGGGATTTTTGGGGGTCTCTGGGGGGTTTTTTTTTGGAATTTTGGGGGTTTTGGGGGGTTTTTGGGGGGGAATTTGGGTCGGCAGGGCCGGGAGGGGGCGGGGCTAAAGGGGAAATGGGCGGGGCTAAGGGGTGGCTTTGCAGGGGTCCTGAGGAGATTTAGGGGGTTTGGGGCTTTTATTTGGGAATTTTGGGTCTTTAAGGGGATTTTTGGGGGTCTCTGGGGGTTTTTTTTCTGGAATTTTGGGGGTTTTGGGGGTTTTTTGGGGGGGAATTTGGGTCGGCAGGGCCGGGAGGGGGCGGGGCTAAAGGGGAAATGGGCGGGGCTAAGGGGTGGCTTTTCAGGGGTCCTGAGGAGATTTAGGGGGTTTGGGGCTTTTATTTGGGAATTTTGGGTCTTTAAGGGGATTTTTGGGGGTCTCTGGGGGGGTTTTTTTTGGAATTTTGGGGGTTTTGGGGGGTTTTTGGGGGGGAATTTGGGTCGGCAGGGCCGGGAGGGGGCGGGGCTAAAGGGGAAATGGGCGGGGCTAAGGGGTGGCTTTGCAGGGGTCCTGAGGAGATTTAGGGGGTTTGGGGCTTTTATTTGGGAATTTTGGGCCTTTAAGGGGATTTTTGGGGTCTCTGGGGGGTTTTTTTTTTGGAATTTTGGGGGTTTTGGGGGGTTTTTGGGGGGGGAATTTGGGTCGGCAGGGGCCGGGAGGGGGCGGGGGCTAAAGGGGAAATGGGCGGGGCTAGAGGGGGAGTGGGCGGGGCTAAGGGGTGGCTTTGCAGGGGTCCTGAGGAGATTTAGGGGGTTTGGGGCTTTTATTTGGGAATGTTGGGTCTTTAAGGGGATTTTTGGGGGTCTCTGGGGGGGTTTTTTTTGGAATTTTGGGGGTTTTGGGGGGTTTTTGGGGGGGAATTTGGGTCGGCAGGGCCGGGAGGGGGGCGGGGCTAAAGGGGAAATGGGCGGGGCTAGAGGGGGAGTGGGCGGGGCTAAGGGGTGGCTTTGCAGGGGTCCTGAGGAGATTTAGGGGGTTTGGGGCTTTTATTTGGGAATTTTGGGTCTTTAAGGGGATTTTTGGGGGTCTCTGGGGGGGTTTTTTTTGGAATTTTGGGGGTTTTGGGGGGTTTTTGGGGGGGAATTTGGGTCGGCAGGGCCGGGAGGGGGCGGGGCTAAAGGGGAAATGGGCGGGGCTAAGGGGTGGCTTTGCAGGGGTCCTGAGGAGATTTAGGGGGTTTGGGGCTTTTATTTGGGAATTTTGGGTCTTTAAGGGGATTTTTGGGGGTCTCTGGGGGGGTTTTTTTTGGAATTTTGTGGGTTTTGGGGGGGTTTTTGGGGGGGAATTTGGGTCGGCAGGGGCCGGGAGGGGGCGGGGCTAAAGGGGAAATGGGCGGGGCTAAGGGGTGGCTTTGCAGGGGTCCTGAGGAGATTTAGGGGGTTTGGGGCTTTTATTTGGGAATGTTGGGTCTTTAAGGGGATTTTTGGGGGTCTCTGGGGGGTTTTTTTCTGGAATTTTGGGGGTTTTGGGGGGTTTTGGGGGGGAATTTGGGTCGGCAGGGCCGGGAGGGGGGCGGGGCTAAAGGGGAAATGGGCGGGGCTAAGGGGTGGCTTTGCAGGGGTCCTGAGGAGATTTAGGGGGTTTGGGGCTTTTATTTGGGAATTTTGGGTCTTTAAGGGGATTTTTGGGGGTCTCTGGGGGGTTTTTTTCTGGAATTTTGGGGGTTTTGGGGGGTTTTTGGGGGGGAATTTGGGTCGGCAGGGCCGGGAGGGGGCGGGGCTAAAGGGGAAATGGGCGGGGCTAGAGGGGGAGTGGGCGGGGCTAAGGGGTGGCTTTGCAGGGGTCCTGAGGAGATTTAGGGGGTTTGGGGCTTTTATTTGGGAATTTTGGGTCTTTAAGGGGATTTTTGGGGGTCTCTGGGGGGGGTTTTTTTGGAATTTTGGGGGTTTTGGGGGGTTTTTGGGGGGGAATTTGGGTCGGCAGGGCCGGGAGGGGGCGGGGCTAAAGGGGAAATGGGCGGGGCTAAGGGGTGGCTTTGCAGAGGTCCTGAGGAGATTTAGGGGGTTTGGGGCTTTTATTTGGAATTTTGGGTCTTTAAGGGGATTTTTGGGGGTCTCTGGGGGGTTTTTTTTTGGAATTTTGGGGGTTTTGGGGGTTTTTTGGGGGGAATTTGGGTCGGCAGGGCCGGGAGGGGGCGGGGGCTAAAGGGGAAATGGGCGGGGCTAAGGTGTGGCTTTGCAGGGGTCCTGAGGAGATTTAGGGGGTTTGGGGCTTTTATTTGGGAATGTTGGGTCTTTAAGGGGATTTTTGGGGGTCTCTGGGGGTTTTTTTTCTGGAATTTTGGGGGTTTTGGGGGGGTTTTTGGGGGGGAATTTGGGTCGGCAGGGCCGGGAGGGGGCGGGGCTAAAGGGGAAATGGGCGGGGCTAGAGGGGGAGTGGGCGGGGCTAAGGGGTGGCTTTTCAGGGGTCCTGAGGAGATTTAGGGGGTTTGGGGCTTTTATTTGGGAATTTTGGGTCTTTAAGGGGATTTTTGGGGGGTCTCTGGGGGGGTTTTTTTTGGAATTTTGGGGGTTTTGGGGGGTTTTTGGGGGGGAATTTGGGTCGGCAGGGCCGGGAGGGGGCGGGGCTAAAGGGGAAATGGGCGGGGCTAAGGGGTGGCTTTGCAGGGGTCCTGAGGAGATTTAGGGGGTTTGGGGCTTTTATTTGGGAATTTTGGGTCTTTAAGGGGATTTTTGGGGGTCTCTGGGGGGGGTTTTTTTTGGAATTTTGGGGGTTTTGGGGGGTTTTTGGGGGGGAATTTGGGTCGGCAGGGCCGGGAGGGGGCGGGGCTAAAGGGGAAATGGGCGGGGCTAAGGGGTGGCTTTGCAGGGGTCCTGAGGAGATTTAGGGGGTTTGGGGCTTTTATTTGGGAATTTTGGGTCTTTAAGGGGATTTTTGGGGGTCTCTGGGGGGTTTTTTTTTGGAATTTTGGGGGTTTTGGGGGGTTTTTGGGGGGGAATTTGGGTCGGCAGGGCCGGGAGGGGGCGGGGCTAAAGGGGGAAATGGGCGGGGCTAGAGGGGGAGTGGGCGGGGCTAAGGGGTGGCTTTGCAGGGGTCCTGAGGAGATTTAGGGGGTTTGGGGCTTTTATTTGGGAATTTTGGGTCTTTAAGGGGATTTTTGGGGGGTCTCTGGGGGGGTTTTTTTTTGGAATTTTGGGGTTTTGGGGGGTTTTTGGGGGGGAATTTGGGTCGGCAGGGCCGGGAGGGGGCGGGGCTAAAGGGGAAATGGGCGGGGCTAAGGGGTGGCTTTGCAGGGGTCCTGAGGAGATTTAGGGGGTGTGGGGCTTTTATTTGGGAATTTTGGGCCATTAAGGGGATTTTTGGGGGTCTCTGGGGGGTTTTTTTTTGGAATTTTGGGGGTTTTGGGGGGTTTTTGGGGGGGAATTTGGGTCGGCAGGGCCGGGAGGGGGCGGGGGCTAAAGGGGAAATGGGCGGGACTAGAGGGGGAGTGGGCGGGGCTAAGGGGTGGCTTTGCAGGGGTCCTGAGGAGATTTAGGGGGTTTGGGGCTTTTATTTGGGAATTTTGGGTCTTTAAGGGGATTTTTGGGGGTCTCTGGGGGGGTTTTTTTTGGAATTTTGGGGGTTTTGGGGGGGTTTTTGGGGGGGAATTTGGGTCGGCAGGGCCGGGAGGGGGCGGGGCTAAAGGGGAAATGGGCGGGGCTAAGGGGTGGCTTTGCAGGGGTCCTGAGGAGATTTAGGGGGTTTGGGGCTTTTATTTGGGAATGTTGGGTCTTTAAGGGGATTTTTGGGGGTCTCTGGGGGGTTTTTTTCTGGAATTTTGGGGGTTTTGGGGGGTTTTTGGGGGGGAATTTGGGTCGGCAGGGCCGGGAGGGGGCGGGGCTAAAGGGGAAATGGGCGGGGCTAAGGGGTGGCTGTGCAGGGGTCCTGAGGAGATTTAGGGGGTTTGGGGCTTTTATTTGGAATTTTGGGTCTTTAAGGGGATTTTTGGGGGTCTCTGGGGGGGTTTTTTTTGGAATTTTGGGGGTTTTGGGGGGTTTTTGGGGGGGAATTTGGGTCGGCAGGGCCGGGAGGGGGCGGGGCTAAAGGGGAAATGGGCGGGGCTAAGGGGTGGCTTTGCAGGGGTCCTGAGGAGATTTAGGGGGTTTGGGGCTTTTATTTGGGAATGTTGGGTCTTTAAGGGGATTTTTGGGGGTCTCTGGGGGGTTTTTTTCTGGAATTTTGGGGGTTTTGGGGGGTTTTTGGGGGGGAATTTGGGTCGGCAGGGCCGGGAGGGGGCGGGGCTAAAGGGGAAATGGGCGGGGGCTAAGGGGTGGCTGTGCAGGGGTCCTGAGGAGATTTAGGGGGTTTGGGGCTTTTATTTGGAATTTTGGGTCTTTAAGGGGATTTTTGGGGGTCTCTGGGGGGTTTTTTTTGGAATTTTGGGGGTTTTTGGGGGGTTTTTGGGGGGAATTTGGGTCGGCAGGGCCGGGAGGGGGCGGGGCTAAAGGGGAAATGGGCGGGGCTAAGGGGTGGCTTTGCAGGGGTCCTGAGGAGATTTAGGGGGTTTGGGGCTTTTATTTGGGAATTTTGGGTCTTTAAGGGGATTTTTGGGAGTCTCTGGGGGGTTTTTTTTTGGAATTTTGGGGGTTTTGGGGGGTTTTTGGGGGGGAATTTGGGGTCGGCAGGGCCGGGAGGGGGGCGGGGCTAAAGGGGAAATGGGCGGGGCTAAGGGGTGGCTTTGCAGGGGTCCTGAGGAGATTTAGGGGGTTTGGGGCTTTTATTTGGGAATTTTGGGTCTTTAAGGGGATTTTTGGGGGTCTCTGGGGGGTTTTTTTTTGGAATTTTGGGGGTTTTGGGGGGTTTTTGGGGGGGAATTTGGGTCGGCAGGGCCGGGAGGGGGCGGGGCTAAAGGGGAAATGGGCGGGGCTAGAGGGGGAGTGGGCGGGGCTGAGGGGTGGCTTTGCAGGGGTCCTGAGGAGATTTAGGGGGTTTGGGGCTTTTATTTGGGAATGTTGGGTCTTTAAGGGGATTTTTGGGGGTCTCTGGGGGGGTTTTTTTTGGAATTTTGGGGGTTTTGGGGGGTTTTTGGGGGGGAATTTGGGTCGGCAGGGCCGGGAGGGGGCGGGGCTAAAGGGGAAATGGGCGGGGCTAAGGGGTGGCTTTGCAGGGGTCCTGAGGAGATTTAGGGGGTTTGGGGCTTTTATTTGGGAATTTTGGGTCTTTAAGGGGATTTTTGGGGGTCTCTGGGGGGGTTTTTTTTTGGAATTTTGTGGGTTTTGGGGGGTTTTTGGGGGGGAATTTGGGTCGGCAGGGCCGGGAGGGGGCGGGCTAAAGGGGAAATGGGCGGGGCTAAGGGGTGGCTTTGCAGGGGTCCTGAGGAGATTTAGGGGGTTTGGGGCTTTTATTGGGAATTTTGGGTCTTTAAGGGGATTTTTGGGGGTCTCTGGGGGGTTTTTTTTTTGGAATTTTGGGGGTTTTGGGGGGTTTTTTGGGGGGGAATTTGGGTCGGCAGGGCCGGGAGGGGCGGGGGCTAAAGGGGAAATGGGCGGGGCTAAGGTGTGGCTTTGCAGGGGTCCTGAGGAGATTTAGGGGGTTTGGGGCTTTTATTTGGGAATGTTGGGTCTTTAAGGGGATTTTTGGGGGTCTCTGGGGGTTTTTTTTTGGAATTTTGGGGGTTTTGGGGGGTTTTTGGGGGGGAATTTGGGTCGGCAGGGCGGGAGGGGGCGGGGCTAAAGGGGAAATGGGCGGGGGCTAAGGGGTGGCTTTGCAGGGGTCCTGAGGAGATTTAGGGGGTTTGGGGCTTTTATTTGGAATTTTGGGTCTTTAAGGGATTTTTGGGGGTCTCTGGGGGGGTTTTTTTTTGGAATTTTGGGGGTTTTGGGGGGTTTTTGGGGGGGAATTTGGGTCGGCAGGGCCGGGAGGGGGCGGGGCTAAAGGGGAAATGGGCGGGGCTAAGGGGTGGCTTTGCAGGGGTCCTGAGGAGATTTAGGGGGTTTGGGGCTTTTATTTGGGAATTTTGGGTCTTTAAGGGGATTTTTGGGGGTCTCTGGGGGGGTTTTTTTTTGGAATTTTGGGGGTTTTGGGGGGTTTTTGGGGGGGAATTTGGGTCGGCAGGGCCGGGAGGGGGCGGGGCTAAAGGGGAAATGGGCGGGGCTAAGGGGTGGCTTTGCAGGGGTCCTGAGGAGATTTAGGGGGTTTGGGGCTTTTATTTGGGAATTTTGGGTCTTTAAGGGGATTTTTGGGGGTCTCTGGGGGGTTTTTTTTTGGAATTTTGGGGGTTTTGGGGGGTTTTTGGGGGGGAATTTGGGTCGGCAGGGCCGGGAGGGGGCGGGGCTAAAGGGGAAATGGGCGGGGCTAAGGGGTGGCTTTGCAGGGGTCCTGAGGAGATTTAGGGGGTTTGGGGCTTTTATTTGGGAATGTTGGGTCTTTAAGGGGATGGTTTGGGGGTCTCTGGGGGGTTTTTTTTCTGGAATTTTGGGGGTTTTGGGGGGTTTTTGGGGGGAATTTGGGTCGGCAGGGCCGGGAGGGGGCGGGGCTAAAGGGGAAATGGGCGGGGCTAGAGGGGGAGTGGGCGGGGCTAAGGGGTGGCTTTGCAGGGGTCCTGAGGAGATTTAGGGGGTTTGGGGCTTTTATTTGGGAATTTTGGGTCTTTAAGGGGATTTTTGGGGGTCTCTGGGGGGGTTTTTTTTGGAATTTTGGGGGTTTTGGGGGGTTTTTGGGGGGGGAATTTGGGTCGGCAGGGCGGGAGGGGGGCGGGGCTAAAGGGGAAATGGGCGGGGCTAAGGGGTGGCTTTGCAGGGGTCCTGAGGAGATTTAGGGGGTTTGGGGCTTTTATTTGGGAATTTTGGGCCATTAAGGGGATTTTTGGGGGTCTCTGGGGGGTTTTTTTTTTGGAATTTTGGGGGTTTTGGGGGGTTTTTGGGGGGGAATTTGGGTCGGCAGGGCCGGGAGGGGTTGGCGGGGCTAAAGGGGAAATGGGCGGGGCTAAGGGGTGGCTTTGCAGGGGTTCTGAGGAGATTTAGGGGGTTTGGGGCTTTTATTTGGGAATTTTGGGTCTTTAAGGGGATTTTTGGGGGTCTCTGGGGGGGTTTTTTTTGGAATTTTGGGGGTTTTGGGGGGTTTTTGGGGGGGAATTTGGGTCGGCAGGGCCGGGAGGGGGCGGGGCTAAAGGGGAAATGGGCGGGGCTAAGGGGTGGCTTTGCAGGGGTCCTGAGGAGATTTAGGGGGTTTGGGGCTTTTATTTGGGAATGTTGGGTCTTTAAGGGGATTTTTGGGGGTCTCTGGGGGGTTTTTTTCTGGAATTTTGGGGGTTTTGGGGGGTTTTTGGGGGGGAATTTGGGTCGGCAGGGCCGGGAGGGGGGCGGGGCTAAAGGGGAAATGGCGGGGCTAAGGGGTGGCTTTGCAGGGGTCCTGAGGAGATTTAGGGGGTTTGGGGCTTTTATTTGGGAATGTTGGGTCTTTAAGGGGATGTTTGGGGGTCTCTGGGGGGTTTTTTTCTGGAATTTTGGGGGTTTTGGGGGGTTTTTGGGGGGGAATTTGGGTCGGCAGGGCCGGGAGGGGGCGGGGCTAAAGGGGAAATGGGCGGGGCTAGAGGGGGAGTGGGCGGGCTAAGGGGTGGCTTTGCAGGGGTCCTGAGGAGATTTAGGGGGTTTGGGGCTTTTATTGGGAATTTTGGGTCTTTAAGGGGATTTTTGGGGGTCTCTGGGGGGGTTTTTTTTGGAATTTTGGGGGTTTTGGGGGGTTTTTGGGGGGGAATTTGGGTCGGCAGGGCCGGGAGGGGGCGGGGCTAAAGGGGAAATGGGCGGGGCTAAGGGGTGGCTTTGCAGGGGTCCTGAGGAGATTTAGGGGGTTTGGGGCTTTTATTTGGGAATTTTGGGTCTTTAAGGGGATTTTTGGGGGTCTCTGGGGGGGTTTTTTTTGGAATTTTGGGGGTTTTGGGGGGTTTTTGGGGGGGAATTTGGGTCGGCAGGGGCCGGGAGGGGGCGGGGCTAAAGGGGAAATGGGCGGGGCTAAGGGGTGGCTTTGCAGGGGTCCTGAGGAGATTTAGGGGTTTGGGGCTTTTATTTGGGAATGTTGGGTCTTTAAGGGGATGTTTGGGGGTCTCTGGGGGTTTTTTTCTGGAATTTTGGGGGTTTTGGGGGTTTTTGGGGGGGAATTTGGGTCGGCAGGGCCCGTGAGGGGGCGGGGCTAAAGGGGAAATGGGCGGGGCTAGAGGGGAGTGGGCGGGGCTAAGGGGTGGCTTTGCAGGGGTCCTGAGGAGATTTAGGGGGTTTCGGGGCCTTTATTTGGGAATTTTGGGTCTTTAAGGGATTTTTGGGGGTCTCTGGGGGGGTTTTTTTTGGAATTTTGGGGGTTTTGGGGGGTTTTTGGGGGGGAATTTGGGTCGGCAGGGCCGGGAGGGGGCGGGGCTAAAGGGGAAATGGGCGGGGCTAAGGGGTGGCTTTGCAGGGGTCCTGAGGAGATTTAGGGGGGTTTGGGGCTTTTATTTGGGAATGTTGGGTCTTTAAGGGGATTTTTGGGGGTCTCTGGGGGGTTTTTTTCTGGAATTTTGGGGTTTTGGGGGGTTTTTGGGGGGGAATTTGGGTCGGCAGGGCCGGGAGGGGGCGGGGCTAAAGGGGAAATGGGCGGGGCTAAGGGGTGGCTGTGCAGGGGTCCTGAGGAGATTTAGGGGGTTTGGGGGCTTTTATTTGGGAATTTTGGGTCTTTAAGGGGATTTTTGGGGGTCTCTGGGGGGGTTTTTTTTGGAATTTTGGGGGTTTTGGGGGGTTTTTGGGGGGGAATTTGGGTCGGCAGGGCCGGGAGGGGGCGGGGCTAAAGGGGAAATGGGCGGGGCTAAGGGGTGGCTTTGCAGGGGTCCTGAGGAGATTTAGGGGGGTTTGGGGCTTTTATTTGGGAATGTTGGGTCTTTAAGGGGATTTTTGGGGGTCTCTGGGGGGTTTTTTTTTGGAATTTTGGGGGTTTTGGGGGGTTTTTGGGGGGGAATTTGGGTCGGCAGGGCCGGGAGGGGGCGGGGCTAAAGGGGAAATGGGCGGGGCTAAGGGGTGGCTGTGCAGGGGTCCTGAGGAGATTTAGGGGGTTTGGGGCTTTTATTTGGGAATTTTGGGTCTTTAAGGGGATTTTTGGGGGTCTCTGGGGGGGTTTTTTTTGGAATTTTGGGGGTTTTGGGGGGTTTTTGGGGGGGAATTTGGGTCGGCAGGGCCGGGAGGGGGCGGGGCTAAAGGGGAAATGGGCGGGGCTAAGGGGTGGCTTTGCAGGGGTCCTGAGGAGATTTAGGGGGTTTGGGGCTTTTATTTGGGAATTTTGGGTCTTTAAGGGGATTTTTGGGGGTCTCTGGGGGGGTTTTTTTTGGAATTTTGGGGGTTTTGGGGGGTTTTTGGGGGGGAATTTGGGTCGGCAGGGCCGGGAGGGGGCGGGGCTAAAGGGGAAATGGGCGGGGCTAAGGGGTGGCTTTGCAGGGGTCCTGAGGAGATTTAGGGGGTTTGGGGCTTTTATTTGGGAATTTTGGGTCTTTAAGGGGATTTTTGGGGGTCTCTGGGGGGTTTTTTTTTTGGAATTTTGGGGGTTTTGGGGGGTTTTTGGGGGGGAATTTGGGTCGGCAGGGCCGGGAGGGGGCGGGGCTAAAGGGGAAATGGGCGGGGCTAAGGGGTGGCTTTGCAGGGGTCCTGAGGAGATTTAGGGGGTTTGGGGCTTTTATTTGGGAATGTTGGGTCTTTAAGGGGATGTTTGGGGGTCTCTGGGGGGTTTTTTTCTGGAATTTTGGGGGTTTTGGGGGGTTTTTGGGGGGGAATTTGGGTCGGCAGGGCCGGGAGGGGGCGGGGCTAAAGGGGAAATGGGCGGGGCTAGAGGGGGAGTGGGCGGGGCTAAGGGGTGGCTTTGCAGGGGTCCTGAGGAGATTTAGGGGGTTTGGGGCTTTTATTTGGGAATTTTGGGTCTTTAAGGGGATTTTTGGGGGTCTCTGGGGGGGTTTTTTTTGGAATTTTGGGGGTTTGGGGGGGTTTTTGGGGGGGAATTTGGGTCGGCAGGGCCGGGAGGGGGCGGGGCTAAAGGGGAAATGGGCGGGGCTAAGGGGTGGCTTTGCAGGGGTCCTGAGGAGATTTAGGGGGTTTGGGGCTTTTATTTGGGAATGTTGGGTCTTTAAGGGGATTTTTGGGGGTCTCTGGGGGGTTTTTTTTTGGAATTTTGGGGGTTTTGGGGGGTTTTTGGGGGGGAATTTGGGTCGGCAGGGCCGGGAGGGGGCGGGGCTAAAGGGGAAATGGGCGGGGCTGAGGGGTGGCTTTGCAGGGGTCCTGAGGAGATTTAGGGGGTTTGGGGCTTTTATTTGGGAATTTTGGGTCTTTAAGGGGATTTTTGGGGGTCTCTGGGGGGGTTTTTTTTGGAATTTTGGGGGTTTTGGGGGGTTTTTGGGGGGGAATTTGGGTCGGCAGGGCCGGGAGGGGGCGGGGCTAAAGGGGAAATGGGCGGGGCTAAGGGGTGGCTTTGCAGGGGTCCTGAGGAGATTTAGGGGGTTTGGGGCTTTTATTTGGGACTGTTGGGTCTTTAAGGGGATTTTTGGGGGTCTCTGGGGGGTTTTTTTTCTGGAATTTTGGGGGTTTTGGGGGGTTTTTGGGGGGGAATTTGGGTCGGCAGGGCCGGGAGGGGGCGGGGCTAAAGGGGAAATGGGCGGGGCTAAGGGGTGGCTTTGCAGGGGTCCTGAGGAGATTTAGGGGGTTTGGGGCTTTTATTTGGGAATGTTGGGTCTTTAAGGGGATGTTTGGGGGTCTCTGGGGGGGTTTTTTCTGGAATTTTGGGGGTTTTGGGGGGTTTTTGGGGGGGAATTTGGGTCGGCAGGGCCGGGAGGGGGCGGGGCTTAAAGGGGAAATGGGCGGGGCTAAAGGGGAAATGGGCGGGGCTAAGGGGTGGCTTTGCAGGGGTCCTGAGGAGATTTAGGGGGTTTGGGGCTTTTATTTGGGAATTTTGGGTCTTTAAGGGGATTTTTGGGGGTCTCTGGGGGGGTTTTTTTTGGAATTTTGGGGGTTTTGGGGGGTTTTTGGGGGGGAATTTGGGTCGGCAGGGCCGGAGGGGGCGGGGCTAAAGGGGAAATGGGCGGGGCTAAGGGGTGGCTTTGCAGGGGTCCTGAGGAGATTTAGGGGGTTTGGGGCTTTTATTTGGGAATTTTGGGTCTTTAAGGGGATTTTTGGGGGTCTCTGGGGGGGTTTTTTTTGGAATTTTGGGGGTTTTGGGGGGTTTTTGGGGGGGAATTTGGGTCGGCAGGGCCGGGAGGGGGCGGGGCTAAAGGGGAAATGGGCGGGGCTAAGGGGTGGCTTTGCAGGGGTCCTGAGGAGATTTAGGGGGTTTGGGGCTTTTATTTGGGAATGTTGGGTCTTTAAGGGGATGTTTGGGGGTCTCTGGGGGGTTTTTTTCTGGAATTTTTGGGGTTTTGGGGGGTTTTTGGGGGGGAATTTGGGTCGGCAGGGCCGGGAGGGGGCGGGGCTAAAGGGGAAATGGGCGGGGCTAAGGGGTGGCTGTGCAGGGGTCCTGAGGAGATTTAGGGGGTTTGGGGCTTTTATTTGGGAATTTTGGGTCTTTAAGGGGATTTTTGGGGGTCTCTGGGGGGGTTTTTTTTGGAATTTTGGGGGTTTTGGGGGGTTTTTGGGGGGGAATTTGGGTCGGCAGGGCCGGGAGGGGGCGGGGCTAAAGGGGAAATGGGCGGGGCTAAGGGGTGGCTTTGCAGGGGTCCTGAGGAGATTTAGGGGTTTGGGGCTTTTATTTGGGAATTTTGGGTCTTTAAGGGGATTTTTGGGAGTCTCTGGGGGGTTTTTTTTTGGAATTTTGGGGGTTTTGGGGGGTTTTTGGGGGGGAATTTGGGTCGGCAGGGCCGGGAGGGGGCGGGGCTAAAGGGGAAATGGGCGGGGCTAAGGGGTGGCTTTGCAGGGGTCCTGAGGAGATTTAGGGGGTTTGGGGCTTTTATTTGGGAATGTTGGGTCTTTAAGGGGATTTTTGGGGGTCTCTGGGGGTTTTTTTTTTGGAATTTTGGGGGTTTTGGGGGGTTTTTGGGGGGGAATTTGGGTCGGCAGGGCCGGGAGGGGGCGGGGCTAAAGGGGAAATGGGCGGGGCTAGAGGGGGAGTGGGCGGGGCTGAGGGGTGGCTTTGCAGGGGTCCTGAGGAGATTTAGGGGGTTTGGGGCTTTTATTTGGGAATTTTGGGTCTTTAAGGGGATTTTTGGGGGTCTCTGGGGGGGGTTTTTTTGGAATTTTGGGGGTTTTGGGGGGTTTTTGGGGGGAATTTGGGTCGGCAGGGCCGGGAGGGGGCGGGGCTAAAGGGGAAATGGGCGGGGCTAAGGGGTGGCTTTGCAGGGGTCCTGAGGAGATTTAGGGGGTTTGGGGCTTTTATTTGGGAATGTTGGGTCTTTAAGGGGATTTTTGGGGGTCTCTGGGGGGTTTTTTTTTGGAATTTTGGGGGTTTTGGGGGTTTTTGGGGGGGAATTTGGGTCGGCAGGGCCGGGAGGGGGCGGGGCTAAAGGGGAAATGGGCGGGGCTAGAGGGGGAGTGGGCGGGGCTAAGGGGTGGCTTTGCAGGGGTCCTGAGGAGTTTTAGGGGGTTTGGGGCTTTTATTTGGGAATTTTGGGTCTTTAAGGGGATTTTTGGGGGTCTCTGGGGGGGTTTTTTTTGGAATTTTGGGGGTTTTGGGGGGTTTTTGGGGGGAATTTGGGTCGGCAGGGCCGGGAGGGGGCGGGGCTAAAGGGGAAATGGGCGGGGCTAAGGGGTGGCTTTGCAGGGGTCCTGAGGAGATTTAGGGGGTTTGGGGCTTTTATTTGGGAATTTTGGGTCTTTAAGGGGATTTTTGGGGGTCTCTGGGGGGGTTTTTTTTGGAATTTTGGGGGTTTTGGGGGGTTTTTGGGGGGGAATTTGGGTCGGCAGGGCCGGGAGGGGGCGGGGCTAAAGGGGAAATGGGCGGGGCTAAGGGGTGGCTTTGCAGGGGTCCTGAGGAGATTTAGGGGGTTTGGGGCTTTTATTTGGGAATTTTGGGCCATTAAGGGGATTTTTGGGGGTCTCTGGGGGGTTTTTTTTTGGAATTTTGGGGGTTTGGGGGGGTTTTTGGGGGGGAATTTGGGTCGGCAGGGCCGGGAGGGGGCGGGGCTAAAGGGGAAACGGGCGGGGCTAGAGGGGGAGTGGGCGGGGCTAAGGGGTGGCTTTGCAGGGGTCCTGAGGAGATTTAGGGGGTTTGGGGCTTTTATTTGGGAATTTTGGGTCTTTAAGGGGATTTTTGGGGGTCTCTGGGGGGTTTTTTTTTGGAATTTTGGGGGTTTTGGGGGGTTTTTGGGGGGGAATTTGGGTCGGCAGGGCCGGGAGGGGGCGGGGCTAAAGGGGAAATGGGCGGGGCTAGAGGGGGAGTGGGCGGGGCTAAGGGGTGGCTTTGCAGGGGTCCTGAGGAGTTTTAGGGGGTTTGGGGCTTTTATTTGGGAATTTTGGGTCTTTAAGGGGATTTTTGGGGGTCTCTGGGGGGGTTTTTTTTGGAATTTTGGGGGTTTTGGGGGGTTTTTGGGGGGGAATTTGGGTCGGCAGGGCCGGGAGGGGGCGGGGCTAAAGGGGAAATGGGCGGGGCTAAGGGGTGGCTTTGCAGGGGTCCTGAGGAGATTTAGGGGGTTTGGGGCTTTTATTTGGGAATTTTGGGTCTTTAAGGGGATTTTTGGGGGTCTCTGGGGGGGTTTTTTTTGGAATTTTGGGGGTTTTGGGGGGTTTTTGGGGGGGAATTTGGGTCGGCAGGGCCGGGAGGGGGCGGGGCTAAAGGGGAAATGGGCGGGGCTAAGGGGTGGCTTTGCAGGGGTCCTGAGGAGATTTAGGGGGTTTGGGGCTTTTATTTGGGAATTTTGGGCCATTAAGGGGATTTTTGGGGGTCTCTGGGGGGTTTTTTTTTGGAATTTTGGGGGTTTTGGGGGGTTTTTGGGGGGGAATTTGGGTCGGCAGGGCCGGGAGGGGGCGGGGCTAAAGGGGAAACGGGCGGGGCTAGAGGGGGAGTGGGCGGGGCTAAGGGGTGGCTTTGCAGGGGTCCTGAGGAGATTTAGGGGGTTTGGGGCTTTTATTTGGGAATTTTGGGTCTTTAAGGGGATTTTTGGGGGTCTCTGGGGGGGTTTTTTTTTGGAATTTTGGGGGTTTTGGGGGGTTTTTGGGGGGGAATTTGGGTCGGCAGGGCCGGGAGGGGGCGGGGCTAAAGGGGAAATGGGCGGGGCTAAGGGGTGGCTTTGCAGGGGTCCTGAGGAGATTTAGGGGGTTTGGGGCTTTTATTTGGGAATTTTGGGTCTTTAAGGGGATTTTTGGGGGTCTCTGGGGGTTTTTTTTTTGGAATTTTGGGGGTTTTGGGGGGTTTTTGGGGGGGAATTTGGGTCGGCAGGGCCGGGAGGGGGCGGGGCTAAAGGGGAAATGGGCGGGGCTAAGGGGTGGCTTTGCAGGGGTCCTGAGGAGATTTAGGGGGTTTGGGGCTTTTATTTGGGAATTTTGGGTCTTTAAGGGATTTTTGGGGGTCTCTGGGGGGTTTTTTTTTGGAATTTTGGGGGTTTTGGGGGGTTTTTGGGGGGGAATTTGGGTCGGCAGGGCCGGGAGGGGGCGGGGCTAAAGGGGAAATGGGCGGGGCTAGAGGGGGAGTGGGCGGGGCTGAGGGGTGGCTTTGCAGGGGTCCTGAGGAGATTTAGGGGGGTTTGGGGCTTTTATTTGGGAATTTTGAGTCTTTAAGGGGATTTTTGGGGGTCTCTGGGGGGGGTTTTTTTTGGAATTTTGGGGGTTTTGGGGGGTTTTTGGGGGGGAATTTGGGTCGGCAGGGCCGGGAGGGGGCGGGGCTAAAGGGGAAATGGGCGGGGCTAAGGGGTGGCTGTGCAGGGGTCCTGAGGAGATTTAGGGGGTTTGGGGCTTTTATTTGGGAATTTTGGGTCTTTAAGGGGATTTTTGGGGGTCTCTGGGGGGGTTTTTTTTGGAATTTTGGGGGTTTTGGGGGGTTTTTGGGGGGGAATTTGGGTCGGCAGGGCCGGGAGGGGGCGGGGCTAAAGGGGAAATGGGCGGGGCTAAGGGGTGGCTTTGCAGGGGTCCTGAGGAGATTTAGGGGGTTTGGGGCTTTTATTTGGGAATTTTGGGTCTTTAAGGAGATTTTTGGGGGTCTCTGGGGGGTTTTTTTTGGAATTTTGGGGGTTTTGGGGGGTTTTTGGGGGGGAATTTGGGTCGGCAGGGCCGGGAGGGGGCGGGGCTAAAGGGGAAATGGGCGGGGCTAAGGGGTGGCTTTGCAGGGGTCCTGAGGAGATTTAGGGGGTTTGGGGCTTTTATTTGGGAATTTTGGGTCTTTAAGGGGATTTTTGGGGGTCTCTGGGGGTTTTTTTTTTGGAATTTTGGGGGTTTTGGGGGGTTTTTGGGGGGAATTTGGGTCGGCAGGGCCGGGAGGGGGCGGGGCTAAAGGGGAAATGTGCGGGGCTAGAGGGGGAGTGGGCGGGGCTGAGGGGTGGCTTTGCAGGGGTCCTGAGGAGATTTAGGGGGTTTGGGGCTTTTATTTGGGAATTTTGGGTCTTTAAGGGGATTTTTGGGGGTCTCTGGGGGGGGTTTTTTTGGAATTTTGGGGGTTTTGGGGGTTTTTTGGGGGGGAATTTGGGTCGGCAGGGCCGGGAGGGGGCGGGGCTAAAGGGGAAATGGGCGGGGCTAGAGGGGGAGTGGGCGGGGCTAAGGGGTGGCTTTGCAGGGGTCCTGAGGAGATTTAGGGGGTTTGGGGCTTTTATTTGGGAATTTTGGGTCTTTAAGGGGATTTTTGGGGGTCTCTGGGGGGTTTTTTCTGGAATTTTGGGGGTTTTGGGGGGTTTTTGGGGGGGAATTTGGGTCGGCAGGGCCGGGAGATGGCGGGGCTAAAGGGGAAATGGGTGGGGCTAGAGGGGGAGTGGGCGGGGCTAAGGGGTGGCTTTGCAGGGGTCCTGAGGAGATTTAGGGGGTTTGGGGCTTTTATTTGGGAATTTTGGGTCTTTAAGGGGATTTTTGGGGGTCTCTGGGGGGGTTTTTTTTGGAATTTTGGGGGTTTTGGGGGGTTTTTGGGGGGAATTTGGGTCGGCAGGGCCGGGAGGGGGCGGGGCTAAAGGGGAAATGGGCGGGGCTAAGGGGTGGCTTTGCAGGGGTCCTGAGGAGATTTAGGGGGTTTGGGGCTTTTATTTGGGAATTTTGGGTCTTTAAGGGGATTTTTGGGGGTCTCTGGGGGTTTTTTTTTTGGAATTTTGGGGTTTTGGGGGGTTTTTGGGGGGGAATTTGGGTCGGCAGGGCCGGGAGGGGGCGGGGCTAAAGGGGAAATGGGCGGGGCTAAGGGGTGGCTTTGCAGGGGTCCTGAGGAGATTTAGGGGGTTTGGGGCTTTTATTTGGGAATTTTGGGTCTTTAAGGGGATTTTTGGGGGTCTCTGGGGGGTTTTTTTTTGGAATTTTGGGGGTTTTGGGGGGTTTTTGGGGGGGAATTTGGGTCGGCAGGGCCGGGAGGGGGCGGGGCTAAAGGGGAAATGGGCGGGGCTAGAGGGGGAGTGGGCGGGGCTAAGGGGTGGCTTTGCAGGGGTCCTGAGGAGATTTAGGGGGTTTGGGGCTTTTATTTGGGAATTTTGGGTCTTTAAGGGGATTTTTGGGGGTCTCTGGGGGGTTTTTTTTGGAATTTTGGGGGTTTTGGGGGGTTTTTGGGGGGGAATTTGGGTCGGCAGGGCCGGGAGGGGGCGGGGCTAAAGGGGAAATGGGCGGGGCTAAGGGGTGGCTTTGCAGGGGTCCTGAGGAGATTTAGGGGGTTTGGGGCTTTTATTTGGGAATTTTGGGCCATTAAGGGGATTTTTGGGGGTCTCTGGGGGGTTTTTTTTTGGAATTTTGGGGGTTTTGGGGGGTTTTTGGGGGGAATTTGGGTCGGCAGGGCCGGGAGGGGGCGGGGCTAAAGGGGAAATGGGCGGGGCTAAGGGGTGGGTTTGCAGGGGTCCTGAGGAGATTTAGGGGGTTTGGGGCTTTTATTTGGGAATTTTGGGTCTTTAAGGGGATTTTTGGGGGTCTCTGGGGGGTTTTTTTTTGGAATTTTGGGGGTTTTGGGGGGTTTTTGGGGGGGAATTTGGGTCGGCAGGGCCGGGAGGGGGCGGGGCTAAAGGGGAAATGGGCGGGGCTAAGGGGTGGCTTTGCAGGGGTCCTGAGGAGATTTAGGGGGTTTGGGGCTTTTATTTGGGAATTTTGGGTCTTTAAGGGGATTTTTGGGGGTCTCTGGGGGTTTTTTTTTTGGAATTTTGGGGGTTTTGGGGGGTTTTGGGGGGGAATTTGGGTCGGCAGGGCCGGGAGGGGGCGGGGCTAAAGGGGAAATGGGCGGGGCTAAGGGGTGGCTTTGCAGGGGTCCTGAGGAGATTTAGGGGGTTTGGGGCTTTTATTTGGGAATGTTGGGTCTTTAAGGGGATTTTTGGGGGTCCCTGGGGGGTTTTTTTCTGGAATTTTGGGGGTTTTGGGGGGTTTTTGGGGGGGAATTTGGGTCGGCAGGGCCGGGAGGGGGCGGGGCTAAAGGGGAAATGGGCGGGGCTAAGGGGTGGCTTTGCAGGGGTCCTGAGGAGATTTAGGGGGTTTGGGGCTTTTATTTGGGAATTTTGGGTCTTTAAGGGGATTTTTGGGGGTCTCTGGGGGGTTTTTTTTTGGAATTTTGGGGGTTTTGGGGGTTTTTGGGGGGGAATTTGGGTCGGCAGGGCCGGGAGGGGGGCGGGGCTAAAGGGGAAATGGGCGGGGCTAGAGGGGGAGTGGGCGGGGCTAAGGGGTGGCTTTGCAGGGGTCCTGAGGAGATTTAGGGGGTTTGGGGCTTTTATTTGGGAATTTTGGGTCTTTAAGGGGATTTTTGGGGGTCTCTGGGGGGGTTTTTTTTTGGAATTTTGGGGGTTTTGGGGGTTTTTGGGGGGGAATTTGGGTCGGCAGGGCCGGGAGGGGGCGGGGCTAAAGGGGAAATGGGCGGGGCTAAGGGGTGGCTTTGCAGGGGTCCTGAGGAGATTTAGGGGGTTTGGGGCTTTTATTTGGGAATTTTGGGTCTTTAAGGGGATTTTTGGGGGTCTCTGGGGGGTTTTTTTCTGGAATTTTGGGGGTTTTGGGGGGTTTTTGGGGGGGAATTTGGGTCGGCAGGGCCGGGAGGGGGCGGGACTAGAGGGGGAGTGGGCGGGGCTAAGGGGTGGCTTTTCAGGGGTCCTGAGGAGATTTAGGGGTTTGGGGCTTTTATTTGGGAATTTTGGGTCTTTAAGGGGATTTTTGGGGGTCTCTGGGGGGGTTTTTTTTGGAATTTTGGGGGTTTTGGGGCGTTTTTGGGGGGGAATTTGGGTCGGCAGGGCCGGGAGGGGGCGGGGCTAAAGGGGAAATGGGCGGGGCTAAGGGGTGGCTTTGCAGGGGTCCTGAGGAGATTTAGGGGGTTTGGGGCTTTTATTTGGGAATGTTGGGTCTTTAAGGGGATTTTTGGGGGTCTCTGGGGGGTTTTTTTCTGGAATTTTGGGGGTTTTGGGGGGTTTTTGGGGGGGAATTTGGGTCGGCAGGGCCGGGAGGGGGCGGGGCTAAAGGGGAAATGGGCGGGGCTAAGGGGTGGCTTTGCAGGGGTCCTGAGGAGATTTAGGGGGTTTGGGGCTTTTATTTGGGAATTTTGGGTCTTTAAGGGGATTTTTGGGGGTCCCTGGGGGGTTTTTTTCTGGAATTTTGGGGGTTTTGGGGGGTTTTTGGGGGGGAATTTGGGTCGGCAGGGCCGGGAGGGGGCGGGGCTAAAGGGGAAATGGGCGGGGCTAAGGGGTGGCTTTGCAGGGGTCCTGAGGAGATTTAGGGGGTTTGGGGCTTTTATTTGGGAATTTTGGGTCTTTAAGGGGATTTTTGGGGGTCTCTGGGGGGTTTTTTTTTTGGAATTTTGGGGGTTTTGGGAGGTTTTTGGGGGGGAATTTGGGTCGGCAGGGCCGGGAGGGGGCGGGGCTAAAGGGGAAATGGGCGGGGCTAGCGGGGGTGTGGGCGGGGCTAAGGGGTGGCTTTGCAGGGGTCCTGAGGAGATTTAGGGGGTTTGGGGCTTTTATTTGGGAATTTTGGGTCTTTAAGGGGATTTTTGGGGGTCTCTGGGGGGGTTTTTTTTGGAATTTTGGGGGTTTTGGGGGGTTTTTGGGGGGGAATTTGGGTCGGCAGGGCCGGGAGGGGGCGGGGCTAAAGGGGAAATGGGCGGGGCTAAGGGGTGGCTTTGCAGGGGTCCTGAGGAGATTTAGGGGGTTTGGGGCTTTTATTTGGGAATTTTGGGTCTTTAAGGGGATTTTTGGGGGTCTCTGGGGGGTTTTTTTCTGGAATTTTGGGGGTTTTGGGGGGTTTTTGGGGGGGAATTTGGGTCGGCAGGGCCGGGAGGGGGCGGGGCTAGAGGGGGAGTGGGCGGGGCTAAGGGGTGGCTTTTCAGGGGTCCTGAGGAGATTTAGGGGGTTTGGGGCTTTTATTTGGGAATTTTGGGTCTTTAAGGGGATTTTTGGGGGTCTCTGGGGGGGTTTTTTTTGGAATTTTGGGGGTTTTGGGGGGTTTTTGGGGGGGAATTTGGGTCGGCAGGGCCGGGAGGGGGCGGGGCTAAAGGGGAAATGGGCGGGGCTAAGGGGTGGCTTTGCAGGGGTCCTGAGGAGATTTAGGGGGTTTGGGGCTTTTATTTGGGAATGTTGGGTCTTTAAGGGGATTTTTGGGGGTCTCTGGGGGGTTTTTTTCTGGAATTTTGGGGGTTTTGGGGGGTTTTTGGGGGGGAATTTGGGTCGGCAGGGCCGGGAGGGGGCGGGGCTAAAGGGGAAATGGGCGGGGCTAAGGGGTGGCTGTGCAGGGGTCCTGAGGAGATTTAGGGGGTTTGGGGCTTTTATTTGGGAATTTTGGGTCTTTAAGGGGATTTTTGGGGGTCTCTGGGGGGGTTTTTTTTGGAATTTTGGGGGTTTTGGGGGGTTTTTGGGGGGGAATTTGGGTCGGCAGGGCCGGGAGGGGGCGGGGCTAAAGGGGAAATGGGCGGGGCTAAGGGGTGGCTTTGCAGGGGTCCTGAGGAGATTTAGGGGGTTTGGGGCTTTTATTTGGGAATTTTGGGTCTTTAAGGGGATTTTTGGGGGTCTCTGGGGGTTTTTTTTTTGGAATTTTGGGGGTTTTGGGGGGTTTTTGGGGGGGAATTTGGGTCGGCAGGGCCGGGAGGGGGCGGGGCTAAAGGGGAAATGGGCGGGGCTAGAGGGGGAGTGGGCGGGGCTGAGGGGTGGCTTTGCAGGGGTCCTGAGGAGATTTAGGGGGTTTGGGGCTTTTATTTGGGAATTTTGAGTCTTTAAGGGGATTTTTGGGGGTCTCTGGGGGGGGTTTTTTTGGAATTTTGGGGGTTTTGGGGGGTTTTTGGGGGGGAATTTGGGTCGGCAGGGCCGGGAGGGGGCGGGGCTAAAGGGGAAATGGGCGGGGCTAAGGGGTGGCTTTGCAGGGGTCCTGAGGAGATTTAGGGGGTTTGGGGCTTTTATTTGGGAATTTTGGGTCTTTAAGGGGATTTTTGGGGGTCTCTGGGGGGTTTTTTTTTGGAATTTTGGGGGTTTTGGGGGGTTTTTGGGGGGGAATTTGGGTCGGCAGGGCCGGGAGGGGGCGGGGCTAAAGGGGAAATGGGCGGGGCTAAGGGGTGGCTTTGCAGGGGTCCTGAGGAGATTTAGGGGGTTTGGGGCTTTTATTTGGGAATTTTGGGTCTTTAAGGGGATTTTTGGGGGTCTCTGGGGGGTTTTTTTTTGGAATTTTGGGGGTTTTGGGGGGTTTTTGGGGGGGAATTTGGGTCGGCAGGGCCGGGAGGGGGCGGGGCTAAAGGGGAAATGGGCGGGGCTAAGGGGTGGCTTTGCAGGGGTCCTGAGGAGATTTAGGGGGTTTGGGGCTTTTATTTGGGAATGTTGGGTCTTTAAGGGGATTTTTGGGGGTCTCTGGGGGGTTTTTTTTTGGAATTTTGGGGGTTTTGGGGGGTTTTTGGGGGGGAATTTGGGTCGGCAGGGCCGGGAGGGGGCGGGGCTAAAGGGGAAATGGGCGGGGCTAGAGGGGGAGTGGGCGGGGCTAAGGGGTGGCTTTGCAGGGGTCCTGAGGAGATTTAGGGGGTTTGGGGCTTTTATTTGGGAATTTTGGGTCTTTAAGGGGATTTTTGGGGGTCTCTGGGGGGTTTTTTTTTGGAATTTTGGGGGTTTTGGGGGGTTTTTGGGGGGGAATTTGGGTCGGCAGGGCCGGGAGGGGGCGGGGCTAAAGGGGAAATGGGCGGGGCTAGAGGGGGAGTGGGCGGGGCTAAGGGGTGGCTTTGCAGGGGTCCTGAGGAGTTTTAGGGGGTTTGGGGCTTTTATTTGGGAATTTTGGGTCTTTAAGGGGATTTTTGGGGGTCTCTGGGGGGGTTTTTTTTGGAATTTTGGGGGTTTTGGGGGGTTTTTGGGGGGGAATTTGGGTCGGCAGGGCCGGGAGGGGGCGGGGCTAAAGGGGAAATGGGCGGGGCTAAGGGGTGGCTTTGCAGGGGTCCTGAGGAGATTTAGGGGGTTTGGGGCTTTTATTTGGGAATTTTGGGTCTTTAAGGGGATTTTTGGGGGTCTCTGGGGGGGTTTTTTTTGGAATTTTGGGGGTTTTGGGGGGTTTTTGGGGGGGAATTTGGGTCGGCAGGGCCGGGAGGGGGCGGGGCTAAAGGGGAAATGGGCGGGGCTAAGGGGTGGCTTTGCAGGGGTCCTGAGGAGATTTAGGGGGTTTGGGGCTTTTATTTGGGAATTTTGGGCCATTAAGGGGATTTTTGGGGGTCTCTGGGGGGTTTTTTTTTGGAATTTTGGGGGTTTTGGGGGGTTTTTGGGGGGGAATTTGGGTCGGCAGGGCCGGGAGGGGGCGGGGCTAAAGGGGAAACGGGCGGGGCTAGAGGGGGAGTGGGCGGGGCTAAGGGGTGGCTTTGCAGGGGTCCTGAGGAGATTTAGGGGGTTTGGGGCTTTTATTTGGGAATTTTGGGTCTTTAAGGGGATTTTTGGGGGTCTCTGGGGGGGTTTTTTTTGGAATTTTGGGGGTTTTGGGGGGTTTTTGGGGGGGAATTTGGGTCGGCAGGGCCGGGAGGGGGCGGGGCTAAAGGGGAAATGGGCGGGGCTAAGGGGTGGCTTTGCAGGGGTCCTGAGGAGATTTAGGGGGTTTGGGGCTTTTATTTGGGAATTTTGGGTCTTTAAGGGGATTTTTGGGGGTCTCTGGGGGTTTTTTTTTTTGGAATTTTGGGGGTTTTGGGGGGTTTTTGGGGGGGAATTTGGGTCGGCAGGGCCGGGAGGGGGCGGGGCTAAAGGGGAAATGGGCGGGGCTAAGGGGTGGCTTTGCAGGGGTCCTGAGGAGATTTAGGGGGTTTGGGGCTTTTATTTGGGAATTTTGGGTCTTTAAGGGGATTTTTGGGGGTCTCTGGGGGGTTTTTTTTTGGAATTTTGGGGGTTTTGGGGGGTTTTTGGGGGGGAATTTGGGTCGGCAGGGCCGGGAGGGGGCGGGGCTAAAGGGGAAATGGGCGGGGCTAGAGGGGGAGTGGGCGGGGCTGAGGGGTGGCTTTGCAGGGGTCCTGAGGAGATTTAGGGGGTTTGGGGCTTTTATTTGGGAATTTTGAGTCTTTAAGGGGATTTTTGGGGGTCTCTGGGGGGGGTTTTTTTGGAATTTTGGGGGTTTTGGGGGGTTTTTGGGGGGGAATTTGGGTCGGCAGGGCCGGGAGGGGGCGGGGCTAAAGGGGAAATGGGCGGGGCTAAGGGGTGGCTGTGCAGGGGTCCTGAGGAGATTTAGGGGGTTTGGGGCTTTTATTTGGGAATTTTGGGTCTTTAAGGGGATTTTTGGGGGTCTCTGGGGGGGTTTTTTTTGGAATTTTGGGGGTTTTGGGGGGTTTTTGGGGGGGAATTTGGGTCGGCAGGGCCGGGAGGGGGCGGGGCTAAAGGGGAAATGGGCGGGGCTAAGGGGTGGCTTTGCAGGGGTCCTGAGGAGATTTAGGGGGTTTGGGGCTTTTATTTGGGAATTTTGGGTCTTTAAGGAGATTTTTGGGGGTCTCTGGGGGGTTTTTTTTTGGAATTTTGGGGGTTTTGGGGGGTTTTTGGGGGGGAATTTGGGTCGGCAGGGCCGGGAGGGGGCGGGGCTAAAGGGGAAATGGGCGGGGCTAAGGGGTGGCTTTGCAGGGGTCCTGAGGAGATTTAGGGGGTTTGGGGCTTTTATTTGGGAATTTTGGGTCTTTAAGGGGATTTTTGGGGGTCTCTGGGGGTTTTTTTTTTGGAATTTTGGGGGTTTTGGGGGGTTTTTGGGGGGGAATTTGGGTCGGCAGGGCCGGGAGGGGGCGGGGCTAAAGGGGAAATGTGCGGGGCTAGAGGGGGAGTGGGCGGGGCTGAGGGGTGGCTTTGCAGGGGTCCTGAGGAGATTTAGGGGGTTTGGGGCTTTTATTTGGGAATTTTGGGTCTTTAAGGGGATTTTTGGGGGTCTCTGGGGGGGGTTTTTTTGGAATTTTGGGGGTTTTGGGGGGTTTTTGGGGGGGAATTTGGGTTGGCAGGGCCGGGAGGGGGCGGGGCTAAAGGGGAAATGGGCGGGGCTAGAGGGGGAGTGGGCGGGGCTAAGGGGTGGCTTTGCAGGGGTCCTGAGGAGATTTAGGGGGTTTGGGGCTTTTATTTGGGAATTTTGGGTCTTTAAGGGGATTTTTGGGGGTCTCTGGGGGGTTTTTTCTGGAATTTTGGGGGTTTTGGGGGGTTTTTGGGGGGGAATTTGGGTCGGCAGGGCCGGGAGATGGCGGGGCTAAAGGGGAAATGGGTGGGGCTAGAGGGGGAGTGGGCGGGGCTAAGGGGTGGCTTTGCAGGGGTCCTGAGGAGATTTAGGGGGTTTGGGGCTTTTATTTGGGAATTTTGGGTCTTTAAGGGGATTTTTGGGGGTCTCTGGGGGGGTTTTTTTTGGAATTTTGGGGGTTTTGGGGGGTTTTTGGGGGGGAATTTGGGTCGGCAGGGCCGGGAGGGGGCGGGGGCTAAAGGGGAAATGGGCGGGGCTAAGGGGTGGCTTTGCAGGGGTCCTGAGGAGATTTAGGGGGTTTGGGGCTTTTATTTGGGAATTTTGGGTCTTTAAGGGGATTTTTGGGGGTCTCTGGGGGTTTTTTTTTTGGAATTTTGGGGGTTTTGGGGGGTTTTTGGGGGGGAATTTGGGTCGGCAGGGCCGGGAGGGGGCGGGGCTAAAGGGGAAATGGGCGGGGCTAAGGGGTGGCTTTGCAGGGGTCCTGAGGAGATTTAGGGGGTTTGGGGCTTTTATTTGGGAATTTTGGGTCTTTAAGGGGATTTTTGGGGGTCTCTGGGGGGTTTTTTTTTGGAATTTTGGGGGTTTTGGGGGGTTTTTGGGGGGGAATTTGGGTCGGCAGGGCCGGGAGGGGGCGGGGCTAAAGGGGAAATGGGCGGGGCTAGAGGGGGAGTGGGCGGGGCTAAGGGGTGGCTTTGCAGGGGTCCTGAGGAGATTTAGGGGGTTTGGGGCTTTTATTTGGGAATTTTGGGTCTTTAAGGGGATTTTTGGGGGTCTCTGGGGGGGTTTTTTTTGGAATTTTGGGGGTTTTGGGGGGTTTTTGGGGGGGAATTTGGGTCGGCAGGGCCGGGAGGGGGCGGGGCTAAAGGGGAAATGGGCGGGGCTAAGGGGTGGCTTTGCAGGGGTCCTGAGGAGATTTAGGGGGTTTGGGGCTTTTATTTGGGAATTTTGGGCCATTAAGGGGATTTTTGGGGGTCTCTGGGGGGTTTTTTTTTGGAATTTTGGGGGTTTTGGGGGGTTTTTGGGGGGGAATTTGGGTCGGCAGGGCCGGGAGGGGGCGGGGCTAAAGGGGAAATGGGCGGGGCTAAGGGGTGGGTTTGCAGGGGTCCTGAGGAGATTTAGGGGGTTTGGGGCTTTTATTTGGGAATTTTGGGTCTTTAAGGGGATTTTTGGGGGTCTCTGGGGGGTTTTTTTTTGGAATTTTGGGGGTTTTGGGGGGTTTTTGGGGGGGAATTTGGGTCGGCAGGGCCGGGAGGGGGCGGGGCTAAAGGGGAAATGGGCGGGGCTAAGGGGTGGCTTTGCAGGGGTCCTGAGGAGATTTAGGGGGTTTGGGGCTTTTATTTGGGAATTTTGGGTCTTTAAGGGGATTTTTGGGGGTCTCTGGGGGTTTTTTTTTTGGAATTTTGGGGGTTTTGGGGGGTTTTGGGGGGGAATTTGGGTCGGCAGGGCCGGGAGGGGGCGGGGCTAAAGGGGAAATGGGCGGGGCTAAGGGGTGGCTTTGCAGGGGTCCTGAGGAGATTTAGGGGGTTTGGGGCTTTTATTTGGGAATGTTGGGTCTTTAAGGGGATTTTTGGGGGTCCCTGGGGGGTTTTTTTCTGGAATTTTGGGGGTTTTGGGGGGTTTTTGGGGGGGAATTTGGGTCGGCAGGGCCGGGAGGGGGCGGGGCTAAAGGGGAAATGGGCGGGGCTAAGGGGTGGCTTTGCAGGGGTCCTGAGGAGATTTAGGGGGTTTGGGGCTTTTATTTGGGAATTTTGGGTCTTTAAGGGGATTTTTGGGGGTCTCTGGGGGGTTTTTTTTTGGAATTTTGGGGGTTTTGGGGGTTTTTGGGGGGGAATTTGGGTCGGCAGGGCCGGGAGGGGGCGGGGCTAAAGGGGAAATGGGCGGGGCTAGAGGGGGAGTGGGCGGGGCTAAGGGGTGGCTTTGCAGGGGTCCTGAGGAGATTTAGGGGGTTTGGGGCTTTTATTTGGGAATTTTGGGTCTTTAAGGGGATTTTTGGGGGTCTCTGGGGGGGTTTTTTTTGGAATTTTGGGGGTTTTGGGGGGTTTTTGGGGGGGAATTTGGGTCGGCAGGGCCGGGAGGGGGCGGGGCTAAAGGGGAAATGGGCGGGGCTAAGGGGTGGCTTTGCAGGGGTCCTGAGGAGATTTAGGGGGTTTGGGGCTTTTATTTGGGAATGTTGGGTCTTTAAGGGGATTTTTGGGGGTCTCTGGGGGGTTTTTTTCTGGAATTTTGGGGGTTTTGGGGGGTTTTTGGGGGGGAATTTGGGTCGGCAGGGCCGGGAGGGGGCGGGACTAGAGGGGGAGTGGGCGGGGCTAAGGGGTGGCTTTTCAGGGGTCCTGAGGAGATTTAGGGGGTTTGGGGCTTTTATTTGGGAATTTTGGGTCTTTAAGGGGATTTTTGGGGGTCTCTGGGGGGGTTTTTTTTGGAATTTTGGGGGTTTTGGGGCGTTTTTGGGGGGGAATTTGGGTCGGCAGGGCCGGGAGGGGGCGGGGCTAAAGGGGAAATGGGCGGGGCTAAGGGGTGGCTTTGCAGGGGTCCTGAGGAGATTTAGGGGGTTTGGGGCTTTTATTTGGGAATGTTGGGTCTTTAAGGGGATTTTTGGGGGTCTCTGGGGGGTTTTTTTCTGGAATTTTGGGGGTTTTGGGGGGTTTTTGGGGGGGAATTTGGGTCGGCAGGGCCGGGAGGGGGCGGGGCTAAAGGGGAAATGGGCGGGGCTAAGGGGTGGCTTTGCAGGGGTCCTGAGGAGATTTAGGGGGTTTGGGGCTTTTATTTGGGAATTTTGGGTCTTTAAGGGGATTTTTGGGGGTCCCTGGGGGGTTTTTTTCTGGAATTTTGGGGGTTTTGGGGGGTTTTTGGGGGGGAATTTGGGTCGGCAGGGCCGGGAGGGGGCGGGGCTAAAGGGGAAATGGGCGGGGCTAAGGGGTGGCTTTGCAGGGGTCCTGAGGAGATTTAGGGGGTTTGGGGCTTTTATTTGGGAATTTTGGGTCTTTAAGGGGATTTTTGGGGGTCTCTGGGGGGTTTTTTTTTTGGAATTTTGGGGGTTTTGGGAGGTTTTTGGGGGGGAATTTGGGTCGGCAGGGCCGGGAGGGGGCGGGGCTAAAGGGGAAATGGGCGGGGCTAGCGGGGGTGTGGGCGGGGCTAAGGGGTGGCTTTGCAGGGGTCCTGAGGAGATTTAGGGGGTTTGGGGCTTTTATTTGGGAATTTTGGGTCTTTAAGGGGATTTTTGGGGGTCTCTGGGGGGGTTTTTTTTGGAATTTTGGGGGTTTTGGGGGGTTTTTGGGGGGGAATTTGGGTCGGCAGGGCCGGGAGGGGGCGGGGCTAAAGGGGAAATGGGCGGGGCTAAGGGGTGGCTTTGCAGGGGTCCTGAGGAGATTTAGGGGGTTTGGGGCTTTTATTTGGGAATTTTGGGTCTTTAAGGGGATTTTTGGGGGTCTCTGGGGGGTTTTTTTCTGGAATTTTGGGGGTTTTGGGGGGTTTTTGGGGGGGAATTTGGGTCGGCAGGGCCGGGAGGGGGCGGGGCTAGAGGGGGAGTGGGCGGGGCTAAGGGGTGGCTTTTCAGGGGTCCTGAGGAGATTTAGGGGGTTTGGGGCTTTTATTTGGGAATTTTGGGTCTTTAAGGGGATTTTTGGGGGTCTCTGGGGGGGTTTTTTTTGGAATTTTGGGGGTTTTGGGGGGTTTTTGGGGGGGAATTTGGGTCGGCAGGGCCGGGAGGGGGCGGGGCTAAAGGGGAAATGGGCGGGGCTAAGGGGTGGCTTTGCAGGGGTCCTGAGGAGATTTAGGGGGTTTGGGGCTTTTATTTGGGAATGTTGGGTCTTTAAGGGGATTTTTGGGGGTCTCTGGGGGGTTTTTTTCTGGAATTTTGGGGGTTTTGGGGGGTTTTTGGGGGGGAATTTGGGTCGGCAGGGCCGGGAGGGGGCGGGGCTAAAGGGGAAATGGGCGGGGCTAAGGGGTGGCTGTGCAGGGGTCCTGAGGAGATTTAGGGGGTTTGGGGCTTTTATTTGGGAATTTTGGGTCTTTAAGGGGATTTTTGGGGGTCTCTGGGGGGGTTTTTTTTGGAATTTTGGGGGTTTTGGGGGGTTTTTGGGGGGGAATTTGGGTCGGCAGGGCCGGGAGGGGGCGGGGCTAAAGGGGAAATGGGCGGGGCTAAGGGGTGGCTTTGCAGGGGTCCTGAGGAGATTTAGGGGGTTTGGGGCTTTTATTTGGGAATTTTGGGTCTTTAAGGGGATTTTTGGGGGTCTCTGGGGGTTTTTTTTTTGGAATTTTGGGGGTTTTGGGGGGTTTTTGGGGGGGAATTTGGGTCGGCAGGGCCGGGAGGGGGCGGGGCTAAAGGGGAAATGGGCGGGGCTAGAGGGGGAGTGGGCGGGGCTGAGGGGTGGCTTTGCAGGGGTCCTGAGGAGATTTAGGGGGTTTGGGGCTTTTATTTGGGAATTTTGAGTCTTTAAGGGGATTTTTGGGGGTCTCTGGGGGGGGTTTTTTTGGAATTTTGGGGGTTTTGGGGGGTTTTTGGGGGGGAATTTGGGTCGGCAGGGCCGGGAGGGGGCGGGGCTAAAGGGGAAATGGGCGGGGCTAAGGGGTGGCTGTGCAGGGGTCCTGAGGAGATTTAGGGGGTTTGGGGCTTTTATTTGGGAATTTTGGGTCTTTAAGGGGATTTTTGGGGGTCTCTGGGGGGTTTTTTTTTTGAATTTTGGGGGTTTTGGGGGGTTTTTGGGGGGGAATTTGGGTCGGCAGGGCCGGGAGGGGGCGGGGCTAAAGGGGAAATGGGCGGGGCTAAGGGGTGGCTTTGCAGGGGTCCTGAGGAGATTTAGGGGGTTTGGGGCTTTTATTTGGGAATTTTGGGTCTTTAAGGGGATTTTTGGGGGTCTCTGGGGGGTTTTTTTTTGGAATTTTGGGGGTTTTGGGGGGTTTTTGGGGGGGAATTTGGGTCGGCAGGGCCGGGAGGGGGCGGGGCTAAAGGGGAAATGGGCGGGGCTAAGGGGTGGCTTTGCAGGGGTCCTGAGGAGATTTAGGGGGTTTGGGGCTTTTATTTGGGAATGTTGGGTCTTTAAGGGGATTTTTGGGGGTCTCTGGGGGGTTTTTTTTTGGAATTTTGGGGGTTTTGGGGGGTTTTTGGGGGGGAATTTGGGTCGGCAGGGCCGGGAGGGGGCGGGGCTAAAGGGGAAATGGGCGGGGCTAGAGGGGGAGTGGGCGGGGCTAAGGGGTGGCTTTGCAGGGGTCCTGAGGAGATTTAGGGGGTTTGGGGCTTTTATTTGGGAATTTTGGGTCTTTAAGGGGATTTTTGGGGGTCTCTGGGGGGGTTTTTTTTGGAATTTTGGGGGTTTTGGGGGGTTTTTGGGGGGGAATTTGGGTCGGCAGGGCCGGGAGGGGGCGGGGCTAAAGGGGAAATGGGCGGGGCTAAGGGGTGGCTTTGCAGGGGTCCTGAGGAGATTTAGGGGGTTTGGGGCTTTTATTTGGGAATTTTGGGCCATTAAGGGGATTTTTGGGGGTCTCTGGGGGGTTTTTTTTTGGAATTTTGGGGGTTTTGGGGGGTTTTTGGGGGGGAATTTGGGTCGGCAGGGCCGGGAGGGGGCGGGGCTAAAGGGGAAATGGGCGGGGCTAAGGGGTGGCTTTGCAGGGGTCCTGAGGAGATTTAGGGGGTTTGGGGCTTTTATTTGGGAATTTTGGGTCTTTAAGGGGATTTTTGGGGGTCTCTGGGGGGTTTTTTTTTGGAATTTTGGGGGTTTTGGGGGGTTTTTGGGGGGGAATTTGGGTCGGCAGGGCCGGGAGGGGGCGGGGCTAAAGGGGAAATGGGCGGGGCTAAGGGGTGGCTTTGCAGGGGTCCTGAGGAGATTTAGGGGGTTTGGGGCTTTTATTTGGGAATTTTGGGTCTTTAAGGGGATTTTTGGGGGTCTCTGGGGGTTTTTTTTTTGGAATTTTGGGGGTTTTGAAGGGTTTTGGGGGGGAATTTGGGTCGGCAGGGCCGGGAGGGGGCGGGGCTAAAGGGGAAATGGGCGGGGCTAAGGGGTGGCTTTGCAGGGGTCCTGAGGAGATTTAGGGGGTTTGGGGCTTTTATTTGGGAATGTTGGGTCTTTAAGGGGATTTTTGGGGGTCCCTGGGGGGTTTTTTTCTGGAATTTTGGGGGTTTTGGGGGGTTTTTGGGGGGGAATTTGGGTCGGCAGGGCCGGGAGGGGGCGGGGCTAAAGGGGAAATGGGCGGGGCTAAGGGGTGGCTTTGCAGGGGTCCTGAGGAGATTTAGGGGGTTTGGGGCTTTTATTTGGGAATTTTGGGTCTTTAAGGGGATTTTTGGGGGTCTCTGGGGGGTTTTTTTTTGGAATTTTGGGGGTTTTGGGGGGTTTTTGGGGGGGAATTTGGGTCGGCAGGGCCGGGAGGGGGCGGGGCTAAAGGGGAAATGGGCGGGGCTAGAGGGGGAGTGGGCGGGGCTAAGCGGTGGCTTTGCAGGGGTCCTGAGGAGATTTAGGGGGTTTGGGGCTTTTATTTGGGAATTTTGGGTCTTTAAGGGGATTTTTGGGGGTCTCTCGGGGGGTTTTTTTTGGAATTTTGGGGGTTTTGGGGGGTTTTTGGGGGGGAATTTGGGTCGGCAGGGCCGGGAGGGGGCGGGGCTAAAGGGGAAATGGGCGGGGCTAAGGGGTGGCTTTGCAGGGGTCCTGAGGAGATTTAGGGGGTTTGGGGCTTTTATTTGGGAATTTTGGGTCTTTAAGGGGATTTTTGGGGGTCTCTGGGGGGTTTTTTTCTGGAATTTTGGGGGTTTTGGGGGGTTTTTGGGGGGGAATTTGGGTCGGCAGGGCCGGGAGGGGGCGGGACTAGAGGGGGAGTGGGCGGGGCTAAGGGGTGGCTTTTCAGGGGTCCTGAGGAGATTTAGGGGGTTTGGGGCTTTTATTTGGGAATTTTGGGTCTTTAAGGGGATTTTTGGGGGTCTCTGGGGGGGTTTTTTTTGGAATTTTGGGGGTTTTGGGGCGTTTTTGGGGGGGAATTTGGGTCGGCAGGGCCGGGAGGGGGCGGGGCTAAAGGGGAAATGGGCGGGGCTAAGGGGTGGCTTTGCAGGGGTCCTGAGGAGATTTAGGGGGTTTGGGGCTTTTATTTGGGAATGTTGGGTCTTTAAGGGGATTTTTGGGGGTCTCTGGGGGTTTTTTTTCTGGAATTTTGGGGGTTTTGGGGGGTTTTTGGGGGGGAATTTGGGTCGGCAGGGCCGGGAGGGGGCGGGGCTAAAGGGGAAATGGGCGGGGCTAAGGGGTGGCTTTGCAGGGGTCCTGAGGAGATTTAGGGGGTTTGGGGCTTTTATTTGGGAATTTTGGGTCTTTAAGGGGATTTTTGGGGGTCCCTGGGGGGTTTTTTTCTGGAATTTTGGGGGTTTTGGGGGGTTTTTGGGGGGGAATTTGGGTCGGCAGGGCCGGGAGGGGGCGGGGCTAAAGGGGAAATGGGCGGGGCTAAGGGGTGGCTTTGCAGGGGTCCTGAGGAGATTTAGGGGGTTTGGGGCTTTTATTTGGGAATTTTGGGTCTTTAAGGGGATTTTTGGGGGTCTCTGGGGGGTTTTTTTTTTGGAATTTTGGGGGTTTTGGGAGGTTTTTGGGGGGGAATTTGGGTCGGCAGGGCCGGGAGGGGGCGGGGCTAAAGGGGAAATGGGCGGGGCTAGCGGGGGAGTGGGCGGGGCTAAGGGGTGGCTTTGCAGGGGTCCTGAGGAGATTTACGGGGTTTGGGGCTTTTATTTGGGAATTTTGGGTCTTTAAGGGGATTTTTGGGGGTCTCTGGGGGGGTTTTTTTTGGAATTTTGGGGGTTTTGGGGGGTTTTTGGGGGGGAATTTGGGTCGGCAGGGCCGGGAGGGGGCGGGGCTAAAGGGGAAATGGGCGGGGCTAAGGGGTGGCTTTGCAGGGGTCCTGAGGAGATTTAGGGGGTTTGGGGCTTTTATTTGGGAATTTTGGGTCTTTAAGGGGATTTTTGGGGGTCTCTGGGGGGTTTTTTTTTGGAATTTTGGGGGTTTTGGGGGGTTTTTGGGGGGGAATTTGGGTCGGCAGGGCCGGGAGGGGGCGGGGCTAGAGGGGGAGTGGGCGGGGCTAAGGGGTGGCTTTTCAGGGGTCCTGAGGAGATTTAGGGGGTTTGGGGCTTTTATTTGGGAATTTTGGGTCTTTAAGGGGATTTTTGGGGGTCTCTGGGGGGGTTTTTTTTGGAATTTTGGGGGTTTTGGGGGGTTTTTGGGGGGGAATTTGGGTCGGCAGGGCCGGGAGGGGGCGGGGCTAAAGGGGAAATGGGCGGGGCTAAGGGGTGGCTTTGCAGGGGTCCTGAGGAGATTTAGGGGGTTTGGGGCTTTTATTTGGGAATGTTGGGTCTTTAAGGGGATTTTTGGGGGTCTCTGGGGGGTTTTTTTCTGGAATTTTGGGGGTTTTGGGGGGTTTTTGGGGGGGAATTTGGGTCGGCAGGGCCAGGAGGGGGCGGGGCTAAAGGGGAAATGGGCGGGGCTAAGGGGTGGCTGTGCAGGGGTCCTGAGGAGATTTAGGGGGTTTGGGGCTTTTATTTGGGAATTTTGGGTCTTTAAGGGGATTTTTGGGGGTCTCTGGGGGGGTTTTTTTTGGAATTTTGGGGGTTTTGGGGGGTTTTTGGGGGGGAATTTGGGTCGGCAGGGCCGGGAGGGGGCGGGGCTAAAGGGGAAATGGGCGGGGCTAAGGGGTGGCTTTGCAGGGGTCCTGAGGAGATTTAGGGGGTTTGGGGCTTTTATTTGGGAATTTTGGGTCTTTAAGGGGATTTTTGGGGGTCTCTGGGGGGTTTTTTTTTGGAATTTTGGGGGTTTTGGGGGGTTTTTGGGGGGGAATTTGGGTCGGCAGGGCCGGGAGGGGGCGGGGCTAAAGGGGAAATGGGCGGGGCTAAGGGGTGGCTTTGCAGGGGTCCTGAGGAGATTTAGGGGGTTTGGGGCTTTTATTTGGGAATGTTGGGTCTTTAAGGGGATTTTTGGGGGTCTCTGGGGGGTTTTTTTTTGGAATTTTGGGGGTTTTGGGGGGTTTTTGGGGGGGAATTTGGGTCGGCAGGGCCGGGAGGGGGCGGGGCTAAAGGGGAAATGGGCGGGGCTAGCGGGGGAGTGGGCGGGGCTAAGGGGTGGCTTTGCAGGGGTCCTGAGGAGATTTAGGGGGTTTGGGGCTTTTATTTGGGAATTTTGGGTCTTTAAGGGGATTTTTGGGGGTCTCTGGGGGGGTTTTTTTTTGGAATTTTGGGGGTTTTGGGGGGTTTTTGGGGGGGAATTTGGGTCGGCAGGGCCGGGAGGGGGCGGGGCTAAAGGGGAAATGGGCGGGGCTAAGGGGTGGCTTTGCAGGGGTCCTGAGGAGGGTCCTGAGGAGATTTAGGGGGTTTGGGGCTTTTATTTGGGAATTTTGGGTCTTTAAGGGGATTTTTGGGGGTCTCTGGGGGGGTTTTTTTTGGAATTTTGGGGGTTTTGGGGGGTTTTTGGGGGGGAATTTGGGTCGGCAGGGCCGGGAGGGGGCGGGGCTAAAGGGGAAATGGGCGGGGCTAAGGGGTGGCTTTGCAGGGGTCCTGAGGAGATTTAGGGGGTTTGGGGCTTTTATTTGGGAATTTTGGGCCATTAAGGGGATTTTTGGGGGTCTCTGGGGGGTTTTTTTTTGGAATTTTGGGGGTTTTGGGGGGTTTTTGGGGGGGAATTTGGGTCGGCAGGGCCGGGAGGGGGCGGGGCTAAAGGGGAAATGGGCGGGGCTAAGGGGTGGCTTTGCAGGGGTCCTGAAGAGATTTAGGGGGTTTGGGGCTTTTATTTGGAATTTTGGGTCTTTAAGGGGATTTTTGGGGGTCTCTGGGGGGGTTTTTTTTTGGAATTTTGGGGGTTTTGGGGGGTTTTTGGGGGGGAATTTGGGTCGGCAGGGCCGGGAAGGGGGCGGGGCTAAAGGGGAAATGGGCGGGGCTAAGGGGTGGCTTTGCAGGGGTCCTGAGGAGATTTAGGGGGTTTGGGGCTTTTATTTGGGAATTTTGGGTCTTTAAGGGGATTTTTGGGGGTCTCTGGGGGTTTTTTTTTTGGAATTTTGGGGGTTTTGGGGGGTTTTTGGGGGGGAATTTGGGTCGGCAGGGCCGGGAGGGGGTGGGGCTAAAGGGGAAATGGGCGGGGCTAAGGGGTGGCTTTGCAGGGGTCCTGAGGAGATTTAGGGGGTTTGGGGCTTTTATTTGGGAATTTTGGGTCTTTAAGGGGATTTTTGGGGGTCTCTGGGGGGTTTTTTTTTGGAATTTTGGGGGTTTTGGGGGGTTTTTGGGGGGGAATTTGGGGTCGGCAGGGCCGGGAGGGGGCGGGGCTAAAGGGGAAATGGGCGGGGCTAGAGGGGGAGTGGGCGGGGCTGAGGGGTGGCTTTGCAGGGGTCCTGAGGAGATTTAGGGGGTTTGGGGCTTTTATTTGGGAATTTTGAGTCTTTAAGGGGATTTTTGGGGGTCTCTGGGGGGGGTTTTTTTGGAATTTTGGGGGTTTTGGGGGGTTTTTGGGGGGGAATTTGGGTCGGCAGGGCCGGGAGGGGGCGGGGCTAAAGGGGAAATGGGCGGGGCTAAGGGGTGGCTGTGCAGGGGTCCTGAGGAGATTTAGGGGGTTTGGGGCTTTTATTTGGGAATTTTGGGTCTTTAAGGGGATTTTTGGGGGTCTCTGGGGGGGTTTTTTTTGGAATTTTGGGGGTTTTGGGGGGTTTTTGGGGGGGAATTTGGGTCGGCAGGGCCGGGAGGGGGCGGGGCTAAAGGGGAAATGGGCGGGGCTAAGGGGTGGCTTTGCAGGGGTCCTGAGGAGATTTAGGGGGTTTGGGGCTTTTATTTGGGAATTTTGGGTCTTTAAGGGGATTTTTGGGGGTCTCTGGGGGGTTTTTTTTGGAATTTTGGGGGTTTTGGGGGGTTTTTGGGGGGGAATTTGGGTCGGCAGGGCCGGGAGGGGGCGGGGCTAAAGGGGAAATGGGCGGGGCTAAGGGGTGGCTTTGCAGGGGTCCTGAGGAGATTTAGGGGGTTTGGGGCTTTTATTTGGGAATTTTGGGTCTTTAAGGGGATTTTTGGGGGTCTCTGGGGGTTTTTTTTTTGGAATTTTGGGGGTTTTGGGGGGTTTTTGGGGGGGAATTTGGGTCGGCAGGGCCGGGAGGGGGCGGGGCTAAAGGGGAAATGGGCGGGGCTAGAGGGGGAGTGGGCGGGGCTGAGGGGTGGCTTTGCAGGGGTCCTGAGGAGATTTAGGGGGTTTGGGGCTTTTATTTGGGAATTTTGGGTCTTTAAGGGGATTTTTGGGGGTCTCTGGGGGGGGTTTTTTTGGAATTTTGGGGGTTTTGGGGGGTTTTTGGGGGGGAATTTGGGTCGGCAGGGCCGGGAGGGGGCGGGGCTAAAGGGGAAATGGGCGGGGCTAAGGGGTGGCTTTGCAGGGGTCCTGAGGAGATTTAGGGGGTTTGGGGCTTTTATTTGGGAATTTTGGGTCTTTAAGGGGATTTTTGGGGGTCTCTGGGGGGGTTTTTTTTTGGAATTTTGGGGGTTTTGGGGGGTTTTTGGGGGGGAATTTGGGTCGGCAGGGCCGGGAGGGGGCGGGGCTAAAGGGGAAATGGGCGGGGCTAAGGGGTGGCTTTGCAGGGGTCCTGAGGAGATTTAGGGGGTTTGGGGCTTTTATTTGGGAATGTTGGGTCTTTAAGGGGATTTTTGGGGGTCTCTGGGGGGTTTTTTTCTGGAATTTTGGGGGTTTTGGGGGGTTTTTGGGGGGGAATTTGGGTCGGCAGGGCCGGGAGGGGGCGGGGCTAAAGGGGAAATGGGCGGGGCTAAGGGGTGGCTTTGCAGGGGTCCTGAGGAGATTTAGGGGGTTTGGGGCTTTTATTTGGGAATGTTGGGTCTTTAAGGGGATTTTTGGGGGTCTCTGGGGGGTTTTTTTTGGGAATTTTGGGGGTTTTGGGGGGTTTTTGGGGGGGAATTTGGGTCGGCAGGGCCGGGAGGGGGCGGGGCTAAAGCGGAAATGGGCGGGGCTAGAGGGGGAGTGGGCGGGGCTAAGGGGTGGCTTTGCAGGGGTCCTGAGGAGTTTTAGGGGGTTTGGGGCTTTTATTTGGGAATTTTGGTCTTTAAGGGGATTTTTGGGGGTCTCTGGGGGGGTTTTTTTTGGAATTTTGGGGGTTTTGGGGGGTTTTTGGGGGGGAATTTGGGTCGGCAGGGCCGGGAGGGGGCGGGGCTAAAGGGGAAATGGGCGGGGCTAAGGGGTGGCTTTGCAGGGGTCCTGAGGAGATTTAGGGGGTTTGGGGCTTTTATTTGGGAATTTTGGGTCTTTAAGGGGATTTTTGGGGGTCTCTGGGGGTTTTTTTTTTGGAATTTTGGGGGTTTTGGGGGGTTTTTGGGGGGGAATTTGGGTCGGCAGGGCCGGGAGGGGGCGGGGCTAAAGGGGAAATGGGCGGGGCTAAGGGGTGGCTTTGCAGGGGTCCTGAGGAGATTTAGGGGGTTTGGGGCTTTTATTTGGGAATTTTGGGTCTTTAAGGGGATTTTTGGGGGTCTCTGGGGGGTTTTTTTCTGGAATTTTGGGGGTTTTGGGGGGTTTTTGGGGGGAATTTGGGTCGGCAGGGCCGGGAGGGGCGGGGCTAAAGGGGAAATGGGCGGGGCTAGAGGGGGAGTGGGCGGGGCTAAGGGGTGGCTTTGCAGGGGTCCTGAGGAGATTTAGGGGGTTTGGGGCTTTTATTTGGGAATTTTGAGTCTTTAAGGGGATTTTTGGGGGTCTCTGGGGGGGGTTTTTTTGGAATTTTGGGGGTTTTGGGGGGTTTTTGGGGGGGAATTTGGGTCGGCAGGGCCGGGAGGGGGCGGGGCTAAAGGGGAAATGGGCGGGGCTAAGGGGTGGCTGTGCAGGGGTCCTGAGGAGATTTAGGGGGTTTGGGGCTTTTATTTGGGAATTTTGGGTCTTTAAGGGGATTTTTGGGGGTCTCTGGGGGGGTTTTTTTTGGAATTTTGGGGGTTTTGGGGGGTTTTTGGGGGGGAATTTGGGTCGGCAGGGCCGGGAGGGGGCGGGGCTAAAGGGGAAATGGGCGGGGCTAAGGGGTGGCTTTGCAGGGGTCCTGAGGAGATTTAGGGGGTTTGGGGCTTTTATTTGGGAATTTTGGGTCTTTAAGGAGATTTTTGGGGGTCTCTGGGGGGTTTTTTTTTGGAATTTTGGGGGTTTTGGGGGGTTTTTGGGGGGGAATTTGGGTCGGCAGGGCCGGGAGGGGGCGGGGCTAAAGGGGAAATGGGCGGGGCTAAGGGGTGGCTTTGCAGGGGTCCTGAGGAGATTTAGGGGGTTTGGGGCTTTTATTTGGGAATTTGGGTCTTTAAGGGGATTTTTGGGGGTCTCTGGGGGTTTTTTTTTTGGAATTTTGGGGGTTTTGGGGGGTTTTTGGGGGGGAATTTGGGTCGGCAGGGCCGGGAGGGGGCGGGGCTAAAGGGGAAATGGGCGGGGCTAGAGGGGGAGTGGGCGGGGCTGAGGGGTGGCTTTGCAGGGGTCCTGAGGAGATTTAGGGGATTTGGGGCTTTTATTTGGGAATTTTGGGTCTTTAAGGGGATTTTTGGGGGTCTCTGGGGGGGTTTTTTTTGGAATTTTGGGGGTTTTGGGGGGTTTTTGGGGGGGAATTTGGGTCGGCAGGGCCGGGAGGGGGCGGGGCTAAAGGGGAAAAGGGCGGGGCTAGAGGGGGAGTGGGCGGGGCTAAGGGGTGGCTTTGCAGGGGTCCTGAGGAGATTTAGGGGGTTTGGGGCTTTTATTTGGGAATTTTGGGTCTTTAAGGGGATTTTTGGGGGTCTCTGGGGGTTTTTTTCTGGAATTTTGGGGGTTTTGGGGGGTTTTTGGGGGGGAATTTGGGTCGGCAGGGCCGGGAGGGGGCGGGGCTAAAGGGGAAATGGGTGGGGCTAGAGGGGGACTGGGCGGGGCTAAGGGGTGGCTTTGCAGGGGTCCTGAGGAGATTTAGGGGGTTTGGGGCTTTTATTTGGGAATTTTGGGTCTTTAAGGGGATTTTTGGGGGTCTCTGGGGGGGTTTTTTTTGGAATTTTGGGGGTTTTGGGGGGTTTTTGGGGGGGAATTTGGGTCGGCAGGGCCGGGAGGGGGCGGGGCTAAAGGGGAAATGGGCGGGGCTAAGGGGTGGCTTTGCAGGGGTCCTGAGGAGATTTAGGGGGTTTGGGGCTTTTATTTGGGAATTTTGGGTCTTTAAGGGGATTTTTGGGGGTCTCTGGGGGTTTTTTTTTTGGAATTTTGGGGGTTTTGGGGGGTTTTTGGGGGGGAATTTGGGTCGGCAGGGCCGGGAGGGGGCGGGGCTAAAGGGGAAATGGGCGGGGCTAAGGGGTGGCTTTGCAGGGGTCCTGAGGAGATTTAGGGGGTTTGGGGCTTTTATTTGGGAATGTTGGGTCTTTAAGGGGATTTTTGGGGGTCTCTGGGGGGTTTTTTTTTGGAATTTTGGGGGTTTTGGGGGGTTTTTGGGGGGGAATTTGGGTCGGCAGGGCCGGGAGGGGGCGGGGCTAAAGGGGAAATGGGCGGGGCTAGAGGGGAGTGGGCGGGGCTGAGGGGTGGCTTTGCAGGGGTCCTGAGGAGATTTAGGGGGTTTGGGGCTTTTATTTGGGAATTTTGGGTCTTTAAGGGGATTTTTGGGGGTCTCTGGGGGGGTTTTTTTTGGAATTTTGGGGGTTTTGGGGGGTTTTTGGGGGGGAATTTGGGTCGGCAGGGCCGGGAGGGGGCGGGGCTAAAGGGGAAATGGGCGGGGCTAAGGGGTGGCTTTGCAGGGGTCCTGAGGAGATTTAGGGGGTTTGGGGCTTTTATTTGGGAATTTTGGGCCATTAAGGGGATTTTTGGGGTCTCTGGGGGGTTTTTTTTTGGAATTTTGGGGGTTTTGGGGGGTTTTTGGGGGGGAATTTGGGTCGGCAGGGCCGGGAGGGGGCGGGGCTAAAGGGGAAATGGGCGGGGCTAGAGGGGAGTGGGCGGGGCTAAGGGGTGGCTTTGCAGGGGTCCTGAGGAGATTTAGGGGGTTTGGGGCTTTTATTTGGGAATTTTGGGGTCTTTAAGGGGATTTTTGGGGGTCTCTGGGGGGGTTTTTTTTGGAATTTTGGGGGTTTTGGGGGGTTTTTGGGGGGGAATTTGGGTCGGCAGGGCCGGGAGGGGGCGGGGCTAAAGGGGAAATGGGCGGGGCTAAGGGGTGGCTTTGCAGGGGTCCTGAGGAGATTTAGGGGGTTTGGGGCTTTTATTTGGGAATTTTGGGTCTTTAAGGGGATTTTTGGGGGTCTCTGGGGGTTTTTTTTTTGGAATTTTGGGGTTTTGGGGGGTTTTTGGGGGGGAATTTGGGTCGGCAGGGCCGGGAGGGGGCGGGGCTAAAGGGGAAATGGGCGGGGCTAAGGGGTGGCTTTGCAGGGGTCCTGAGGAGATTTAGGGGGTTTGGGGCTTTTATTTGGGAATTTTGGGTCTTTAAGGGGATTTTTGGGGGTCTCTGGGGGGTTTTTTTTTTGGAATTTTGGGGGTTTTGGGGGGTTTTTGGGGGGAATTTGGGTCGGCAGGGCCGGGAGGGGGCGGGGCTAAAGGGGAAATGGGCGGGGCTAGAGGGGGAGTGGGCGGGGCTGAGGGGTGGCTTTGCAGGGGTCCTGAGGAGATTTAGGGGGTTTGGGGCTTTTATTTGGGAATTTTGAGTCTTTAAGGGGATTTTTGGGGGTCTCTGGGGGGGGGTTTTTTTGGAATTTTGGGGGTTTTGGGGGGTTTTTGGGGGGGAATTTGGGTCGGCAGGGCCGGGAGGGGGCGGGGCTAAAGGGGAAATGGGCGGGGCTAAGGGGTGGCTGTGCAGGGGTCCTGAGGAGATTTAGGGGGTTTGGGGCTTTTATTTGGGAATTTTGGGTCTTTAAGGGGATTTTTGGGGGTCTCTGGGGGGGTTTTTTTTGGAATTTTGGGGTTTTGGGGGGTTTTTGGGGGAGAATTTGGGTCGGCAGGGCCGGGAGGGGGCGGGGCTAAAGGGGAAATGGGCGGGGCTAAGGGGTGGCTTTGCAGGGGTCCTGAGGAGATTTAGGGGGTTTGGGGCTTTTATTTGGGAATTTTGGGTCTTTAAGGGGATTTTTGGGGGTCTCTGGGGGGTTTTTTTTTGGAATTTTGGGGGTTTTGGGGGGTTTTTGGGGGGGAATTTGGGTCGGCAGGGCCGGGAGGGGGCGGGGCTAAAGGGGAAATGGGCGGGGCTAAGGGGTGGCTTTGCAGGGGTCCTGAGGAGATTTAGGGGGTTTGGGGCTTTTATTGGGAATTTTGGGTCTTTAAGGGGATTTTTGGGGGTCTCTGGGGGTTTTTTTTTTTGGAATTTTGGGGGTTTTGGGGGGTTTTTGGGGGGGAATTTGTGTCGGCAGGGCCGGGAGGGGGCGGGGCTAAAGGGGAAATGGGCGGGGCTAGAGGGGGAGTGGGCGGGGCTGAGGGGTGGCTTTGCAGGGGTCCTGAGGAGATTTAGGGGGTTTGGGGCTTTTATTTGGGAATTTTGGGTCTTTAAGGGGATTTTTGGGGGTCTCTGGGGGGGGTTTTTTTGGAATTTTGGGGTTTTGGGGGGTTTTTGGGGGGGAATTTGGGTCGGCAGGGCCGGGAGGGGGCGGGGCTAAAGGGGAAATGGGCGGGGCTAAGGGGTGGCTTTGCAGGGGTCCTGAGGAGATTTAGGGGGGTTTGGGGCTTTTATTTGGGAATTTTGGGTCTTTAAGGGGATTTTTGGGGGTCTCTGGGGGGGTTTTTTTTGGAATTTTGGGGGTTTTGGGGGGTTTTTGGGGGGGAATTTGGGTCGGCAGGGCCGGGAGGGGGCGGGGCTAAAGGGGAAATGGGCGGGGCTAAGGGGTGGCTTTGCAGGGGTCCTGAGGAGATTTAGGGGGTTTGGGGCTTTTATTTGGGAATGTTGGGTCTTTAAGGGGATTTTTGGGGGTCTCTGGGGGGTTTTTTTCTGGAATTTTGGGGGTTTTGGGGGGTTTTTGGGGGGGAATTTGGGTCGGCAGGGCCGGGAGGGGGCGGGGCTAAAGGGGAAATGGGCGGGGCTAAGGGGTGGCTTTGCAGGGGTCCTGAGGAGATTTAGGGGGTTTGGGGCTTTTATTTGGGAATGTTGGGTCTTTAAGGGGATTTTTGGGGGTCTCTGGGGGGTTTTTTTTTGGAATTTTGGGGGTTTTGGGGGGTTTTTGGGGGGGAATTTGGGTCGGCAGGGCCGGGAGGGGGCGGGGCTAAAGGGGAAATGGGCGGGGCTAGAGGGGGATGGGCGGGGCTAAGGGGTGGCTTTGCAGGGGTCCTGAGGAGATTTAGGGGGTTTGGGGCTTTTATTTGGGAATTTTGGGTCTTTAAGGGATTTTTGGGGGTCTCTGGGGGGGTTTTTTTTTGGAATTTTGGGGGTTTTGGGGGGTTTTTGGGGGGGAATTTGGGTCGGCAGGGCCGGGAGGGGGCGGGGCTAAAGGGGAAATGGGCGGGGCTAAGGGGTGGCTTTGCAGGGGTCCTGAGGAGATTTAGGGGGTTTGGGGCTTTTATTTGGGAATTTTGGGTCTTTAAGGGGATTTTTGGGGGTCTCTGGGGGGGTTTTTTTTGGAATTTTGGGGGTTTTGGGGGGTTTTTGGGGGGGAATTTGGGTCGGCAGGGCCGGGAGGGGGCGGGGCTAAAGGGGAAATGGGCGGGGCTAAGGGGTGGCTTTTCAGGGGTCCTGAGGAGATTTAGGGGGTTTGGGGCTTTTATTTGGGAATTTTGGGTCTTTAAGGGGATTTTTGGGGGTCTCTGGGGGGTTTTTTTTTTGGAATTTTGGGGGTTTTGGGGGGTTTTTGGGGGGGAATTTGGGTCGGCAGGGCCGGGAGGGGGCGGGGCTAAAGGGGAAATGGGCGGGGCTAAGGGGTGGCTTTGCAGGGGTCCTGAGGAGATTTAGGGGGTTTGGGGCTTTTATTTGGGAATTTTGGGTCTTTAAGGGGATTTTTGGGGGTCTCTGGGGGGTTTTTTTCTGGAATTTTGGGGGTTTTGGGGGTTTTTGGGGGGGAATTTGGGTCGGCAGGGCCGGGAGGGGGCGGGGCTAAAGGGAAATGGGCGGGGCTAAGGGGTGGCTGTGCAGGGGTCCTGAGGAGATTTAGGGGGTTTGGGGCTTTTATTTGGGAATTTTGGGTCTTTAAGGGGATTTTTGGGGGTCTCTGGGGGGGTTTTTTTTTGGAATTTTGGGGGTTTTGGGGGGTTTTTGGGGGGGAATTTGGGTCGGCAGGGCCGGGAGGGGGCGGGGCTAAAGGGGAAATGGGCGGGGCTAAGGGGTGGGTTTGCAGGGGTCCTGAGGAGATTTAGGGGGTTTGGGGCTTTTATTTGGGAATTTTGGGTCTTTAAGGGGATTTTTGGGGGTCTCTGGGGGGTTTTTTTTTGGAATTTTGGGGGTTTTGGGGGTTTTTGGGGGGGAATTTGGGTCGGCAGGGCTGGGAGGGGGCGGGGCTAAAGGGGAAATGGGCGGGGCTAAGGGGTGGCTTTGCAGGGGTCCTGAGGAGATTTAGGGGGTTTGGGGCTTTTATTTGGGAATTTTGGGTCTTTAAGGGGATTTTTGGGGGTCTCTGGGGGTTTTTTTTTTTGGAATTTTGGGGGTTTTGGGGGGTTTTGGGGGGGAATTTGGGTCGGCAGGGCCGGGAGGGGGCGGGGCTAAAGGGGAAATGGGCGGGGCTAAGGGGTGGCTTTGCAGGGGTCCTGAGGAGATTTAGGGGGTTTGGGGCTTTTATTTGGGAATGTTGGGTCTTTAAGGGGATTTTTGGGGGTCCCTGGGGGGTTTTTTTCTGGAATTTTGGGGGTTTTGGGGGGTTTTTGGGGGGGAATTTGGGTCGGCAGGGCCGGGAGGGGGCGGGGCTAAAGGGGAAATGGGCGGGGCTAAGGGGTGGCTTTGCAGGGGTCCTGAGGAGATTTAGGGGGTTTGGGGCTTTTATTTGGGAATTTTGGGTCTTTAAGGGGATTTTTGGGGGTCTCTGGGGGGTTTTTTTTTGGAATTTTGGGGGTTTTGGGGGGTTTTTGGGGGGGAATTTGGGTCGGCAGGGCCGGGAGGGGGCGGGGCTAAGGGGAAATGGGCGGGGCTAAGGGGTGGCTTTGCAGGGGTCCTGAGGAGATTTAGGGGGTTTGGGGCTTTTATTTGGGAATGTTGGGTCTTTAAGGGGATTTTTGGGGGTCTCTGGGGGGTTTTTTTCTGGAATTTTGGGGGTTTTGGGGGGTTTTTGGGGGGGAATTTGGGTCGGCAGGGCCGGGAGGGGGCGGGGCTAAAGGGGAAATGGGCGGGGCTAAGGGGTGGCTGTGCAGGGGTCCTGAGGAGATTTAGGGGGTTTGGGGCTTTTATTTGGGAATTTTGGGTCTTTAAGGGGATTTTTGGGGGTCTCTGGGGGGTTTTTTTTTTGGAATTTTGGGGGTTTTGGGGGGTTTTTGGGGGGGAATTTGGGTCGGCAGGGCCGGGAGGGGGCGGGGCTAAAGGGGAAATGGGCGGGGCTAAGGGGTGGCTTTGCAGGGGTCCTGAGGAGATTTAGGGGGTTTGGGGCTTTTATTTGGGAATGTTGGGTCTTTAAGGGGATTTTTGGGGGTCCCTGGGGGGTTTTTTTCTGGAATTTTGGGGGTTTTGGGGGGTTTTTGGGGGGGAATTTGGGTCGGCAGGGCCGGGAGGGGGCGGGGCTAAAGGGGAAATGGGCGGGGCTAAGGGGTGGCTTTGCAGGGGTCCTGAGGAGATTTAGGGGGTTTGGGGCTTTTATTTGGGAATTTTGGGTCTTTAAGGGGATTTTTGGGGGTCTCTGGGGGGTTTTTTTTTGGAATTTTGGGGGTTTTGGGGGGTTTTTGGGGGGGAATTTGGGTCGGCAGGGCCGGGAGGGGGCGGGGCTAAAGGGGAAATGGGCGGGGCTAGAGGGGGAGTGGGCGGGGCTAAGGGGTGGCTTTGCAGGGGTCCTGAGGAGATTTAGGGGGTTTGGGGCTTTTATTTGGGAATTTTGGGTCTTTAAGGGGATTTTTGGGGGTCTCTGGGGGGTTTTTTTTGGAATTTTGGGGGTTTTGGGGGGTTTTTGGGGGGGAATTTGGGTCGGCAGGGCCGGGAGGGGGGCGGGGCTAAAGGGGAAATGGGCGGGGCTAAGGGGTGGCTTTGCAGGGGTCCTGAGGAGATTTAGGGGGTTTGGGGCTTTTATTTGGGAATTTTGGGTCTTTAAGGGATTTTTGGGGGTCTCTGGGGGGTTTTTTTCTGGAATTTTAGGGGTTTTGGGGGGTTTTTGGGGGGGAATTTGGGTCGGCAGGGCCGGGAGGGGGCGGGGCTAGAGGGGGAGTGGGCGGGGCTGAGGGGTGGCTTTTCAGGGGTCCTGAGGAGATTTAGGGGGTTTGGGGCTTTTATTTGGGAATTTTGGGTCTTTAAGGGGATTTTTGGGGGTCTCTGGGGGGGTTTTTTTTGGAATTTTGGGGGTTTTGGGGGGTTTTTGGGGGGAATTTGGGTCGGCAGGGCCGGGAGGGGGCGGGGCTAAAGGGGAAATGGGCGGGGCTAAGGGGTGGCTTTGCAGGGGTCCTGAGGAGATTTAGGGGGTTTGGGGCTTTTATTTGGGAATGTTGGGTCTTTAAGGGATTTTTTGGGGTCTCTGGGGGGTTTTTTTCTGGAATTTTGGGGGTTTTGGGGGGTTTTTGGGGGGGAATTTGGGTCGGCAGGGCCGGGAGGGGGCGGGGCTAAAGGGGAAATGGGCGGGGCTAAGGGGTGGCTGTGCAGGGGTCCTGAGGAGATTTAGGGGGTTTGGGGCTTTTATTTGGGAATTTTGGGTCTTTAAGGGATTTTTGGGGGTCTCTGGGGGGGTTTTTTTTGGAATTTTGGGGGTTTTGGGGGGTTTTTGGGGGGGAATTTGGGTCGGCAGGGCCGGGAGGGGGCGGGGCTAAAGGGGAAATGGGCGGGGCTAAGGGGTGGCTTTGCAGGGGTCCTGAGGAGATTTAGGGGGTTTGGGGCTTTTATTTGGGAATTTTGGGTCTTTAAGGGGATTTTTGGGGGTCTCTGGGGGGTTTTTTTTTGGAATTTTGGGGGTTTTGGGGGGTTTTTGGGGGTGAATTTGGGTCGGCAGGGCCGGGAGGGGGCGGGGCTAAAGGGGAAATGGGCGGGGCTAAGGGGTGGCTTTGCAGGGGTCCTGAGGAGATTTAGGGGGTTTGGGGCTTTTATTTGGGAATTTTGGGTCTTTAAGGGGATTTTTGGGGGTCTCTGGGGGTTTTTTTTTTTGAATTTCGGGGGTTTTGGGGGGTTTTTGGGGGGGAATTTGGGTCGGCAGGGCCGGGAGGGGGCGGGGCTAAAGGGGAAATGGGCGGGGCTAGAGGGGGAGTGGGCGGGGCTAAGGGGTGGCTTTGCAGGGGTCCTGAGGAGATTTAGGGGGTTTGGGGCTTTTATTTGGGAATTTTGGGTCTTTAAGGGGATTTTTGGGGGTCTCTGGGGGGGGTTTTTTTGGAATTTTGGGGGTTTTGGGGGGTTTTTGGGGGGAATTTGGGTCGGCAGGGCCGGGAGGGGGCGGGGCTAAAGGGGAAATGGGCGGGGCTAAGGGGTGGCTTTGCAGGGGTCCTGAGGAGATTTAGGGGGTTTGGGGCTTTTATTTGGGAATTTTGGGTCTTTAAGGGGATTTTTGGGGATCTCTGGGGGGGTTTTTTTTGGAATTTTGGGGGTTTTGGGGGGTTTTTGGGGGGGAATTTGGGTCGGCAGGGCCGGGAGGGGGCGGGGCTAAAGGGGAAATGGGCGGGGCTAAGGGGTGGCTTTGCAGGGGTCCTGAGGAGGTTTAGGGGGTTTGGGGCTTTTATTTGGGAATGTTGGGTCTTTAAGGGGATTTTTGGGGGTCTCTGGGGGGGTTTTTTTTGGAATTTTGGGGGTTTTGGGGGGTTTTTGGGGGGGAATTTGGGTCGGCAGGGCCGGGAGGGGGCGGGGCTAAAGGGGAAATGGGCGGGGCTAAGGGGTGGCTTTGCAGGGGTCCTGAGGAGATTTAGGGGGTTTGGGGCTTTTATTTGGGAATTTTGGGTCTTTAAGGGGATTTTTGGGGGTCTCTGGGGGGTTTTTTTTTGGAATTTTGGGGGTTTTGGGGGGTTTTTGGGGGGGAATTTGGGTCGGCAGGGCCGGGAGGGGGCGGGGCTAAAGGGGAAATGGGCGGGGCTAGAGGGGGAGTGGGCGGGGCTAAGGGGTGGCTTTGCAGGGGTCCTGAGGAGATTTAGGGGGTTTGGGGCTTTTATTTGGGAATTTTGGGTCTTTAAGGGGATTTTTGGGGTCTCTGGGGGGGTTTTTTTTTGAATTTTGGGGGTTTTGGGGGGTTTTTGGGGGGGAATTTGGGTCGGCAGGGCCGGGAGGGGGCGGGGCTAAAGGGGAAATGGGCGGGGCTAAGGGGTGGCTTTGCAGGGGTCCTGAGGAGATTTAGGGGGTTTGGGGCTTTTATTTGGGAATGTTGGGTCTTTAAGGGGATTTTTGGGGGTCCCTGGGGGGTTTTTTTCTGGAATTTTGGGGGTTTTGGGGGGTTTTTGGGGGGGAATTTGGGTCGGCAGGGCCGGGAGGGGGCGGGGCTAAAGGGGAAATGGGCGGGGCTAAGGGGTGGCTGTGCAGGGGTCCTGAGGAGATTTAGGGGGTTTGGGGCTTTTATTTGGGAATTTTGGGTCTTTAAGGGGATTTTTGGGGGTCTCTGGGGGGGTTTTTTTTTGGAATTTTGGGGGTTTTGGGGGGTTTTTGGGGGGGAATTTGGGTCGGCAGGGCCGGGGAGGGGGCGGGGCTAAAGGGGAAATGGGCGGGGCTAAGGGGTGGCTTTGCAGGGGTCCTGAGGAGATTTAGGGGGTTTGGGGCTTTTATTTGGGAATGTTGGGTCTTTAAGGGGATTTTTGGGGGTCCCTGGGGGGTTTTTTTCTGGAATTTTGGGGGTTTTGGGGGGTTTTTGCGGGGGAATTTGGGTCGGCAGGGCCGGGAGGGGGCGGGGCTAAAGGGGAAATGGGCGGGGCTAAGGGGTGGCTTTGCAGGGGTCCTGAGGAGATTTAGGGGGTTTGGGGCTTTTATTTGGGAATTTTGGGTCTTTAAGGGGATTTTTGGGGGTCTCTGGGGGGTTTTTTTTTGGAATTTTGGGGGTTTTGGGGGGTTTTTGGGGGGGAATTTGGGTCGGCAGGGCCGGGAGGGGGCGGGGCTAAAGGGGAAATGGGCGGGGCTAGAGGGGGAGTGGGCGGGGCTAAGGGGTGGCTTTGCAGGGGTCCTGAGGAGATTTAGGGAGTTTGGGGCATTTATTTGGGAATTTTGGGTCTTTAAGGGGATTTTTGGGGGTCTCTGGGGGGGTTTTTTTTTGAATTTTGGGGGTTTTGGGGGGTTTTTGGGGGGGAATTTGGGTCGGCAGGGCCGGGAGGGGGCGGGGCTAAAGGGGAAATGGGCGGGGCTAAGGGGTGGCTTTGCAGGGGTCCTGAGGAGATTTAGGGGGTTTGGGGCTTTTATTTGGGAATTTTGGGTCTTTAAGGGGATTTTTGGGGGTCTCTGGGGGGTTTTTTTCTGGAATTTTGGGGGTTTTGGGGGGTTTTTGGGGGGGAATTTGGGTCGGCAGGGCCGGGAGGGGGCGGGGCTAGAGGGGGAGTGGGCGGGGCTAAGGGGTGGCTTTTCAGGGGTCCTGAGGAGATTTAGGGGGTTTGGGGCTTTTATTTGGGAATTTTGGGTCTTTAAGGGGATTTTTGGGGGTCTCTGGGGGGGTTTTTTTTGGAATTTTGGGGGTTTTGGGGGGTTTTTGGGGGGGAATTTGGGTCGGCAGGGCCAGGAGGGGGCGGGGCTAAAGGGGAAATGGGCGGGGCTAAGGGGTGGCTTTGCAGGGGTCCTGAGGAGATTTAGGGGGTTTGGGGCTTTTATTTGGGAATGTTGGGTCTTTAAGGGGATTTTTGGGGGTCTCTGGGGGGTTTTTTTCTGGAATTTTGGGGGTTTTGGGGGGTTTTTGGGGGGGAATTTGGGTCGGCAGGGCCGGGAGGGGGCGGGGCTAAAGGGGAAATGGGCGGGGCTAAGGGGTGGCTGTGCAGGGGTCCTGAGGAGATTTAGGGGGTTTGGGGCTTTTATTTGGGAATTTTGGGTCTTTAAGGGGATTTTTGGGGGTCTCTGGGGGGGTTTTTTTTGGAATTTTGGGGGTTTTGGGGGGTTTTTGGGGGGGAATTTGGGTCGGCAGGGCCGGGAGGGGGCGGGGCTAAAGGGGAAATGGGCGGGGCTAAGGGGTGGCTTTGCAGGGGTCCTGAGGAGATTTAGGGGGTTTGGGGCTTTTATTTGGGAATTTTGGGTCTTTAAGGGGATTTTTGGGGGTCTCTGGGGGGTTTTTTTTTGGAATTTTGGGGGTTTTGGGGGGTTTTTGGGGGGGAATTTGGGTCGGCAGGGCCGGGAGGGGGCGGGGCTAAAGGGGAAATGGGCGGGGCTAAGGGGTGGCTTTGCAGGGGTCCTGAGGAGATTTAGGGGGTTTGGGGCTTTTATTTGGGAATTTTGGGTCTTTAAGGGGATTTTTGGGGGTCTCTGGGGGTTTTTTTTTTTGAATTTCGGGGGTTTTGGGGGGTTTTTGGGGGGGAATTTGGGTCGGCAGGGCCGGGAGGGGGCGGGGCTAAAGGGGAAATGGGCGGGGCTAGAGGGGGAGTGGGCGGGGCTAAGGGGTGGCTTTGCAGGGGTCCTGAGGAGATTTAGGGGGTTTGGGGCTTTTATTTGGGAATTTTGGGTCTTTAAGGGGATTTTTGGGGGTCTCTGGGGGGTTTTTTTTGGAATTTTGGGGGTTTTGGGGGGTTTTTGGGGGGGAATTTGGGTCGGCAGGGCCGGGAGGGGGCGGGGCTAAAGGGGAAATGGGCGGGGCTAAGGGGTGGCTTTGCAGGGGTCCTGAGGAGATTTAGGGGGTTTGGGGCTTTTATTTGGGAATTTTGGGTCTTTAAGGGGATTTTTGGGGGTCTCTGGGGGGGGTTTTTTTTGAATTTTGGGGGTTTTGGGGGGTTTTTGGGGGGGAATTTGGGTCGGCAGGGCCGGGAGGGGGCGGGGCTAAAGGGGAAATGGGCGGGGCTAAGGGGTGGCTTTGCAGGGGTCCTGAGGAGATTTAGGGGGTTTGGGGCTTTTATTTGGGAATGTTGGGTCTTTAAGGGGATTTTTGGGGGTCTCTGGGGGGTTTTTTTCTGGAATTTTGGGGGTTTTGGGGGGTTTTTGGGGGGGAATTTGGGTCGGCAGGGCCGGGAGGGGGCGGGGCTAAAGGGGAAATGGGCGGGGCTAAGGGGTGGCTTTGCAGGGGTCCTGAGGAGATTTAGGGGGTTTGGGGCTTTTATTTGGGAATTTTGGGTCTTTAAGGGGATTTTTGGGGGTCTCTGGGGGGTTTTTTTTTGGAATTTTGGGGGTTTTGGGGGGTTTTTGGGGGGGAATTTGGGTCGGCAGGGCCGGGAGGGGGCGGGGCTAAAGGGGAAATGGGCGGGGCTAGAGGGGGAGTGGGCGGGGCTAAGGGGTGGCTTTTCAGGGGTCCTGAGGAGATTTAGGGGGTTTGGGGCTTTTATTTGGGAATTTTGGGTCTTTAAGGGGATTTTTGGGGGTCTCTGGGGGGGTTTTTTTTGGAATTTTGGGGGTTTTGGGGGGTTTTTGGGGGGGAATTTGGGTCGGCAGGGCCGGGAGGGGGCGGGGCTAACGGGGAAATGGGCGGGGCTAAGGGGTGGCTTTGCAGGGGTCCTGAGGAGATTTAGGGGGTTTGGGGCTTTTATTTGGGAATTTTGGGTCTTTAAGGGGATTTTTGGGGGTCTCTGGGGGTTTTTTTTCTGGAATTTTGGGGGTTTTGGGGGGTTTTTGGGGGGGAATTTGGGTCGGCAGGGCCGGGAGGGGGCGGGGCTAAAGGGGAAATGGGCGGGGCTAAGGGGTGGCTTTTCAGGGGTCCTGAGGAGATTTAGGGGGTTTGGGGCTTTTATTTGGGTATTTTGGGTCTTTAAGGGGATTTTTGGGGGTCTCTGGGGGGTTTTTTTCTGGAATTTTGGGGGTTTTGGGGGGTTTTTGGGGGGGAATTTGGGTCGGCAGGGCCGGGAGGGGGCGGGGCTAAAGGGGAAATGGGCGGGGCTAGAGGGGGAGTGGGCGGGGCTAAGGGGTGGCTTTGCAGGGGTCCTGAGGAGATTTAGGGGGTTTGGGGCTTTTATTTGGGAATTTTGGGTCTTTAAGGGGATTTTTGGGGGTCTCTGGGGGGGGTTTTTTTGGAATTTTGGGGGTTTTGGGGGGTTTTTGGGGGGGAATTTGGGTCGGCAGGGCCGGGAGGGGGCGGGGCTAAAGGGGAAATGGGCGGGGCTAAGGGGTGGCTTTGCAGGGGTCCTGAGGAGATTTAGGGGGTTTGGGGCTTTTATTTGGGAATTTTGGGTCTTTAAGGGGATTTTTGGGGGTCTCTGGGGGGGTTTTTTTTGGAATTTTGGGGGTTTTGGGGGGTTTTTGGGGGGGAATTTGGGTCGGCAGGGCCGGGAGGGGGCGGGGCTAAAGGGGAAATGGGCGGGGCTAAGGGGTGGCTTTGCAGGGGTCCTGAGGAGATTTAGGGGGTTTGGGGCTTTTATTTGGGAATTTTGGGTCTTTAAGGGGATTTTTGGGGGTCTCTGGGGGGGTTTTTTTTGGAATTTTGGGGGTTTTGGGGGGTTTTTGGGGGGGAATTTGGGTCGGCAGGGCCGGGAGGGGGCGGGGCTAAAGGGGAAATGGGCGGGGCTAAGGGGTGGCTTTGCAGGGGTCCTGAGGAGATTTAGGGGGTTTGGGGCTTTTATTTGGGAATTTTGGGTCTTTAAGGGGATTTTTGGGGGTCTCTGGGGGTTTTTTTTCTGGAATTTTGGGGGTTTTGGGGGGTTTTTGGGGGGGAATTTGGGTCGGCAGGGCCGGGAGGGGGCGGGGCTAAAGGGGAAATGGGCGGGGCTAAGGGGTGGCTTTTCAGGGGTCCTGAGGAGATTTAGGGGGTTTGGGGCTTTTATTTGGGAATTTTGGGTCTTTAAGGGGATTTTTGGGGGTCTCTGGGGGGTTTTTTTCTGGAATTTTGGGGGTTTTGGGGGGTTTTTGGGGGGGAATTTGGGTCGGCAGGGCCGGGAGGGGGCGGGGCTAAAGGGGAAATGGGCGGGGCTAGAGGGGGAGTGGGCGGGGCTAAGGGGTGGCTTTGCAGGGGTCCTGAGGAGATTTAGGGGGTTTGGGGCTTTTATTTGGGAATTTTGGGTCTTTAAGGGGATTTTTGGGGGTCTCTGGGGGGGGTTTTTTTGGAATTTTGGGGGTTTTGGGGGGTTTTTGGGGGGGAATTTGGGTCGGCAGGGCCGGGAGGGGGCGGGGCTAAAGGGGAAATGGGCGGGGCTAAGGGGTGGCTTTGCAGGGGTCCTGAGGAGATTTAGGGGGTTTGGGGCTTTTATTTGGGAATTTTGGGTCTTTAAGGGGATTTTTGGGGGTCTCTGGGGGGGTTTTTTTTGGAATTTTGGGGGTTTTGGGGGGTTTTTGGGGGGGAATTTGGGTCGGCAGGGCCGGGAGGGGGCGGGGCTAAAGGGGAAATGGGCGGGGCTAAGGGGTGGCTTTGCAGGGGTCCTGAGGAGATTTAGGGGGTTTGGGGCTTTTATTTGGGAATGTTGGGTCTTTAAGGGGATTTTTGGGGGTCCCTGGGGGGTTTTTTTCTGGAATTTTGGGGGTTTTGGGGGGTTTTTGGGGGGGAATTTGGGTCGGCAGGGCCGGGAGGGGGCGGGGCTAAAGGGGAAATGGGCGGGGCTAAGGGGTGGCTGTGCAGGGGTCCTGAGGAGATTTAGGGGGTTTGGGGCTTTTATTTGGGAATTTTGGGTCTTTAAGGGGATTTTTGGGGGTCTCTGGGGGGGTTTTTTTTTGAATTTTGGGGGTTTTGGGGGGTTTTTGGGGGGGAATTTGGGTCGGCAGGGCCGGGAGGGGGCGGGGCTAAAGGGGAAATGGGCGGGGCTAAGGGGTGGCTTTGCAGGGGTCCTGAGGAGATTTAGGGGGTTTGGGGCTTTTATTTGGGAATGTTGGGTCTTTAAGGGGATTTTTGGGGGTCCCTGGGGGGTTTTTTTCTGGAATTTTGGGGGTTTTGGGGGGTTTTTGGGGGGGAATTTGGGTCGGCAGGGCCGGGAGGGGGCGGGGCTAAAGGGGAAATGGGCGGGGCTAAGGGGTGGCTTTGCAGGGGTCCTGAGGAGATTTAGGGGGTTTGGGGCTTTTATTTGGGAATTTTGGGTCTTTAAGGGGATTTTTGGGGGTCTCTGGGGGGTTTTTTTTTTGGAATTTTGGGGGTTTTGGGGGGTTTTTGGGGGGGAATTTGGGTCGGCAGGGCCGGGAGGGGGCGGGGCTAAAGGGGAAATGGGCGGGGCTAGAGGGGGAGTGGGCGGGGCTAAGGGGTGGCTTTGCAGGGGTCCTGAGGAGATTTAGGGGGTTTGGGGCATTTATTTGGGAATTTTGGGTCTTTAAGGGGATTTTTGGGGGTCTCTGGGGGGGTTTTTTTTGGAATTTTGGGGGTTTTGGGGGGTTTTTGGGGGGGAATTTGGGTCGGCAGGGCCGGGAGGGGGCGGGGCTAAAGGGGAAATGGGCGGGGCTAAGGGGTGGCTTTGCAGGGGTCCTGAGGAGATTTAGGGGGTTTGGGGCTTTTATTTGGGAATTTTGGGTCTTTAAGGGGATTTTTGGGGGTCTCTGGGGGGTTTTTTTCTGGAATTTTGGGGGTTTTGGGGGGTTTTTGGGGGGGAATTTGGGTCGGCAGGGCCGGGAGGGGGCGGGGCTAGAGGGGGAGTGGGCGGGGCTAAGGGGTGGCTTTTCAGGGGTCCTGAGGAGATTTAGGGGGTTTGGGGCTTTTATTTGGGAATTTTGGGTCTTTAAGGGGATTTTTGGGGGTCTCTGGGGGGGTTTTTTTTTGGAATTTTGGGGGTTTTGGGGGGTTTTTGGGGGGGAATTTGGGTCGGCAGGGCCAGGAGGGGGCGGGGCTAAAGGGGAAATGGGCGGGGCTAAGGGGTGGCTTTGCAGGGGTCCTGAGGAGATTTAGGGGGTTTGGGGCTTTTATTTGGGAATGTTGGGTCTTTAAGGGGATTTTTGGGGGTCTCTGGGGGTTTTTTTTCTGGAATTTTGGGGGTTTTGGGGGGTTTTTGGGGGGGAATTTGGGTCGGCAGGGCCGGGAGGGGGCGGGGCTAAAGGGGAAATGGGCGGGGCTAAGGGGTGGCTGTGCAGGGGTCCTGAGGAGATTTAGGGGGTTTGGGGCTTTTATTTGGGAATTTTGGGTCTTTAAGGGGATTTTTGGGGGTCTCTGGGGGGGTTTTTTTTTGGAATTTTGGGGGTTTTGGGGGGTTTTTGGGGGGGAATTTGGGTCGGCAGGGCCGGGAGGGGGCGGGGCTAAAGGGGAAATGGGCGGGGCTAAGGGGTGGCTTTGCAGGGGTCCTGAGGAGATTTAGGGGGTTTGGGGCTTTTATTTGGGAATTTTGGGTCTTTAAGGGGATTTTTGGGGGTCTCTGGGGGGTTTTTTTTTGGAATTTTGGGGGTTTTGGGGGGTTTTTGGGGGGGAATTTGGGTCGGCAGGGCCGGGAGGGGGCGGGGCTAAAGGGGAAATGGGCGGGGCTAAGGGGTGGCTTTGCAGGGGTCCTGAGGAGATTTAGGGGGTTTGGGGCTTTTATTTGGGAATTTTGGGTCTTTAAGGGGATTTTTGGGGGTCTCTGGGGGTTTTTTTTTTTGAATTTCGGGGGTTTTGGGGGGTTTTTGGGGGGGAATTTGGGTCGGCAGGGCCGGGAGGGGGCGGGGCTAAAGGGGAAATGGGCGGGGCTAGAGGGGGAGTGGGCGGGGCTAAGGGGTGGCTTTGCAGGGGTCCTGAGGAGATTTAGGGGGTTTGGGGCTTTTATTTGGGAATTTTGGGTCTTTAAGGGGATTTTTGGGGGTCTCTGGGGGGTTTTTTTTGGAATTTTGGGGGTTTTGGGGGGTTTTTGGGGGGGAATTTGGGTCGGCAGGGCCGGGAGGGGGCGGGGCTAAAGGGGAAATGGGCGGGGCTAAGGGGTGGCTTTGCAGGGGTCCTGAGGAGATTTAGGGGGTTTGGGGCTTTTATTTGGGAATTTTGGGTCTTTAAGGGGATTTTTGGGGGTCTCTGGGGGGGGTTTTTTTTGAATTTTGGGGGTTTTGGGGGGTTTTTGGGGGGGAATTTGGGTCGGCAGGGCCGGGAGGGGGCGGGGCTAAAGGGGAAATGGGCGGGGCTAAGGGGTGGCTTTGCAGGGGTCCTGAGGAGATTTAGGGGGTTTGGGGCTTTTATTTGGGAATGTTGGGTCTTTAAGGGGATTTTTGGGGGTCTCTGGGGGGTTTTTTTCTGGAATTTTGGGGGTTTTGGGGGGTTTTTGGGGGGGAATTTGGGTCGGCAGGGCCGGGAGGGGGCGGGGGCTAAAGGGGAAATGGGCGGGGCTAAGGGGTGGCTTTGCAGGGGTCCTGAGGAGATTTAGGGGGTTTGGGGCTTTTATTTGGGAATTTTGGGTCTTTAAGGGGATTTTTGGGGGTCTCTGGGGGGTTTTTTTTTGGAATTTTGGGGGTTTTGGGGGGTTTTTGGGGGGGAATTTGGGTCGGCAGGGCCGGGAGGGGGCGGGGCTAAAGGGGAAATGGGCGGGGCTAGAGCGGGAGTGGGCGGGGCTAAGGGGTGGCTTTGCAGGGGTCCTGAGGAGATTTAGGGGGTTTGGGGCTTTTATTTGGGAATTTTGGGTCTTTAAGGGGATTTTTGGGGGTCTCTGGGGGGTTTTTTTTTGGAATTTTGGGGGTTTTGGGGGGTTTTTGGGGGGGAATTTGGGTCGGCAGGGCCGGGAGGGGGCGGGGCTAAAGGGGAAATGGGCGGGGCTAAGGGGTGGCTTTGCAGGGGTCCTGAGGAGATTTAGGGGGTTTGGGGCTTTTATTTGGGAATTTTGGGTCTTTAAGGGGATTTTTGGGGGTCTCTGGGGGTTTTTTTTCTGGAATTTTGGGGGTTTTGGGGGGTTTTTGGGGGGGAATTTGGGTCGGCAGGGCCGGGAGGGGGCGGGGCTAAAGGGGAAATGGGCGGGGCTAAGGGGTGGCTTTGCAGGGGTCCTGAGGAGATTTAGGGGGTTTGGGGCTTTTATTTGGGAATTTTGGGTCTTTAAGGGGATTTTTGGGGGTCTCTGGGGGGTTTTTTTTTGGAATTTTGGGGGTTTTGGGGGGTTTTTGGGGGGGAATTTGGGTCGGCAGGGCCGGGAGGGGGCGGGGCTAAAGGGGAAATGGGCGGGGCTAAGGGGTGGCTTTTCAGGGGTCCTGAGGAGATTTAGGGGGTTTGGGGCTTTTATTTGGGTATTTTGGGTCTTTAAGGGGATTTTTGGGGGTCTCTGGGGGGTTTTTTTCTGGAATTTTGGGGGTTTTGGGGGGTTTTTGGGGGGGAATTTGGGTCGGCAGGGCCGGGAGGGGGCGGGGCTAAAGGGGAAATGGGCGGGGCTAGAGGGGGAGTGGGCGGGGCTAAGGGGTGGCTTTGCAGGGGTCCTGAGGAGATTTAGGGGGTTTGGGGCTTTTATTTGGGAATTTTGGGTCTTTAAGGGGATTTTTGGGGGTCTCTGGGGGGGGTTTTTTTGGAATTTTGGGGGTTTTGGGGGGTTTTTGGGGGGGAATTTGGGTCGGCAGGGCCGGGAGGGGGCGGGGCTAAAGGGGAAATGGGCGGGGCTAAGGGGTGGCTTTGCAGGGGTCCTGAGGAGATTTAGGGGGTTTGGGGCTTTTATTTGGGAATTTTGGGTCTTTAAGGGGATTTTTGGGGGTCTCTGGGGGGGTTTTTTTTGGAATTTTGGGGGTTTTGGGGGGTTTTTGGGGGGGAATTTGGGTCGGCAGGGCCGGGAGGGGGCGGGGCTAAAGGGGAAATGGGCGGGGCTAAGGGGTGGCTTTGCAGGGGTCCTGAGGAGATTTAGGGGGTTTGGGGCTTTTATTTGGGAATTTTGGGTCTTTAAGGGGATTTTTGGGGGTCTCTGGGGGGGTTTTTTTTGGAATTTTGGGGGTTTTGGGGGGTTTTTGGGGGGGAATTTGGGTCGGCAGGGCCGGGAGGGGGCGGGGCTAAAGGGGAAATGGGCGGGGCTAAGGGGTGGCTTTGCAGGGGTCCTGAGGAGATTTAGGGGGTTTGGGGCTTTTATTTGGGAATTTTGGGTCTTTAAGGGGATTTTTGGGGGTCTCTGGGGGTTTTTTTTCTGGAATTTTGGGGGTTTTGGGGGGTTTTTGGGGGGGAATTTGGGTCGGCAGGGCCGGGAGGGGGCGGGGCTAAAGGGGAAATGGGCGGGGCTAAGGGGTGGCTTTTCAGGGGTCCTGAGGAGATTTAGGGGGTTTGGGGCTTTTATTTGGGAATTTTGGGTCTTTAAGGGGATTTTTGGGGGTCTCTGGGGGGTTTTTTTCTGGAATTTTGGGGGTTTTGGGGGGTTTTTGGGGGGGAATTTGGGTCGGCAGGGCCGGGAGGGGGCGGGGCTAAAGGGGAAATGGGCGGGGCTAGAGGGGGAGTGGGCGGGGCTAAGGGGTGGCTTTGCAGGGGTCCTGAGGAGATTTAGGGGGTTTGGGGCTTTTATTTGGGAATTTTGGGTCTTTAAGGGGATTTTTGGGGGTCTCTGGGGGGGGTTTTTTTGGAATTTTGGGGGTTTTGGGGGGTTTTTGGGGGGGAATTTGGGTCGGCAGGGCCGGGAGGGGGCGGGGCTAAAGGGGAAATGGGCGGGGCTAAGGGGTGGCTTTGCAGGGGTCCTGAGGAGATTTAGGGGGTTTGGGGCTTTTATTTGGGAATTTTGGGTCTTTAAGGGGATTTTTGGGGGTCTCTGGGGGGGTTTTTTTTGGAATTTTGGGGGTTTTGGGGGGTTTTTGGGGGGGAATTTGGGTCGGCAGGGCCGGGAGGGGGCGGGGCTAAAGGGGAAATGGGCGGGGCTAAGGGGTGGCTTTGCAGGGGTCCTGAGGAGATTTAGGGGGTTTGGGGCTTTTATTTGGGAATTTTGGGTCTTTAAGGGGATTTTTGGGGGTCTCTGGGGGGGTTTTTTTTGGAATTTTGGGGGTTTTGGGGGGTTTTTGGGGGGGAATTTGGGTCGGCAGGGCCGGGAGGGGGCGGGGCTAAAGGGGAAATGGGCGGGGCTAAGGGGTGGCTTTGCAGGGGTCCTGAGGAGATTTAGGGGGTTTGGGGCTTTTATTTGGGAATGTTGGGTCTTTAAGGGGATTTTTGGGGGTCCCTGGGGGGTTTTTTTCTGGAATTTTGGGGGTTTTGGGGGGTTTTTGGGGGGGAATTTGGGTCGGCAGGGCCGGGAGGGGGCGGGGCTAAAGGGGAAATGGGCGGGGCTAAGGGGTGGCTTTGCAGGGGTCCTGAGGAGATTTAGGGGGTTTGGGGCTTTTATTTGGGAATTTTGGGTCTTTAAGGGGATTTTTGGGGGTCTCTGGGGGGTTTTTTTTTGGAATTTTGGGGGTTTTGGGGGGTTTTTGGGGGGGAATTTGGGTCGGCAGGGCCGGGAGGGGGCGGGGCTAAAGGGGAAATGGGCGGGGCTAGAGGAGGAGTGGGCGGGGCTAAGGGGTGGCTTTGCAGGGGTCCTGAGGAGATTTAGGGGGTTTGGGGCTTTTATTTGGGAATTTTGGGTCTTTAAGGGGATTTTTGGGGGTCTCTGGGGGGGTTTTTTTTGGAATTTTGGGGGTTTTGGGGGGTTTTTGGGGGGGAATTTGGGTCGGCAGGGCCGGGAGGGGGCGGGGCTAAAGGGGAAATGGGCGGGGCTAAGGGGTGGCTTTGCAGGGGTCCTGAGGAGATTTAGGGGGTTTGGGGCTTTTATTTGGGAATGTTGGGTCTTTAAGGGGATTTTTGGGGGTCTCTGGGGGGTTTTTTTTCTGGAATTTTGGGGGTTTTGGGGGGTTTTTGGGGGGGAATTTGGGTCGGCAGGGCCGGGAGGGGGCGGGGCTAGAGGGGGAGTGGGCGGGGCTAAGGGGTGGCTTTGCAGGGGTCCTGAGGAGATTTAGGGGGTTTGGGGCTTTTATTTGGGAATTTTGGGTCTTTAAGGGGATTTTTGGGGGTCTCTGGGGGGGTTTTTTTTGGAATTTTGGGGGTTTTGGGGGGTTTTTGGGGGGGAATTTGGGTCGGCAGGGCCGGGAGGGGGCGGGGCTAAAGGGGAAATGGGCGGGGCTAAGGGGTGGCTTTGCAGGGGTCCTGAGGAGATTTAGGGGGTTTGGGGCTTTTATTTGGGAATGTTGGGTCTTTAAGGGGATTTTTGGGGGTCTCTGGGGGGTTTTTTTCTGGAATTTTGCGGGTTTTGGGGGGTTTTTGGGGGGGAATTTGGGTCGGCAGGGCCGGGAGGGGGCGGGGCTAAAGGGGAAATGGGCGGGGCTAAGGGGTGGCTGTGCAGGGGTCCTGAGGAGATTTAGGGGGTTTGGGGCTTTTATTTGGGAATTTTGGGTCTTTAAGGGGATTTTTGGGGGTCTCTGGGGGGTTTTTTTTTGGAATTTTGGGGGTTTTGGGGGGTTTTTGGGGGGGAATTTGGGTCGGCAGGGCCGGGAGGGGGCGGGGCTAAAGGGGAAATGGGCGGGGCTAAGGGGTGGCTTTGCAGGGGTCCTGAGGAGATTTAGGGGGTTTGGGGCTTTTATTTGGGAATTTTGGGTCTTTAAGGGGATTTTTGGGGGTCTCTGGGGGGTTTTTTTTTGGAATTTTGGGGGTTTTGGGGGGTTTTTGGGGGGGAATTTGGGTCGGCAGGGCCGGGAGGGGGCGGGGCTAAAGGGGAAATGGGCGGGGCTAAGGGGTGGCTTTGCAGGGGTCCTGAGGAGATTTAGGGGGTTTGGGGCTTTTATTTGGGAATTTTGGGTCTTTAAGGGGATTTTTGGGGGTCTCTGGGGGGTTTTTTTGGAATTTCGGGGGTTTTGGGGGGGTTTTTGGGGGGGAATTTGGGTCGGCAGGGCCGGGAGGGGGCGGGGCTAAAGGGGAAATGGGCGGGGCTAAGGGGTGGCTGTGCAGGGGTCCTGAGGAGATTTAGGGGGTTTGGGGCTTTTATTTGGGAATTTTGGGTCTTTAAGGGGATTTTTGGGGGTCTCTGGGGGGGTTTTTTTTGGAATTTTGGGGGTTTTGGGGGGTTTTTGGGGGGGAATTTGGGTCGGCAGGGCCGGGAGGGGGCGGGGCTAAAGGGGAAATGGGCGGGGCTAAGGGGTGGCTTTGCAGGGGTCCTGAGGAGATTTAGGGGGTTTGGGGCTTTTATTTGGGAATTTTGGGTCTTTAAGGGGATTTTTGGGGGTCTCTGGGGGGTTTTTTTTTGGAATTTTGGGGGTTTTGGGGGGTTTTTGGGGGGGAATTTGGGTCGGCAGGGCCGGGAGGGGGCGGGGCTAAAGGGGAAATGGGCGGGGCTAAGGGGTGGCTTTGCAGGGGTCCTGAGGAGATTTAGGGGGTTTGGGGCTTTTATTTGGGAATTTTGGGTCTTTAAGGGGATTTTTGGGGGTCTCTGGGGGTTTTTTTTTTTGAATTTCGGGGGTTTTGGGGGGTTTTTGGGGGGGAATTTGGGTCGGCAGGGCCGGGAGGGGGCGGGGCTAAAGGGGAAATGGGCGGGGCTAAGGGGTGGCTTTGCAGGGGTCCTGAGGAGATTTAGGGGGTTTGGGGCTTTTATTTGGGAATTTTGGGTCTTTAAGGGGATTTTTGGGGGTCTCTGGGGGGTTTTTTTTGGAATTTTGGGGGTTTTGGGGGGTTTTTGGGGGGGAATTTGGGTCGGCAGGGCCGGGAGGGGGCGGGGCTAAAGGGGAAATGGGCGGGGCTAAGGGGTGGCTTTGCAGGGGTCCTGAGGAGATTTAGGGGGTTTGGGGCTTTTATTTGGGAATGTTGGGTCTTTAAGGGGATTTTTGGGGGTCTCTGGGGGGTTTTTTTCTGGAATTTTGGGGGTTTTGGGGGGTTTTTGGGGGGGAATTTGGGTCGGCAGGGCCGGGAGGGGGCGGGGCTAAAGGGGAAATGGGCGGGGCTAAGGGGTGGCTTTGCAGGGGTCCTGAGGAGATTTAGGGGGTTTGGGGCTTTTATTTGGGAATGTTGGGTCTTTAAGGGGATGTTTGGGGGTCTCTGGGGGGTTTTTTTCTGGAATTTTGGGGGTTTTGGGGGGTTTTTGGGGGGGAATTTGGGTCGGCAGGGCCGGGAGGGGGCGGGGCTAAAGGGGAAATGGGCGGGGCTAGAGGGGGAGTGGGCGGGGCTAAGGGGTGGCTTTGCAGGGGTCCTGAGGAGATTTAGGGGGTTTGGGGCTTTTATTTGGGAATTTTGGGTCTTTAAGGGGATTTTTGGGGGTCTCTGGGGGGGTTTTTTTTGGAATTTTGGGGGTTTTGGGGGGTTTTTGGGGGGGAATTTGGGTCGGCAGGGCCGGGAGGGGGCGGGGCTAAAGGGGAAATGGGCGGGGCTAAGGGGTGGCTTTGCAGGGGTCCTGAGGAGATTTAGGGGGTTTGGGGCTTTTATTTGGGAATTTTGGGTCTTTAAGGGGATTTTTGGGGGTCTCTGGGGGGGTTTTTTTTGGAATTTTGGGGGTTTTGGGGGGTTTTTGGGGGGGAATTTGGGTCGGCAGGGCCGGGAGGGGGCGGGGCTAAAGGGGAAATGGGCGGGGCTAAGGGGTGGCTTTGCAGGGGTCCTGAGGAGATTTAGGGGGTTTGGGGCTTTTATTTGGGAATGTTGGGTCTTTAAGGGGATGTTTGGGGGTCTCTGGGGGGTTTTTTTCTGGAATTTTGGGGGTTTTGGGGGGTTTTTGGGGGGGAATTTGGGTCGGCAGGGCCGGGAGGGGGCGGGGCTAAAGGGGAAATGGGCGGGGCTAGAGGGGGAGTGGGCGGGGCTAAGGGGTGGCTTTGCAGGGGTCCTGAGGAGATTTAGGGGGTTTGGGGCTTTTATTTGGGAATTTTGGGTCTTTAAGGGGATTTTTGGGGGTCTCTGGGGGGGTTTTTTTTGGAATTTTGGGGGTTTTGGGGGGTTTTTGGGGGGGAATTTGGGTCGGCAGGGCCGGGAGGGGGCGGGGCTAAAGGGGAAATGGGCGGGGCTAAGGGGTGGCTTTGCAGGGGTCCTGAGGAGATTTAGGGGGTTTGGGGCTTTTATTTGGGAATGTTGGGTCTTTAAGGGGATGTTTGGGGGTCTCTGGGGGGTTTTTTCTGGAATTTTGGGGGTTTTGGGGGGTTTTTGGGGGGGAATTTGGGTCGGCAGGGCCGGGAGGGGGCGGGGCTAAAGGGGAAATGGGCGGGGCTAAGGGGTGGCTGTGCAGGGGTCCTGAGGAGATTTAGGGGGTTTGGGGCTTTTATTTGGGAATTTTGGGTCTTTAAGGGGATTTTTGGGGGTCTCTGGGGGGGTTTTTTTTGGAATTTTGGGGGTTTTGGGGGGTTTTTGGGGGGGAATTTGGGTCGGCAGGGCCGGGAGGGGGCGGGGCTAAAGGGGAAATGGGCGGGGCTAAGGGGTGGCTTTGCAGGGGTCCTGAGGAGATTTAGGGGGTTTGGGGCTTTTATTTGGGAATTTTGGGTCTTTAAGGGGATTTTTGGGAGTCTCTGGGGGGTTTTTTTTTGGAATTTTGGGGGTTTTGGGGGGTTTTTGGGGGGGAATTTGGGTCGGCAGGGCCGGGAGGGGGCGGGGCTAAAGGGGAAATGGGCGGGGCTAAGGGGTGGCTTTGCAGGGGTCCTGAGGAGATTTAGGGGGTTTGGGGCTTTTATTTGGGAATGTTGGGTCTTTAAGGGGATTTTTGGGGGTCTCTGGGGGGTTTTTTTTTGGAATTTTGGGGGTTTTGGGGGGTTTTTGGGGGGGAATTTGGGTCGGCAGGGCCGGGAGGGGGCGGGGCTAAAGGGGAAATGGGCGGGGCTAGAGGGGGAGTGGGCGGGGCTGAGGGGTGGCTTTGCAGGGGTCCTGAGGAGATTTAGGGGGTTTGGGGCTTTTATTTGGGAATTTTGGGTCTTTAAGGGGATTTTTGGGGGTCTCTGGGGGGGTTTTTTTGGAATTTTGGGGGTTTTGGGGGGTTTTTGGGGGGGAATTTGGGTCGGCAGGGCCGGGAGGGGGCGGGGCTAAAGGGGAAATGGGCGGGGCTAAGGGGTGGCTTTGCAGGGGTCCTGAGGAGATTTAGGGGGTTTGGGGCTTTTATTTGGGAATGTTGGGTCTTTAAGGGGATTTTTGGGGGTCTCTGGGGGGTTTTTTTTTGGAATTTTGGGGGTTTTGGGGGGTTTTTGGGGGGGAATTTGGGTCGGCAGGGCCGGGAGGGGGCGGGGCTAAAGGGGAAATGGGCGGGGCTAGAGGGGGAGTGGGCGGGGCTAAGGGGTGGCTTTGCAGGGGTCCTGAGGAGTTTTAGGGGGTTTGGGGCTTTTATTTGGGAATTTTGGGTCTTTAAGGGGATTTTTGGGGGTCTCTGGGGGGGTTTTTTTTTGGAATTTTGGGGGTTTTGGGGGGTTTTTGGGGGGGAATTTGGGTCGGCAGGGCCGGGAGGGGGCGGGGCTAAAGGGGAAATGGGCGGGGCTAAGGGGTGGCTTTGCAGGGGTCCTGAGGAGATTTAGGGGGTTTGGGGCTTTTATTTGGGAATTTTGGGTCTTTAAGGGGATTTTTGGGGGTCTCTGGGGGGGTTTTTTTTGGAATTTTGGGGGTTTTGGGGGGTTTTTGGGGGGGAATTTGGGTCGGCAGGGCCGGGAGGGGGCGGGGCTAAAGGGGAAATGGGCGGGGCTAAGGGGTGGCTTTGCAGGGGTCCTGAGGAGATTTAGGGGGTTTGGGGCTTTTATTTGGGAATTTTGGGCCATTAAGGGGATTTTTGGGGGTCTCTGGGGGGTTTTTTTTTTGGAATTTTGGGGGTTTTGGGGGGTTTTTGGGGGGGAATTTGGGTCGGCAGGGCCGGGAGGGGGCGGGGCTAAAGGGGAAACGGGCGGGGCTAGAGGGGGAGTGGGCGGGGCTAAGGGGTGGCTTTGCAGGGGTCCTGAGGAGATTTAGGGGGTTTGGGGCTTTTATTTGGGAATTTTGGGTCTTTAAGGGGATTTTTGGGGGTCTCTGGGGGGGTTTTTTTTGGAATTTTGGGGGTTTTGGGGGGTTTTTGGGGGGGAATTTGGGTCGGCAGGGCCGGGAGGGGGCGGGGCTAAAGGGGAAATGGGCGGGGCTAAGGGGTGGCTTTGCAGGGGTCCTGAGGAGATTTAGGGGGTTTGGGGCTTTTATTTGGGAATTTTGGGTCTTTAAGGGGATTTTTGGGGGTCTCTGGGGGTTTTTTTTTTGGAATTTTGGGGGTTTTGGGGGGTTTTTGGGGGGGAATTTGGGTCGGCAGGGCCGGGAGGGGGCGGGGCTAAAGGGGAAATGGGCGGGGCTAAGGGGTGGCTTTGCAGGGGTCCTGAGGAGATTTAGGGGGTTTGGGGCTTTTATTTGGGAATTTTGGGTCTTTAAGGGGATTTTTGGGGGTCTCTGGGGGGTTTTTTTTTGGAATTTTGGGGGTTTTGGGGGGTTTTTGGGGGGGAATTTGGGTCGGCAGGGCCGGGAGGGGGCGGGGCTAAAGGGGAAATGGGCGGGGCTAGAGGGGGAGTGGGCGGGGCTGAGGGGTGGCTTTGCAGGGGTCCTGAGGAGATTTAGGGGGTTTGGGGCTTTTATTTGGGAATTTTGAGTCTTTAAGGGGATTTTTGGGGGTCTCTGGGGGGGGTTTTTTTGGAATTTTGGGGGTTTTGGGGGGTTTTTGGGGGGGAATTTGGGTCGGCAGGGCCGGGAGGGGGCGGGGCTAAAGGGGAAATGGGCGGGGCTAAGGGGTGGCTGTGCAGGGGTCCTGAGGAGATTTAGGGGGTTTGGGGCTTTTATTTGGGAATTTTGGGTCTTTAAGGGGATTTTTGGGGGTCTCTGGGGGGGTTTTTTTTGGAATTTTGGGGGTTTTGGGGGGTTTTTGGGGGGGAATTTGGGTCGGCAGGGCCGGGAGGGGGCGGGGCTAAAGGGGAAATGGGCGGGGCTAAGGGGTGGCTTTGCAGGGGTCCTGAGGAGATTTAGGGGGTTTGGGGCTTTTATTTGGGAATTTTGGGTCTTTAAGGAGATTTTTGGGGGTCTCTGGGGGGTTTTTTTTTGGAATTTTGGGGGTTTTGGGGGGTTTTTGGGGGGGAATTTGGGTCGGCAGGGCCGGGAGGGGGCGGGGCTAAAGGGGAAATGGGCGGGGCTAGAGGGGGAGTGGGCGGGGCTAAGGGGTGGCTTTGCAGGGGTCCTGAGGAGTTTTAGGGGGTTTGGGGCTTTTATTTGGGAATTTTGGGTCTTTAAGGGGATTTTTGGGGGTCTCTGGGGGGGTTTTTTTTGGAATTTTGGGGGTTTTGGGGGGTTTTTGGGGGGGAATTTGGGTCGGCAGGGCCGGGAGGGGGCGGGGCTAAAGGGGAAATGGGCGGGGCTAAGGGGTGGCTTTGCAGGGGTCCTGAGGAGATTTAGGGGGTTTGGGGCTTTTATTTGGGAATTTTGGGTCTTTAAGGGGATTTTTGGGGGTCTCTGGGGGGGTTTTTTTTGGAATTTTGGGGGTTTTGGGGGGTTTTTGGGGGGGAATTTGGGTCGGCAGGGCCGGGAGGGGGCGGGGCTAAAGGGGAAATGGGCGGGGCTAAGGGGTGGCTTTGCAGGGGTCCTGAGGAGATTTAGGGGGTTTGGGGCTTTTATTTGGGAATTTTGGGCCATTAAGGGGATTTTTGGGGGTCTCTGGGGGGTTTTTTTTTTGGAATTTTGGGGGTTTTGGGGGGTTTTTGGGGGGGAATTTGGGTCGGCAGGGCCGGGAGGGGGCGGGGCTAAAGGGGAAACGGGCGGGGCTAGAGGGGGAGTGGGCGGGGCTAAGGGGTGGCTTTGCAGGGGTCCTGAGGAGATTTAGGGGGTTTGGGGCTTTTATTTGGGAATTTTGGGTCTTTAAGGGGATTTTTGGGGGTCTCTGGGGGGGTTTTTTTTGGAATTTTGGGGGTTTTGGGGGGTTTTTGGGGGGGAATTTGGGTCGGCAGGGCCGGGAGGGGGCGGGGCTAAAGGGGAAATGGGCGGGGCTAAGGGGTGGCTTTGCAGGGGTCCTGAGGAGATTTAGGGGGTTTGGGGCTTTTATTTGGGAATTTTGGGTCTTTAAGGGGATTTTTGGGGGTCTCTGGGGGTTTTTTTTTTGGAATTTTGGGGGTTTTGGGGGGTTTTTGGGGGGGAATTTGGGTCGGCAGGGCCGGGAGGGGGCGGGGCTAAAGGGGAAATGGGCGGGGCTAAGGGGTGGCTTTGCAGGGGTCCTGAGGAGATTTAGGGGGTTTGGGGCTTTTATTTGGGAATTTTGGGTCTTTAAGGGGATTTTTGGGGGTCTCTGGGGGGTTTTTTTTTGGAATTTTGGGGGTTTTGGGGGGTTTTTGGGGGGGAATTTGGGTCGGCAGGGCCGGGAGGGGGCGGGGCTAAAGGGGAAATGGGCGGGGCTAGAGGGGGAGTGGGCGGGGCTGAGGGGTGGCTTTGCAGGGGTCCTGAGGAGATTTAGGGGGTTTGGGGCTTTTATTTGGGAATTTTGAGTCTTTAAGGGGATTTTTGGGGGTCTCTGGGGGGGGTTTTTTTGGAATTTTGGGGGTTTTGGGGGGTTTTTGGGGGGGAATTTGGGTCGGCAGGGCCGGGAGGGGGCGGGGCTAAAGGGGAAATGGGCGGGGCTAAGGGGTGGCTGTGCAGGGGTCCTGAGGAGATTTAGGGGGTTTGGGGCTTTTATTTGGGAATTTTGGGTCTTTAAGGGGATTTTTGGGGGTCTCTGGGGGGGGTTTTTTTTGGAATTTTGGGGGTTTTGGGGGGTTTTTGGGGGGGAATTTGGGTCGGCAGGGCCGGGAGGGGGCGGGGCTAAAGGGGAAATGGGCGGGGCTAAGGGGTGGCTTTGCAGGGGTCCTGAGGAGATTTAGGGGGTTTGGGGCTTTTATTTGGGAATTTTGGGTCTTTAAGGAGATTTTTGGGGGTCTCTGGGGGGTTTTTTTTTGGAATTTTGGGGGTTTTGGGGGGTTTTTGGGGGGGAATTTGGGTCGGCAGGGCCGGGAGGGGGCGGGGCTAAAGGGGAAATGGGCGGGGCTAAGGGGTGGCTTTGCAGGGGTCCTGAGGAGATTTAGGGGGTTTGGGGCTTTTATTTGGGAATTTTGGGTCTTTAAGGGGATTTTTGGGGGTCTCTGGGGGTTTTTTTTTTGGAATTTTGGGGGTTTTGGGGGGTTTTTGGGGGGGAATTTGGGTCGGCAGGGCCGGGAGGGGGCGGGGCTAAAGGGGAAATGGGCGGGGCTAGAGGGGGAGTGGGCGGGGCTGAGGGGTGGCTTTGCAGGGGTCCTGAGGAGATTTAGGGGGTTTGGGGCTTTTATTTGGGAATTTTGGGTCTTTAAGGGGATTTTTGGGGGTCTCTGGGGGGGGATTTTTTGGAATTTTGGGGGTTTTGGGGGGTTTTTGGGGGGGAATTTGGGTCGGCAGGGCCGGGAGGGGGCGGGGCTAAAGGGGAAATGGGCGGGGCTAGAGGGGGAGTGGGCGGGGCTAAGGGGTGGCTTTGCAGGGGTCCTGAGGAGATTTAGGGGGTTTGGGGCTTTTATTTGGGAATTTTGGGTCTTTAAGGGGATTTTTGGGGGTCTCTGGGGGGTTTTTTCTGGAATTTTGGGGGTTTTGGGGGGTTTTTGGGGGGGAATTTGGGTCGGCAGGGCCGGGAGGGGGCGGGGCTAAAGGGGAAATGGGTGGGGCTAGAGGGGGAGTGGGCGGGGCTAAGGGGTGGCTTTGCAGGGGTCCTGAGGAGATTTAGGGGGTTTGGGGCTTTTATTTGGGAATTTTGGGTCTTTAAGGGGATTTTTGGGGGTCTCTGGGGGGGTTTTTTTTGGAATTTTGGGGGTTTTGGGGGGTTTTTGGGGGGGAATTTGGGTCGGCAGGGCCGGGAGGGGGCGGGGCTAAAGGGGAAATGGGCGGGGCTAAGGGGTGGCTTTGCAGGGGTCCTGAGGAGATTTAGGGGGTTTGGGGCTTTTATTTGGGAATTTTGGGTCTTTAAGGGGATTTTTGGGGGTCTCTGGGGGTTTTTTTTTTGGAATTTTGGGGGTTTTGGGGGGTTTTTGGGGGGGAATTTGGGTCGGCAGGGCCGGGAGGGGGCGGGGCTAAAGGGGAAATGGGCGGGGCTAAGGGGTGGCTTTGCAGGGGTCCTGAGGAGATTTAGGGGGTTTGGGGCTTTTATTTGGGAATGTTGGGTCTTTAAGGGGATTTTTGGGGGTCTCTGGGGGGTTTTTTTTTGGAATTTTGGGGGTTTTGGGGGGTTTTTGGGGGGGAATTTGGGTCGGCAGGGCCGGGAGGGGGCGGGGCTAAAGGGGAAATGGGCGGGGCTAGAGGGGGAGTGGGCGGGGCTAAGGGGTGGCTTTGCAGGGGTCCTGAGGAGATTTAGGGGGTTTGGGGCTTTTATTTGGGAATTTTGGGTCTTTAAGGGGATTTTTGGGGGTCTCTGGGGGGGTTTTTTTTGGAATTTTGGGGGTTTTGGGGGGTTTTTGGGGGGGAATTTGGGTCGGCAGGGCCGGGAGGGGGCGGGGCTAAAGGGGAAATGGGCGGGGCTAAGGGGTGGCTTTGCAGGGGTCCTGAGGAGATTTAGGGGGTTTGGGGCTTTTATTTGGGAATTTTGGGCCATTAAGGGGATTTTTGGGGGTCTCTGGGGGGTTTTTTTTTGGAATTTTGGGGGTTTTGGGGGGTTTTTGGGGGGGAATTTGGGTCGGCAGGGCCGGGAGGGGGCGGGGCTAAAGGGGAAATGGGCGGGGCTAAGGGGTGGCTTTGCAGGGGTCCTGAGGAGATTTAGGGGGTTTGGGGCTTTTATTTGGGAATTTTGGGTCTTTAAGGGGATTTTTGGGGGTCTCTGGGGGGTTTTTTTTTGGAATTTTGGGGGTTTTGGGGGGTTTTTGGGGGGGAATTTGGGTCGGCAGGGCCGGGAGGGGGCGGGGCTAAAGGGGAAATGGGCGGGGCTAAGGGGTGGCTTTGCAGGGGTCCTGAGGAGATTTAGGGGGTTTGGGGCTTTTATTTGGGAATTTTGGGTCTTTAAGGGGATTTTTGGGGGTCTCTGGGGGTTTTTTTTTTGGAATTTTGGGGGTTTTGGGGGGTTTTGGGGGGGAATTTGGGTCGGCAGGGCCGGGAGGGGGCGGGGCTAAAGGGGAAATGGGCGGGGCTAAGGGGTGGCTTTGCAGGGGTCCTGAGGAGATTTAGGGGGTTTGGGGCTTTTATTTGGGAATGTTGGGTCTTTAAGGGGATTTTTGGGGGTCCCTGGGGGGTTTTTTTCTGGAATTTTGGGGGTTTTGGGGGGTTTTTGGGGGGGAATTTGGGTCGGCAGGGCCGGGAGGGGGCGGGGCTAAAGGGGAAATGGGCGGGGCTAAGGGGTGGCTTTGCAGGGGTCCTGAGGAGATTTAGGGGGTTTGGGGCTTTTATTTGGGAATTTTGGGTCTTTAAGGGGATTTTTGGGGGTCTCTGGGGGGTTTTTTTTTGGAATTTTGGGGGTTTTGGGGGGTTTTTGGGGGGGAATTTGGGTCGGCAGGGCCGGGAGGGGGCGGGGCTAAAGGGGAAATGGGCGGGGCTAGAGGGGGAGTGGGCGGGGCTAAGGGGTGGCTTTGCAGGGGTCCTGAGGAGATTTAGGGGGTTTGGGGCTTTTATTTGGGAATTTTGGGTCTTTAAGGGGATTTTTGGGGGTCTCTGGGGGGGTTTTTTTTGGAATTTTGGGGGTTTTGGGGGGTTTTTGGGGGGGAATTTGGGTCGGCAGGGCCGGGAGGGGGCGGGGCTAAAGGGGAAATGGGCGGGGCTAAGGGGTGGCTTTGCAGGGGTCCTGAGGAGATTTAGGGCGTTTGGGGCTTTTATTTGGGAATTTTGGGTCTTTAAGGGGATTTTTGGGGGTCTCTGGGGGGTTTTTTTCTGGAATTTTGGGGGTTTTGGGGGGTTTTTGGGGGGGAATTTGGGTCGGCAGGGCCGGGAGGGGGCGGGACTAGAGGGGGAGTGGGCGGGGCTAAGGGGTGGCTTTTCAGGGGTCCTGAGGAGATTTAGGGGGTTTGGGGCTTTTATTTGGGAATTTTGGGTCTTTAAGGGGATTTTTGGGGGTCTCTGGGGGGGTTTTTTTTGGAATTTTGGGGGTTTTGGGGCGTTTTTGGGGGGGAATTTGGGTCGGCAGGGCCGGGAGGGGGCGGGGCTAAAGGGGAAATGGGCGGGGCTAAGGGGTGGCTTTGCAGGGGTCCTGAGGAGATTTAGGGGGTTTGGGGCTTTTATTTGGGAATGTTGGGTCTTTAAGGGGATTTTTGGGGGTCTCTGGGGGGTTTTTTTCTGGAATTTTGGGGGTTTTGGGGGGTTTTTGGGGGGGAATTTGGGTCGGCAGGGCCGGGAGGGGGCGGGGCTAAAGGGGAAATGGGCGGGGCTAAGGGGTGGCTTTGCAGGGGTCCTGAGGAGATTTAGGGGGTTTGGGGCTTTTATTTGGGAATTTTGGGTCTTTAAGGGGATTTTTGGGGGTCCCTGGGGGGTTTTTTTCTGGAATTTTGGGGGTTTTGGGGGGTTTTTGGGGGGGAATTTGGGTCGGCAGGGCCGGGAGGGGGCGGGGCTAAAGGGGAAATGGGCGGGGCTAAGGGGTGGCTTTGCAGGGGTCCTGAGGAGATTTAGGGGGTTTGGGGCTTTTATTTGGGAATTTTGGGTCTTTAAGGGGATTTTTGGGGGTCTCTGGGGGGGTTTTTTTTGGAATTTTGGGGGTTTTGGGAGGTTTTTGGGGGGGAATTTGGGTCGGCAGGGCCGGGAGGGGGCGGGGCTAAAGGGGAAATGGGCGGGGCTAGCGGGGGAGTGGGCGGGGCTAAGGGGTGGCTTTGCAGGGGTCCTGAGGAGATTTAGGGGGTTTGGGGCTTTTATTTGGGAATTTTGGGTCTTTAAGGGGATTTTTGGGGGTCTCTGGGGGGGTTTTTTTTGGAATTTTGGGGGTTTTGGGGGGTTTTTGGGGGGGAATTTGGGTCGGCAGGGCCGGGAGGGGGCGGGGCTAAAGGGGAAATGGGCGGGGCTAAGGGGTGGCTTTGCAGGGGTCCTGAGGAGATTTAGGGGGTTTGGGGCTTTTATTTGGGAATTTTGGGTCTTTAAGGGGATTTTTGGGGGTCTCTGGGGGGTTTTTTTCTGGAATTTTGGGGGTTTTGGGGGGTTTTTGGGGGGGAATTTGGGTCGGCAGGGCCGGGAGGGGGCGGGGCTAGAGGGGGAGTGGGCGGGGCTAAGGGGTGGCTTTTCAGGGGTCCTGAGGAGATTTAGGGGGTTTGGGGCTTTTATTTGGGAATTTTGGGTCTTTAAGGGGATTTTTGGGGGTCTCTGGGGGGGTTTTTTTTGGAATTTTGGGGGTTTTGGGGGGTTTTTGGGGGGGAATTTGGGTCGGCAGGGCCGGGAGGGGGCGGGGCTAAAGGGGAAATGGGCGGGGCTAAGGGGTGGCTTTGCAGGGGTCCTGAGGAGATTTAGGGGGTTTGGGGCTTTTATTTGGGAATGTTGGGTCTTTAAGGGGATTTTTGGGGGTCTCTGGGGGTTTTTTTCTGGAATTTTGGGGGTTTTGGGGGGTTTTTGGGGGGGAATTTGGGTCGGCAGGGCCAGGAGGGGGCGGGGCTAAAGGGGAAATGGGCGGGGCTAAGGGGTGGCTGTGCAGGGGTCCTGAGGAGATTTAGGGGGTTTGGGGCTTTTATTTGGGAATTTTGGGTCTTTAAGGGGATTTTTGGGGGTCTCTGGGGGGGTTTTTTTTGGAATTTTGGGGGTTTTGGGGGGTTTTTGGGGGGGAATTTGGGTCGGCAGGGCCGGGAGGGGGCGGGGCTAAAGGGGAAATGGGCGGGGCTAAGGGGTGGCTTTGCAGGGGTCCTGAGGAGATTTAGGGGGTTTGGGGCTTTTATTTGGGAATTTTGGGTCTTTAAGGGGATTTTTGGGGGTCTCTGGGGGGTTTTTTTTTGGAATTTTGGGGGTTTTGGGGGGTTTTTGGGGGGGAATTTGGGTCGGCAGGGCCGGGAGGGGGCGGGGCTAAAGGGGAAATGGGCGGGGCTAGAGGGGGAGTGGGCGGGGCTGAGGGGTGGCTTTGCAGGGGTCCTGAGGAGATTTAGGGGGTTTGGGGCTTTTATTTGGGAATTTTGAGTCTTTAAGGGGATTTTTGGGGGTCTCTGGGGGGGGTTTTTTTGGAATTTTGGGGGTTTTGGGGGGTTTTTGGGGGGGAATTTGGGTCGGCAGGGCCGGGAGGGGGCGGGGCTAAAGGGGAAATGGGCGGGGCTAAGGGGTGGCTGTGCAGGGGTCCTGAGGAGATTTAGGGGGTTTGGGGCTTTTATTTGGGAATTTTGGGTCTTTAAGGGGATTTTTGGGGGTCTCTGGGGGGGTTTTTTTTGGAATTTTGGGGGTTTTGGGGGGTTTTTGGGGGGGAATTTGGGTCGGCAGGGCCGGGAGGGGGCGGGGCTAAAGGGGAAATGGGCGGGGCTAAGGGGTGGCTTTGCAGGGGTCCTGAGGAGATTTAGGGGGTTTGGGGCTTTTATTTGGGAATTTTGGGTCTTTAAGGGGATTTTTGGGGGTCTCTGGGGGGTTTTTTTTTGGAATTTTGGGGGTTTTGGGGGGTTTTTGGGGGGGAATTTGGGTCGGCAGGGCCGGGAGGGGGCGGGGCTAAAGGGGAAATGGGCGGGGCTAAGGGGTGGCTTTGCAGGGGTCCTGAGGAGATTTAGGGGGTTTGGGGCTTTTATTTGGGAATGTTGGGTCTTTAAGGGGATTTTTGGGGGTCTCTGGGGGGTTTTTTTTTGGAATTTTGGGGGTTTTGGGGGGTTTTTGGGGGGGAATTTGGGTCGGCAGGGCCGGGAGGGGGCGGGGCTAAAGGGGAAATGGGCGGGGCTAGAGGGGGAGTGGGCGGGGCTAAGGGGTGGCTTTGCAGGGGTCCTGAGGAGATTTAGGGGGTTTGGGGCTTTTATTTGGGAATTTTGGGTCTTTAAGGGGATTTTTGGGGGTCTCTGGGGGGTTTTTTTTGGAATTTTGGGGGTTTTGGGGGGTTTTTGGGGGGGAATTTGGGTCGGCAGGGCCGGGAGGGGGCGGGGCTAAAGGGGAAATGGGCGGGGCTAAGGGGTGGCTTTGCAGGGGTCCTGAGGAGATTTAGGGGGTTTGGGGCTTTTATTTGGGAATTTTGGGCCATTAAGGGGATTTTTGGGGGTCTCTGGGGGTTTTTTTTTTGGAATTTTGGGGGTTTTGGGGGGTTTTTGGGGGGGAATTTGGGTCGGCAGGGCCGGGAGGGGGCGGGGCTAAAGGGGAAATGGGCGGGGCTAAGGGGTGGCTTTGCAGGGGTCCTGAGGAGATTTAGGGGGTTTGGGGCTTTTATTTGGGAATTTTGGGTCTTTAAGGGGATTTTTGGGGGTCTCTGGGGGGTTTTTTTTTGGAATTTTGGGGGTTTTGGGGGGTTTTTGGGGGGGAATTTGGGTCGGCAGGGCCGGGAGGGGGCGGGGCTAAAGGGGAAATGGGCGGGGCTAAGGGGTGGCTTTGCAGGGGTCCTGAGGAGATTTAGGGGGTTTGGGGCTTTTATTTGGGAATTTTGGGTCTTTAAGGGGATTTTTGGGGGTCTCTGGGGGTTTTTTTTTTGGAATTTTGGGGGTTTTGGGGGGTTTTGGGGGGGAATTTGGGTCGGCAGGGCCGGGAGGGGGCGGGGCTAAAGGGGAAATGGGCGGGGCTAAGGGGTGGGTTTGCAGGGGTCCTGAGGAGATTTAGGGGGTTTGGGGCTTTTATTTGGGAATGTTGGGTCTTTAAGGGGATTTTTGGGGGTCCCTGGGGGGTTTTTTTCTGGAATTTTGGGGGTTTTGGGGGGTTTTTGGGGGGGAATTTGGGTCGGCAGGGCCGGGAGGGGGCGGGGCTAAAGGGGAAATGGGCGGGGCTAAGGGGTGGCTTTGCAGGGGTCCTGAGGAGATTTAGGGGGTTTGGGGCTTTTATTTGGGAATTTTGGGTCTTTAAGGGGATTTTTGGGGGTCTCTGGGGGGTTTTTTTTTGGAATTTTGGGGGTTTTGGGGGGTTTTTGGGGGGGAATTTGGGTCGGCAGGGCCGGGAGGGGGCGGGGCTAAAGGGGAAATGGGCGGGGCTAGAGGGGGAGTGGGCGGGGCTAAGGGGTGGCTTTGCAGGGGTCCTGAGGAGATTTAGGGGGTTTGGGGCTTTTATTTGGGAATTTTGGGTCTTTAAGGGGATTTTTGGGGGTCTCTGGGGGGGTTTTTTTTGGAATTTTGGGGGTTTTGGGGGGTTTTTGGGGGGGAATTTGGGTCGGCAGGGCCGGGAGGGGGCGGGGCTAAAGGGGAAATGGGCGGGGCTAAGGGGTGGCTTTGCAGGGGTCCTGAGGAGATTTAGGGGGTTTGGGGCTTTTATTTGGGAATTTTGGGTCTTTAAGGGGATTTTTGGGGGTCTCTGGGGGGTTTTTTTCTGGAATTTTGGGGGTTTTGGGGGGTTTTTGGGGGGGAATTTGGGTCGGCAGGGCCGGGAGGGGGCGGGACTAGAGGGGGAGTGGGCGGGGCTAAGGGGTGGCTTTTCAGGGGTCCTGAGGAGATTTAGGGGGTTTGGGGCTTTTATTTGGGAATTTTGGGTCTTTAAGGGGATTTTTGGGGGTCTCTGGGGGGGTTTTTTTTGGAATTTTGGGGGTTTTGGGGCGTTTTTGGGGGGGAATTTGGGTCGGCAGGGCCGGGAGGGGGCGGGGCTAAAGGGGAAATGGGCGGGGCTAAGGGGTGGCTTTGCAGGGGTCCTGAGGAGATTTAGGGGGTTTGGGGCTTTTATTTGGGAATGTTGGGTCTTTAAGGGGATTTTTGGGGGTCTCTGCGGGGTTTTTTTCTGGAATTTTGGGGGTTTTGGGGGGTTTTTGGGGGGGAATTTGGGTCGGCAGGGCCGGGAGGGGGCGGGGCTAAAGGGGAAATGGGCGGGGCTAAGGGGTGGCTTTGCAGGGGTCCTGAGGAGATTTAGGGGGTTTGGGGCTTTTATTTGGGAATGTTGGGTCTTTAAGGGGATTTTTGGGGGTCCCTGGGGGGTTTTTTTTCTGGAATTTTGGGGGTTTTGGGGGGTTTTTGGGGGGGAATTTGGGTCGGCAGGGCCGGGAGGGGGCGGGGCTAAAGGGGAAATGGGCGGGGCTAAGGGGTGGCTTTGCAGGGGTCCTGAGGAGATTTAGGGGGTTTGGGGCTTTTATTTGGGAATTTTGGGTCTTTAAGGGGATTTTTGGGGGTCTCTGGGGGGTTTTTTTTGGAATTTTGGGGGTTTTGGGAGGTTTTTGGGGGGGAATTTGGGTCGGCAGGGCCGGGAGGGGGCGGGGCTAAAGGGGAAATGGGCGGGGCTAGCGGGGGAGTGGGCGGGGCTAAGGGGTGGCTTTGCAGGGGTCCTGAGGAGATTTAGGGGGTTTGGGGCTTTTATTTGGGAATTTTGGGTCTTTAAGGGGATTTTTGGGGGTCTCTGGGGGGGTTTTTTTTGGAATTTTGGGGGTTTTGGGGGGTTTTTGGGGGGGAATTTGGGTCGGCAGGGCCGGGAGGGGGCGGGGCTAAAGGGGAAATGGGCGGGGCTAAGGGGTGGCTTTGCAGGGGTCCTGAGGAGATTTAGGGGGTTTGGGGCTTTTATTTGGGAATTTTGGGTCTTTAAGGGGATTTTTGGGGGTCTCTGGGGGGTTTTTTTCTGGAATTTTGGGGGTTTTGGGGGGTTTTTGGGGGGGAATTTGGGTCGGCAGGGCCGGGAGGGGGCGGGGCTAGAGGGGGAGTGGGCGGGGCTAAGGGGTGGCTTTTCAGGGGTCCTGAGGAGATTTAGGGGGGTTTGGGGCTTTTATTTGGAATTTTGGGTCTTTAAGGGGATTTTTGGGGGTCTCTGGGGGGGTTTTTTTTGGAATTTTGGGGGTTTTGGGGGGTTTTTGGGGGGGAATTTGGGTCGGCAGGGCCGGGAGGGGGCGGGGCTAAAGGGGAAATGGGCGGGGCTAAGGGGTGGCTTTGCAGGGGTCCTGAGGAGATTTAGGGGGTTTGGGGCTTTTATTTGGAATGTTGGGTCTTTAAGGGGATTTTTGGGGGTCTCTGGGGGGTTTTTTTCTGGAATTTTGGGGGTTTTGGGGCGTTTTTGGGGGGAATTTGGGTCGGCAGGGCCAGGAGGGGGGCGGGGCTAAAGGGAAATGGGCGGGGCTAAGGGGTGGCTGTGCAGGGGTCCTGAGGAGATTTAGGGGGTTTGGGGCTTTTATTTGGGAATTTTGGGTCTTTAAGGGGATTTTTGGGGGTCTCTGGGGGGGTTTTTTTTTGGAATTTTGGGGGTTTTGGGGGGTTTTTGGGGGGGAATTTGGGTCGGCAGGGCCGGGAGGGGGCGGGGCTAAAGGGGAAATGGGCGGGGCTAAGGGGTGGCTTTGCAGGGGTCCTGAGGAGATTTAGGGGGTTTGGGGCTTTTATTTGGGAATTTTGGGTCTTTAAGGGGATTTTTGGGGGTCTCTGGGGGGTTTTTTTTTGGAATTTTGGGGGTTTTGGGGGGTTTTTGGGGGGGAATTTGGGTCGGCAGGGCCGGGAGGGGGCGGGGCTAAAGGGGAAATGGGCGGGGCTAAGGGGTGGCTTTGCAGGGGTCCTGAGGAGATTTAGGGGGGTTTGGGGCTTTTATTTGGGAATGTTGGGTCTTTAAGGGGATTTTTGGGGGTCTCTGGGGGGTTTTTTTTTTGGAATTTTGGGGGTTTTGGGGGGTTTTTGGGGGGGAATTTGGGTCGGCAGGGCCGGGAGGGGGCGGGGCTAAAGGGGAAATGGGCGGGGCTAAGGGGGGAGTGGGCGGGGCTAAGGGGTGGCTTTGCAGGGGTCCTGAGGAGATTTAGGGGGTTTGGGGCTTTTATTTGGGAATTTTGGGTCTTTAAGGGATTTTTGGGGGTCTCTGGGGGGGTTTTTTTTTGGAATTTTGGGGGTTTTGGGGGGTTTTTGGGGGGGAATTTGGGTCGGCACGGCCGGGAGCGGGCGGGGCTAAAGGGGAAATGGGCGGGGCTAAGGGGTGGCTTTGCAGGGGTCCTGAGGAGATTTAGGGGGTTTGGGGCTTTTATTTGGGAATTTTGGGTCTTTAAGGGGATTTTTGGGGGTCTCTGGGGGGGTTTTTTTTGGAATTTTGGGGGTTTTGGGGGGTTTTTGGGGGGGAATTTGGGTCGGCAGGGCCGGGAGGGGGCGGGGCTAAAGGGGAAATGGGCGGGGCTAAGGGGTGGCTTTGCAGGGGTCCTGAGGAGATTTAGGGGGTTTGGGGCTTTTATTTGGGAATTTTGGGCCATTAAGGGGATTTTTGGGGGTCTCTGGGGGGTTTTTTTTTTGAATTTTGGGGGTTTTGGGGGGTTTTTGGGGGGGAATTTGGGTCGGCAGGGCCGGGAGGGGGCGGGGCTAAAGGGGAAATGGGCGGGGCTAAGGGGTGGCTTTGCAGGGGGTCCTGAAGAGATTTAGGGGGTTTGGGGCTTTTATTTGGGAATTTTGGGTCTTTAAGGGGATTTTTGGGGGTCTCTGGGGGGGTTTTTTTTGGAATTTTGGGGGTTTTGGGGGGTTTTTGGGGGGGAATTTGGGTCGGCAGGGCCGGGAGGGGGCGGGGCTAAAGGGGAAATGGGCGGGGCTAAGGGGTGGCTTTGCAGGGGTCCTGAGGAGATTTAGGGGGTTTGGGGCTTTTATTTGGGAATTTTGGGTCTTTAAGGGGATTTTTGGGGGTCTCTGGGGGTTTTTTTTTTGGAATTTTGGGGGTTTTGGGGGGTTTTTGGGGGGGAATTTGGGTCGGCAGGGCCGGGAGGGGGCGGGGCTAAAGGGGAAATGGGCGGGGCTAAGGGGTGGCTTTGCAGGGGTCCTGAGGAGATTTAGGGGGTTTGGGGCTTTTATTTGGGAATTTTGGGCCATTAAGGGGATTTTTGGGGGTCTCTGGGGGGTTTTTTTTTTGAATTTTGGGGGTTTTGGGGGGTTTTTGGGGGGGAATTTGGGGTCGGCAGGGCCGGGAGGGGGCGGGGCTAAAGGGGAAATGGGCGGGGCTAAGGGGTGGCTTTGCAGGGGTCCTGAGGAGATTTAGGGGGGTTTGGGGCTTTTATTTGGGAATTTTGGGTCTTTAAGGGGATTTTTGGGGGTCTCTGGGGGGGTTTTTTTTGGAATTTTGGGGGTTTTGGGGGGTTTTTGGGGGGGAATTTGGGTCGGCAGGGCCGGGAGGGGGCGGGGCTAAAGGGGAAATGGGCGGGGCTAAGGGGTGGCTTTGCAGGGGTCCTGAGGAGATTTAGGGGGTTTGGGGCTTTTATTTGGGAATTTTGGGTCTTTAAGGGTATTTTTGGGGGTCTCTGGGGGTTTTTTTTTTGGAATTTTGGGGGTTTTGGGGGGTTTTTGGGGGGGAATTTGGGTCGGCAGGGCCGGGAGGGGGCGGGGCTAAAGGGGAAATGGGCGGGGCTAAGGGGTGGCTTTGCAGGGGTCCTGAGGAGATTTAGGGGGTTTGGGGCTTTTATTTGGGAATTTTGGGTCTTTAAGGGGATTTTTGGGGGTCTCTGGGGGGTTTTTTTTTTGGAATTTTGGGGGTTTTGGGGGGTTTTTGGGGGGGAATTTGGGTCGGCAGGGCCGGGAGGGGGCGGGGCTAAAGGGGAAATGGGCGGGGCTAGAGGGGGAGTGGGCGGGGGCTAAGGGGTGGCTTTGCAGGGGTCCTGAGGAGATTTAGGGGGTTTGGGGCTTTTATTTGGGAATTTTGAGTCTTTAAGGGGATTTTTGGGGGTCTCTGGGGGGGGGTTTTTTTGGAATTTTGGGGGTTTTGGGGGGTTTTTGGGGGGGAATTTGGGTCGGCAGGGCCGGGAGGGGGGCGGGGCTAAAGGGGAAATGGGCGGGGCTAAGGGGTGGCTGTGCAGGGGTCCTGAGGAGATTTAGGGGGTTTGGGGCTTTTATTTGGGAATTTTGGGTCTTTAAGGGGATTTTTGGGGGTCTCTGGGGGGGTTTTTTTTGGAATTTTGGGGGTTTTGGGGGGTTTTTGGGGGGGAATTTGGGTCGGCAGGGCCGGGAGGGGGCGGGGCTAAAGGGGAAATGGGCGGGGCTAAGGGGTGGCTTTGCAGGGGTCCTGAGGAGATTTAGGGGGTTTGGGGCTTTTATTTGGGAATTTTGGGTCTTTAAGGGGATTTTTGGGGGGTCTCTGGGGGGGTTTTTTCTGGAATTTTGGGGGTTTTGGGGGGTTTTTGGGGGGGAATTTGGGTCGGCAGGGCCGGGAGGGGGCGGGGCTAAAGGGGAAATGGGCGGGGCTAAGGGGTGGCTTTGCAGGGGTCCTGAGGAGATTTAGGGGGGTTTGGGGCTTTTATTTGGGAATTTTGGGTCTTTAAGGGGATTTTTGGGGGTCTCTGGGGGGTTTTTTTTTTGAATTTTGGGGGTTTTGGGGGGTTTTTGGGGGGGAATTTGGGTCGGCAGGGGCCGGGAGGGGGCGGGGCTAAAGGGGAAATGGGCGGGGCTAAGGGGTGGCTTTGCAGGGGTCCTGAGGAGATTTAGGGGGTTTGGGGCTTTTATTTGGGAATTTTGGGTCTTTAAGGGGATTTTTGGGGGTCTCTGGGGGTTTTTTTTTTTGAATTTCGGGGGTTTTGGGGGGTTTTGGGGGGGGAATTTGGGTCGGAAGGGCCGGGAGGGGGTGGGGCTAAAGGGGAAATGGGCGGGGCTAGAGGGGGAGTGGGCGGGGCTAAGGGGTGGCTTTGCAGGGGTCCTGAGGAGATTTAGGGGGGTTTGGGGCTTTTATTTGGGAATTTTGGGTCTTTAAGGGGATTTTGGGGGTCTCTGGGGGGTTTTTTTTGGAATTTTGGGGGTTTTGGGGGGTTTTTGGGGGGAATTTGGGTCGGCAGGGCCGGGAGGGGGCGGGGCTAAAGGGGAAATGGGCGGGGCTAAGGGGTGGCTTTGCAGGGGTCCTGAGGAGATTTAGGGGGTTTGGGGCTTTTATTTGGGAATTTTGGGTCTTTAAGGGGATTTTTGGGGGTCTCTGGGGGGGGTTTTTTTTTGGAATTTTGGGGGTTTTGGGGGGTTTTTGGGGGGGAATTTGGGTCGGCCGGGCCGGGAGGGGGCGGGGCTAAAGGGGAAATGGGCGGGGCTAGAGGGGGAGTGGGCGGGGCTAAGGGGTGGCTTTGCAGGGGTCCTGAGGAGATTTAGGGGGTTTGGGGCATTTATTTGGGAATTTTGGGTCTTTAAGGGGATTTTTGGGGGGTCTCTGGGGGGGTTTTTTTTGGAATTTTGGGGGTTTTGGGGGGTTTTTGGGGGGGAATTTGGGTCGGCAGGGCCGGGAGGGGGCGGGGCTAAAGGGGAAATGGGCGGGGCTAAGGGGTGGCTTTGCAGGGGTCCTGAGGAGATTTAGGGGGTTTGGGGCTTTTATTTGGGAATGTTGGGTCTTTAAGGGGATTTTTGGGGGTCTCTGGGGGGTTTTTTTCTGGAATTTTGGGGGTTTTGGGGGGTTTTTGGGGGGGAATTTGGGTCGGCAGGGCCGGGAGGGGGCGGGGCTAAAGGGGGAAATGGGCGGGGCTAAGGGGTGGCTTTGCAGGGGTCCTGAGGAGATTTAGGGGGTTTGGGGCTTTTATTTGGGAATGTTGGGTCTTTAAGGGGATTTTTGGGGGTCTCTGGGGGGTTTTTTTCTGGAATTTTGGGGGTTTTGGGGGGTTTTTGGGGGGGGAATTTGGGGTCGGCAGGGCGGGAGGGGGCGGGGCTAAAGGGGAAATGGGCGGGGCTAAGGGGTGGCTTTGCAGGGGTCCTGAGGAGATTTAGGGGGGTTTGGGGCTTTTATTTGGGAATTTTGGGTCTTTAAGGGGATTTTTGGGGGTCTCTGGGGGGTTTTTTTTTGGAATTTTGGGGGTTTTGGGGGGTTTTTGGGGGAGAATTTGGGTCGGCAGGGCCGGGAGGGGGCGGGGCTAAAGGGGAAATGGGCGGGGCTAGAGGGGGAGTGGGCGGGGCTAAGGGGTGGCTTTGCAGGGGTCCTGAGGAGATTTAGGGGGTTTGGGGCTTTTATTTGGGAATTTTGGGTCTTTAAGGGGATTTTTGGGGGTCTCTGGGGGGGTTTTTTTTGGAATTTTGGGGGTTTTGGGGGGTTTTTTGGGGGGGAATTTGGGTCGGCAGGGCCGGGGAGGGGGCGGGGCTAAAGGGGAAATGGGCGGGGCTAAGGGGTGGCTTTGCAGGGGTCCTGAGGAGATTTAGGGGGTTTGGGGCTTTTATTTGGGAATTTTGGGTCTTTAAGGGGATTTTTGGGGGTCTCTGGGGGTTTTTTTTCTGGAATTTTGGGGGTTTTGGGGGGTTTTTGGGGGGGAATTTGGGTCGGCAGGGCCGGGAGGGGGCGGGGCTAGAGGGGAAATGGGCGGGGCTAAGGGGTGGCTTTGCAGGGGTCCCTGAGGAGATTTAGGGGGTTTGGGGCTTTTATTTGGGAATTTTGGGGTCTTTAAGGGGATTTTTGGGGGTCTCTGGGGGTTTTTTTTCTGGAATTTTGGGGGTTTGGGGGGGTTTTTGGGGGGGAATTTGGGGTCGGCAGGGCCGGGAGGGGGCGGGGCTAAAGGGGAAATGGGCGGGGCTAGAGGGGGAAGTGGGCGGGGCTAAGGGGTGGCTTTGCAGGGGTCCTGAGGAGATTTAGGGGGTTTGGGGCTTTTATTTGGGAATTTTGGGTCTTTAAGGAGATTTTTGGGGGTCTCTGGGGGGGGTTTTTTTTGGAATTTTGGGGGTTTTGGGGGGTTTTTGGGGGGGAATTTGGGTCGGCAGGGCCGGGAGGGGGCGGGGCTAAAGGGGAAATGGGCGGGGCTAAGGGGTGGCTTTGCAGGGGTCCTGAGGAGATTTAGGGGGTTTGGGGCTTTTATTTGGGAATTTTGGGTCTTTAAGGGGATTTTTGGGGGTCTCTGGGGGGGTTTTTTTTTGGAATTTTGGGGGTTTTGGGGGGTTTTTGGGGGGGAATTTGGGTCGGCAGGGCCGGGAGGGGGCGGGGCTAAAGGGGAAATGGGCGGGGCTAGAGGGGGAGTGGGCGGGGCTAAGGGGTGGCTTTGCAGGGGTCCTGAGGAGATTTAGGGGGTTTGGGGCTTTTATTTGGGAATTTTGGGTCTTTAAGGGGATTTTTGGGGGTCTCTGGGGGGGTTTTTTTTGGAATTTTGGGGGTTTTGGGGGGTTTTTTGGGGGGAATTTGGGTCGGCAGGGCCGGGAGGGGGCGGGGCTAAAGGGGAAATGGGCGGGGCTAAGGGGTGGCTTTGCAGGGGTCCTGAGGAGATTTAGGGGGTTTGGGGCTTTTATTTGGGAATGTTGGGTCTTTAAGGGGATTTTTGGGGGTCTCTGGGGGGTTTTTTTCTGGAATTTTGGGGGTTTTGGGGGGTTTTTGGGGGGGGAATTTGGGTCGGCAGGGCCGGGAGGGGGCGGGGCTAGAGGGGAGTGGGCGGGGCTAAGGGGTGGCTTTGCAGGGGTCCTGAGGAGATTTAGGGGGTTTGGGGCTTTTATTTGGGAATTTTGGGTCTTTAAGGGGATTTTTGGGGGTCTCTGGGGGGGTTTTTTTTGGAATTTTGGGGGTTTTGGGGGGTTTTTGGGGGGGAATTTGGGTCGGCAGGGCCGGGAGGGGGCGGGGCTAAAGGGGAAATGGGCGGGGCTAAGGGGTGGCTTTGCAGGGGTCCTGAGGAGATTTAGGGGGTTTGGGGCTTTTATTTGGGAATTTTGGGTCTTTAAGGGGATTTTTGGGGGTCTCTGGGGGGTTTTTTTCTGGAATTTTGGGGGTTTTGGGGGGTTTTGGGGGGGAATTTGGGTCGGCAGGGCCGGGAGGGGGCGGGGCTAGAGGGGGAGTGGGCGGGGCTAAGGGGTGGCTTTGCAGGGGTCCTGAGGAGATTTAGGGGGTTTGGGGCTTTTATTTGGGAATTTTGGGTCTTTAAGGGGATTTTTGGGGGTCTCTGGGGGGGTTTTTTTTGGAATTTTGGGGGTTTTGGGGGGTTTTTGGGGGGGAATTTGGGTCGGCAGGGCCGGGAGGGGGCGGGGCTAAAGGGGAAATGGGCGGGGCTAAGGGGTGGCTTTGCAGGGGTCCTGAGGAGATTTAGGGGGTTTGGGGCTTTTATTTGGGAATGTTGGGTCTTTAAGGGGATTTTTGGGGGTCTCTGGGGGTTTTTTTTCTGGAATTTTGGGGGTTTTGGGGGGTTTTTGGGGGGGAATTTGGGTCGGCAGGGCCGGGAGGGGGCGGGGCTAAAGGGGAAATGGGCGGGGCTAAGGGGTGGCTGTGCAGGGGTCCTGAGGAGATTTAGGGGGTTTGGGGCTTTTATTTGGGAATTTTGGGTCTTTAAGGGGATTTTTGGGGGTCTCTGGGGGGTTTTTTTTTGGAATTTTGGGGGTTTTGGGGGGTTTTTGGGGGGGAATTTGGGTCGGCAGGGCCGGGAGGGGGCGGGGCTAAAGGGGAAATGGGCGGGGCTAAGGGGTGGCTTTGCAGGGGTCCTGAGGAGATTTAGGGGGTTTGGGGCTTTTATTTGGGAATTTTGGGTCTTTAAGGGGATTTTTGGGGGTCTCTGGGGGGTTTTTTTTTTGGAATTTTGGGGGTTTTGGGGGGTTTTTTGGGGGGGAATTTGGGTCGGCAGGGCCGGGAGGGGGCGGGGCTAAAGGGGAAATGGGCGGGGCTAAGGGGTGGCTTTGCAGGGGTCCTGAGGAGATTTAGGGGGTTTGGGGCTTTTATTTGGGAATTTTGGGTCTTTAAGGGGATTTTTGGGGGTCTCTGGGGGGTTTTTTTTTGGAATTTTGGGGGTTTTGGGGGGTTTTTGGGGGGGAATTTGGGTCGGCAGGGCCGGGAGGGGGCGGGGCTAAAGGGGAAATGGGCGGGGCTAAGGGGTGGCTTTGCAAGGGTCCTGAGGAGATTTAGGGGGTTTGGGGCTTTTATTTGGGAATTTTGGGTCTTAAAGGGGATTTTTGGGGGTCTCTGGGGGTTTTTTTTTTTGAATTTCGGGGGTTTTGGGGGGTTTTTGGTGGGGGGGAATTTGGGTCGGCAGGGCCGGGAGGGGGCGGGGCTAAAGGGGAAATGGGCGGGGCTAAGGGGTGGCTTTGCAGGGGTCCTGAGGAGATTTAGGGGGTTTGGGGCTTTTATTTGGGAATTTTGGGTCTTTAAGGGGATTTTTGGGGGTCTCTGGGGGTTTTTTTTTTTGAATTTCGGGGGTTTTGGGGGGTTTTTGGGGGGGAATTTGGGTCGGCAGGGCCGGGGAGGGGGCGGGGCTAAAGGGGAAATGGGCGGGGCTAGAGGGGGAGTGGGCGGGGCTAAGGGGTGGCTTTGCAGGGGTCCTGAGGAGATTTAGGGGTTTGGGGCTTTTATTTGGGAATTTTGGGTCTTTAAGGGGATTTTTGGGGGTCTCTGGGGGGGGGTTTTTTGGAATTTTGGGGGTTTTGGGGGGTTTTTGGGGGGGAATTTGGGTCGGCAGGGCCGGGAGGGGGCGGGGCTAAAGGGGAAATGGGCGGGGCTAAGGGGTGGCTTTGCAGGGGTCCTGAGGAGATTTAGGGGGTTTGGGGCTTTTATTTGGGAATTTTGGGTCTTTAAGGGGATTTTTGGGGGTCTCTGGGGGGGTTTTTTTTGGAATTTTGGGGGTTTTGGGGGGTTTTTGGGGGGGAATTTGGTTCGGCAGGGCCGGGAGGGGGCGGGGCTAAAGGGGAAATGGGCGGGGCTAAGGGGTGGCTTTGCAGGGGTCCTGAGGAGATTTAGGGGGTTTGGGGCTTTTATTTGGGAATTTTGGGTCTTTAAGGGATTTTTGGGGGTCTCTGGGGGGGTTTTTTTTTGGAATTTTGGGGGTTTTGGGGGGTTTTTGGGGGGGGAATTTGGGTCGGCAGGGCCGGGAGGGGGCGGGGGCTAAAGGGGAAATGGGCGGGGCTAAGGGGTGGCTTTGCAGGGGTCCTGAGGAGATTTAGGGGGTTTGGGGCTTTTATTTGGGAATGTTGGGTCTTTAAGGGGATTTTTGGGGGTCTCTGGGGGTTTTTTTTCTGGAATTTTGGGGGTTTTGGGGGGTTTTTGGGGGGGAATTTGGGTCGGCAGGGCCGGGAGGGGGCGGGGCTAAAGGGGAAATGGGCGGGGCTAAGGGGTGGCTTTGCAGGGGTCCTGAGGAGATTTAGGGGGTTTGGGGCTTTTATTTGGGAATGTTGGGTCTTTAAGGGGATTTTTGGGGGTCTCTGGGGGGTTTTTTTCTGGAATTTTGGGGGTTTTGGGGGGTTTTTGGGGGGGAATTTGGGTCGGCAGGGCCGGGAGGGGGCGGGGCTAAAGGGGAAATGGGCGGGGCTAAGGGGTGGCTTTGCAGGGGTCCTGAGGAGATTTAGGGGGTTTGGGGCTTTTATTTGGGAATTTTGGGTCTTTAAGGGGATTTTTGGGGGTCTCTGGGGGGTTTTTTTTTTGAATTTCGGGGGTTTTGGGGGGTTTTTGGGGGGGAATTTGGGTCGGCAGGGCCGGGAGGGGGCGGGGCTAAAGGGGAAATGGGCGGGGCTAAGGGGTGGCTTTGCAGGGGTCCTGAGGAGATTTAGGGGGTTTGGGGCTTTTATTTGGGAATTTTGGGTCTTTAAGGGGATTTTTGGGGGTCTCTGGGGGGTTTTTTTTTGGAATTTTGGGGGTTTTGGGGGGTTTTTGGGGGGGAATTTGGGTCGGCAGGGCCGGGAGGGGGCGGGGCTAAAGGGGAAATGGGCGGGGCTAGAGGGGGAGTGGGCGGGGCTAAGGGGTGGCTTTGCAGGGGTCCTGAGGAGATTTAGGGGGTTTGGGGCTTTTATTTGGGAATTTTGGGTCTTTAAGGGGATTTTTGGGGGTCTCTGGGGGGTTTTTTTTTGGAATTTTGGGGGTTTTGGGGGGTTTTTGGGGGGGAATTTGGGTCGGCAGGGCCGGGAGGGGGCGGGGCTAAAGGGGAAATGGGCGGGGCTAAGGGGTGGCTTTGCAGGGGTCCTGAGGAGATTTAGGGGGTTTGGGGCTTTTATTTGGGAATTTTGGGTCTTTAAGGGGATTTTTGGGGGTCTCTGGGGGGGTTTTTTTTTGGAATTTTGGGGGTTTTGGGGGGTTTTTGGGGGGGAATTTGGGTCGGCAGGGCCGGGAGGGGGCGGGGCTAAAGGGGAAATGGGCGGGGCTAAGGGGTGGCTTTGCAGGGGTCCTGCGGAGATTTAGGGGGTTTGGGGCTTTTATTTGGGAATTTTGGGTCTTTAAGGGGATTTTTGGGGGTCTCTGGGGGGGTTTTTTTTGGAATTTTGGGGGTTTTGGGGGGTTTTTGGGGGGGAATTTGGGTCGGCAGGGCCGGGAGGGGGCGGGGCTAAAGGGGAAATGGGCGGGGCTAAGGGGTGGCTTTGCAGGGGTCCTGAGGAGATTTAGGGGGTTTGGGGCTTTTATTTGGGAATTTTGGGTCTTTAAGGGGATTTTTGGGGGTCTCTGGGGGGTTTTTTTTTTGAATTTCGGGGGTTTTGGGGGGTTTTTGGGGGGGAATTTGGGTCGGCAGGGCCGGGAGGGGGCGGGGCTAAAGGGGAAATGGGCGGGGCTAAGGGGTGGCTTTGCAGGGGTCCTGAGGAGATTTAGGGGGTTTGGGGCTTTTATTTGGGAATTTTGGGTCTTTAAGGGGATTTTTGGGGGTCTCTGGGGGGTTTTTTTTTGGAATTTTGGGGGTTTTGGGGGGTTTTTGGGGGGGAATTTGGGTCGGCAGGGCCGGGAGGGGGCGGGGCTAAAGGGGAAATGGGCGGGGCTAAGGGGTGGCTTTGCAGGGGTCCTGAGGAGATTTAGGGGGTTTGGGGCTTTTATTTGGGAATTTTGGGTCTTTAAGGGGATTTTTGGGGGTCTCTGGGGGGTTTTTTTTTTGAATTTCGGGGGTTTTGGGGGTTTTTGGGGGGGAATTTGGGTCGGCAGGGCCGGGAGGGGGCGGGGCTAAAGGGGAAATGGGCGGGGCTAAGGGGTGGCTTTGCAGGGGTCCTGAGGAGATTTAGGGGGTTTGGGGCTTTTATTTGGGAATTTTGGGTCTTTAAGGGGATTTTTGGGGGTCTCTGGGGGGTTTTTTTTTTGGAATTTTGGGGGTTTTGGGGGGTTTTTGGGGGGAATTTGGGTCGGCATGGCCGGGAGGGGGCGGGGCTAAAGGGGAAATGGGCGGGGCTAGAGGGGGAGTGGGCGGGGCTAAGGGGTGGCTTTGCAGGGGTCCTGAGGAGATTTAGGGGGTTTGGGGCTTTTATTTGGGAATTTTGGGTCTTTAAGGGGATTTTTGGGGGTCTCTGGGGGGGGGTTTTTTGGAATTTTGGGCTTTTGGGGGGGTTTTTGGGGGGGAATTTGGGTCGGCAGGGCCGGGAGGGGGCGGGGCTAAAGGGGAAATGGGCGGGGCTAAGGGGTGGCTTTGCAGGGGTCCTGAGGAGATTTAGGGGGTTTGGGGCTTTTATTTGGGAATTTTGGGTCTTTAAGGGGATTTTTGGGGGTCTCTGGGGGGGTTTTTTTTGGAATTTTGGGGGTTTTGGGGGGTTTTTGGGGGGGAATTTGGGTCGGCAGGGCCGGGAGGGGGCGGGGCTAAAGGGGAAATGGGCGGGGCTAAGGGGTGGCTTTGCAGGGGTCCTGAGGAGATTTAGGGGGTTTGGGGCTTTTATTTGGGAATTTTGGGTCTTTAAGGGGATTTTTGGGGGTCTCTGGGGGGGTTTTTTTTTGGAATTTTGGGGGTTTTGGGGGGTTTTTGGGGGGGAATTTGGGTCGGCAGGGCCGGGAGGGGGCGGGGCTAAAGGGGAAATGGGCGGGGCTAGAGGGGGAGTGGGCGGGGCTAAGGGGTGGCTTTGCAGGGGTCCTGAGGAGATTTAGGGGGTTTGGGGCTTTTATTTGGGAATTTTGGGTCTTTAAGGGGATTTTTGGGGGTCTCTGGGGTTTTTTTTTTTTGAATTTCGGGGGTTTTGGGGGGTTTTTGGGGGGGAATTTGGGTCGGCAGGGCCGGGAGGGGGCGGGGCTAAAGGGGAAATGGGCGGGGCTAGAGGGGGAGTGGGCGGGGCTAAGGGGTGGCTTTGCAGGGGTCCTGAGGAGATTTAGGGGGTTTGGGGCTTTTATTTGGGAATTTTGGGTCTTTAAGGGGATTTTTGGGGGTCTCTGGGGGGTTTTTTTTTGGAATTTTGGGGGTTTTGGGGGGTTTTTGGGGGGGAATTTGGGTCGG